>NW_024340698.1:1248343-1251245 GCF_902729225.1 Pteropus medius | reverse complement strand
GGGGAGTGGTGGCTGGAGTTCTACTTTTAGTGGGCTTGAGGGTGGGGGCCTAGGGTCTCCAAGGCTCACTCTGTATTGGTGAATTTAAAACATAAGAGCAGAAATTTAAAGCACAGAAAAGAAAAAAAAGAAAAAAAAATGAACAAACAAGCAGCCCACAATGTAAGTTATAGAAATCAACCAAGATCTCTAAAACAAAGGAGCCTAGGGAAGAGTGGGGGAAGGCAGACTGGTTTTTATCTAGTCCTGTGGCTGGCAATGTGTTTATTGAAGATAACCATCTTTGAAGTGGATGCCTCTTTGAAGTGCAAGCCTCCTGGGCAGTCAAAGCTTAACTCAGGCACTTGCATTACAAAACAGGAAAAACAACTGTCAGGGTTTACACTACAATACTTCATAGGATTGTTGTGAGGATTAAGTGAGTTAATTAAAAAATGCTTATAATAAGGTCTGGCAGATAATAAACACCAGAGAAACATTCGTTTTTATTGTTATAATTACTATTATTTATTATTACTACTAGATATTCCAGTTGAGCTGTCAGCTACACTTTTGAATACATAAGTCTAAGTTCAGAGGTGGGATCTAGGTTTGAGACATAAATTTTGGAGTTATCAGCATATAGATAGCATTTAAGCAAGAGACAGAAACTGTTAAGGATGTGAATGTTAATAGACTCTTCAAAGGCACTGGGACGCACTCTACCATTTAGATGTCTGGACGAATAAGAAGAACTTGAAAAGGGAACTGAGAAGGAGTGACCACAGAGGTGGGAAGGAATCTGAGTGTGTAGTATAGTGGAAACTATATACAGAAAGTGTATCAGGAGAATATATATGATCAGCTTAGTCAAATGTTGCTGATAAGTCTAATTAAGATGAGACTTTGGAAATAAATAATGGGTTTCAATTCACTTCATTTCGATTCATTTATTTTTGACTTTGACAAGAACAGTTTTATTGAAGTGGTCGGAGCATAAGCTTTACTTGGGTTCAAGGAGAAATAGAAATAGAGTATAGATAACTCTTTCTAGCAGTTTTGATATACGGGGCATGAAACTGAACAAGGAAGTGGAGCCAAGAAAAGTTTTTACTTAAGGTAGTACAAATAGCATATTTGTATCTGATAATATTGATCCAAGGAAGTGAGAAATGTGATGATGTCCGAGAGGGAGAGGACAATTGTTGACATGATATGATTAAGGCATGTTTGTCAGCGTTATTGGGTGGAAGAAGACATTACTTTTCATTATCCCAGAGGACTAATAGATAAAATGAGGTGCTGACATAAAGGGGGAGAAAAATTATCACTAAAATTTATGAACAAATCAGGGAAGGGGGTGCTTTGGAGCTGGCCTCCCTCTCCACACTGATAAGCCTTATAAACTACAAATAATGGTCATAGTCTTAAAGGGCCATATGTTGATAAGGGCACATATCAGCAATTTCTGAAAACTTAACATCAAAATTATGTTATGAATCCCTATACATTTTGTCTGCACTGACTCCATCACCTCTAATCATAACCACTGTGATGGGTACCTAAGTGGTTCATCCTGCTTTGATTGATTCATCCTGCAGTCTCATCTCCACATAGCAGAAAGAGAAATCTTTTAAAATAGAAGTCATATAATGTCAACATTCTGCTGCCTCCAATGTCTTTTGTGAATGAAAGTTTTATCCCAAACTTTGAAAATCACAAAATGTTAATTGATAGGTCAATATCATGCTAAAGCATGTTCTTAAAAGTCTGCTTTATTCTCTTCTGACGGACATTTTCATCTGAGTGTAGCCTTATCGTCACAGTTTATTTGACTAATAATCATCCACAGCTGTTAACATTGAAATTGGTTTAGAGCTCTGGAAGGTTAGAAGTTAATCTGTAGATATTAATAAATTGTTAAGATTATGTAGCCTGGTAGAAAAGTAACCCTAACAATGATTATAATTTTACTTTCCTGTAGAAATATATACAGTCATATGGCAAGCAGTCTTATGCATTTTTTTCTGCCTAACTATATAAATTCTTGTCAAATAATATTTGAACTGACTTCTTTCTTTCCTATTGTTTTCTTTGTCAACGACATTAACAAAATGTTCACACATGCTCATATCTGTTTAAGTGAAAACATTGTAATACTACTCATGATATTTAAAATAAAATACAAAGTCCTTATCTTGGCCAAAAGGCCCTATGTGATCAGCTGTGACATAACGCTCTGAGGTCATCCGTTACCAGTCTTCTAAGCCATGCTGGCTTTTTTGCTGCTCCTGGAACACACCAGGTATCTGATCTTAAAGCCCTTTCAATGTGCTATTCCATCTTCCTGGAAAGCTTATCTGACAGATTGCCATTCTCATCTGGGAGCTCTGGAGAGAGTATACCGTCATATCTGCTCAGACACCAGATGTAGGCTTCTGTGGGTATTACCTCAGTGGAGGTGACTTTCTACAGCTGAGGCAGACCCTGAGGGAGCTGACAGCTGGAGGCCGCATGCTGACATACTCCCAGCAGGCAGACAGCATATCTTTCCTTGAAGGAGGATTGGGCAGTGCGTCTTTTGTCTACTACATAGCTAGCATTTGGTAAATGTTAGAACTGCTTTGACATAGACCATTTGAAATAAATAAGCATTGGTAGAAGCTTTGAATTTTGGTTTAAAGAGATTTTTCACTGTAATGATGGATATTGAAACAACATCTGACTGACTTATGGCTGAGTCTGAGCTAGCTGGCCCATGATGATGACTGAGCACTGTTTTGCTGTCACTGGCCAGATGATGAGGAATTTAACACAAAGAGCAAGTTAGGTAGCAGAGCAAGGCATCCAGCCTTAGTCGGACATAATTTTCATAAAGTCTGCAAAGCAGCATCAAGGATTTGACCTCAAAGGTTTATTTTGC
>NW_024340698.1:1159347-1228061 GCF_902729225.1 Pteropus medius | reverse complement strand
AAGATAGAAAATTTAGATTGTGGCAATGGAATCTGAGCATTACAAAATGCATTAAATAACTTCACTGAGGAGGGCAGGGGAAGGTAGATATGAATGGAGCCTATGAAACTAAAGGGAAAGAGTTTTACAGAAACACTGAACTGTATTGGATGATATTGTTTTCTATTGGGATATGGGCTAACAATTCTGAAACCACTCAACATCTATACTGGAACTGAACAACTAAGCAAATAGATGATGGATTGTAGGATCTCAGTTTCTAACTGTTGGGATGGGAGGTTGTAGATAAGCAAGGCAGAAGGCTAGAATGATAAATATGGTAATGGATTAGAGCTGAAGACATCAGTATAAACTTATATTTAGCTTAATATAGATATAGATGACTACATATAGAAAAATAGATATGGGTATATATATACACAGTTGAGTATACATACAACTTTCTCATTTTATCAGCTGAGAGGGTATAAAATTGATGGCACCCCAGTAGCAACCAATACACTTAGGACTCACATCTTGATTCCCAATATCATTCTTTCAGTAAAAGAAGTCAGTGTTCCTTGAAACACTGGCTGATTAGAGTACTGGGGCAGGAAATACAATATGAGCCTAGAGCATCTTGTAATGCCAGGAAATAAAGAAATCGCAAAAGCAAAAGAGGGGAGCATGTTAAAGGACACAGAAACCAAAAGAAAGAACAGAGCCCCTAATGGCCAAAGCTGGAACAATATGAACAGCAAAATTAATAAAATACTGTTGAATTATAATGTAAACTGGAAATATCTAAGAGTCCTTAGTTTTTTGATATAAATACATTTTTGAGTAAATAAATGGGGAAAAGAGACAAATCTATTCAGAACAATTCCAAATAATTTATGTTGATAATCCCTACTCTAAGAGGTAAGAACTTAATTTCCCTGTCCTTTGAGTGTTGGCTGCATTTAATGATTTACTTCAAAAGAATAGTATTTGGAAAGGGAGGGGTAACTTTATTGTGGAGAAACCTGATGCACATTATTTCGGCTAGGTGATTAAGGCTAATGTTGTGTGATATCATGTAGCCCTGATATGATGCCATGAGAAAAACTGTTCACCTCTGCGATATTATTCCCCAAAACTCACAGCCACAGTCTGATAATAAGAATCACACCAGACAAATGCCAATCGAGGGACATTCTACCAAATCCCTCACCAGTACTTCTCATAACTGTCAAAGTCATCAAAAACAAGGAAATCTGAGAAACAGCTAAGAGAAGCCTAAGGAGACATGATGACTCAATGTAATGTGGTGTCCTACATGAGATCCCGGAGAAAACAAATAAACGAACAAAAAACAAACAAACAAAGATTAGATAAAACCTAAGGAATACTGAATAAAGTATGGGCTTAAGTTAATAATAATATATCAATATAGGCTCATTTTTTGTGATATATACACCATACAACTGTAAGATGTGAACAATAGGGAAAACCGAGTGTTTGATTTTCTTATATGTGAACTTGCTGCATCTTCACATCTTTATAATGAATTTAAAACTATCCTAAAAGTTTATTAAAAAATTTACAAAGCGTTAGTGACTAGTGACAATTAGAATGATGTTATATGACCCCATATATGTATGTTAGGAATCCAAGAAAGAGAAGGGAGAAAGGTAGAAGCAGAAAAAATTATTTGAGGATAAATGGATAAAATTTTATAAATTTGTTTAAGAAGCTATAAAGTCTTAGGAGTTCAAGATTAAACAAAACACATTACATATAGATGAATAAAAAGAATTATTATAGACTTCTTGTCAGAAATCCCGAAAGTCAGAAGTGCTTGGCAAAATTTATAAAGTGCTAAAGTAGACAAAACTGTCAACCTAGATGTCTACATCCAGTGAAAATATATTTTGGAGATGAGAGCATACAGAAATTTTCAGAAACAAACAAAAAAGCAGATCAATTTTCACAAGCAGTCCTGAAGTATAAGAAATGTTAAAGGATTGTCGATATAAGAAATGTTCGAACATGTAGAGAATTTTTATGAGTTTATTTGAGCCAAACTCACGACGATTGCTGGGAAGCAAAGTCTCAAGGGATCAAGAAAATGATCTGGAGAATGGCAGTTTTGCAGCTTATTTTATACATTAGAATCAAAGGAGGAGCCCTAAGGAGTCCTACTGGTGGTAGATTAAGGGGACTGGAGAAAGCAAAGCAGGGAAATCTCTGGTATTGGATAAAAACTAAAATGGAGAGAGACATACTTCTTTTACATTGCTGGATACAGGATGGTTAACAATGAACATTTGCAGCACATAGAGATGGTATGCAGGGAACAAGATAACAATAAGGGATGCTGTAGTCTCTGTGGAAGTTTTGCCTGGAGGGGACTGGAAAAGATTTCTTTGACTTCTCAAAGGTGTGTTATCTTAGATGCAAAAAGACAAGATAGGCTCACTTAAAGTAAAGATTTACCTTTGTCACAGAAACTACAGGCCTAGGACTTCACTACCCATAGTGACCTGCTTTTATTTAGGAATTTTTCTGTTCAGACCATCCTATGTGGTTAGTTTCTGTTTCGGAGTTTGTAGGGCCTGCCATGCTGGCCTCCCCTGAGCTTGTCAGGTTTAAAATGTGGCCCCTTTTTCATCCATGGGATGTTCTTCAAACTGAAAGAAAATGACAGACCACCTAGAAATTTGGATCTGTAAGAAACGAAGTAAAGGGCCTAAAATGATGAATGTGTATGTAAGTTTTGAAGGTTTTTTTCAATAATTAGGAGAAAAAGAAGACACAAATTACGAATATCAGGAATTAAAGAGAGAATGTCACTGTATACCCCATAGTCATTTAAAAATTATATAAAGTTTAAACAACTTAATGACAGAGGAACATGGGAGCTATTAGTAAAAGAAAAGAAAGGATTATTTTTAGACCAAGACATCTTCTTTGGAGAGGAAGAGAAAGGCAAGAGTTTTTGTCATGCAGATTGCCTCTTCTTTCTATGGGGGTGCAGATGGAGAAAGCCTAAGTGACTGATTACCTCATTGATGTTTGACTAGAGATTCCAGACTGGTTGATTAAGATTGTATTTCTGGGAGAGGCCGAAACAGCAGTTAGATCAGGTATTAAATCTAGGTTTGGTATCATGGACTTTAGCACAATTGATGCTATCTTGGGCCTGAGGTTTTCTCTTTAGCATAGCTTAGATGAAATGGACAATTTTCTTGAAAGACAAAATATCTAAATATAATAGGGAATTGTCATAGGTGCCTACATTGTATACAAATATGCAATTCATATGCAGTTTTAAAAGCACAATAATTTACTTTTAAAAATAGCATTAGCATTATTTTCCATATGTACTACGTAAATACTATTAATTCTATTTTTTCATACATCTTCAATTAAAATTTTATTAAAGAAGAAATAGCTGTGCTGAAAAATAATTCCTGGAATGAAGTTATATACATCATCTTGCCCTGGAATTACTTGACTTTGGGGCAATAAGATTTCAGAAATCTTGCTTGAAGGGTAACATTTTTTTTCTGGTTTTGGCATAAGATGAAAAACAAGGGCTTTATCAGAAAAAGCTGTCTATGCTATGCACTTCCTAACTATGCTGCCTCGATGGAGTTACTTAACTTAGCCTCACTTTTTTATTCATCAAATGGGCCATAACACCTCTCTCTCAGAGTTTGAAAATTAGAGAGCTCATTTAATAATCTACAACTGGTAGATGCCCAATAAATGACAGCTATTATGATTAGTTTTTCATGATTATTGTTTACAGTTTTGCACAAGGCTGGTTTAGCGATACACAGTATTGTTCCTTTAGTGAATTTGCATCTATGTAGTTAAGGAATGCCATTTCTGTAACTACTAAAATTCACAAGCTCTTTCATGAATCTGGCCTGTTAGCACTGTGGGAGAGTGCACTCCCCGCCCCATCTATCGCCCCCCTCCCCTCTACCCTCTGGTAACCACTAGTCTATTGTCTATGTCCATGAGTCTCTGTTTTTTTGTCCTGTTCATTTGTTGCTTTTAAGTTTATATCCCACATATAAGCGATATCATGTTATTTTCAACTCTCTGTCTGACTTATTTTGCTTGGCATGATTATCTCAAGGTCCATTCATGTTGTCACAAATGGCAGTATTTCATCTCTTCTTATGACTAATATTTCTCTCTCTATATATATTTCTATATATATATCTATATATTTCTATCTATATCTATCTATATCTATATCTATATATCTATATCTATATCTATATCTATATCTATATATCTATATCTATATCTATATCTATCTATATCTATCTATATCTATATACCACAGCTTCTTTAGCCAATCATCTATTGTAGGACACTTTGGTTGCTTCCATGTCCTGGCCACTGTGAATAATGTTGCTATGAACATCGGTATGCAAATATTTTTATGGATATGGGTTTTTAGTCTTTGAGGTAAATACTCAGTAGAGGGATTGCTGGATCATATGGTAGATCAATTCTTACTTTTTTGAGGAACTTCCATACTGTTTTCCATAGTGTCTGTAGCAATTTGCAGTCCTACCAGCAGTGTATGAGGGTTCTCTTTTCTCTGCATACTCTCCAACATTTGTTATTACTTGTCCTGTTCTAACAGGTGTGAGATGGTATCTCATTGTGATTTTAATTTGCATTTCTCTAATAGCTAGAGATGTTGAGCATCTTTTCATATATTTGTTGGCCATTTGTATGTCTTCTAGGGAGAAGTGTCTGTTCAGGTCCAAAATGGGAGTGCACTTTTAAACTTCAGTCACAGGTGACAACCTGAACAACGTAATTGCTTGTGTTTCTGGGGCTGGAGTATAAGAATTGCAAGGAGGCAATTTTGCCTTGCTAAAGTTTTTGATGATTAGTTTATTGACAAGTTGATTGGCAAAGTTAGTTAATCATGTGGGTTTCCTTCTTTATATTTGAATTAAAATGCAGTTTAATTTAAATGTCATTTAAAGTAAATTCTTAAAAAGAGAACTTGCAATGATACTATTTTGGCACATTATAATTACATCTTATGTATTACTCCTTCATTTCAATCTTCTTTCAGGTAGAAAAGTATAATTTATAAGTTTTGCTTATTATAAACGAGGATACAGTTATCAAAGAGAAAGAAAAAAAAAGTCAAACTGAGGAATTAGCCAACTTACATTCCAAATTAAATGGAATGTTATACAACTATCTTACTGCTCTCTTCATGGTAGCTTCGGGAGCAGTGGTGTAAATGGAAAATAAACAGTGTGTGATCAAAGGGCTTGGAGTCCTGCTTAGACTCTTTTAAGACATGAAATATATTGCTATCACATGCCGCGATATTGTAGGAAAAATCGATACAATCTACTCCTGAAAAATATATCTTTTACAACCCACATCAGAGAGTTGTGACTTATTTGGTAAGTCACTTTATTCTAACATAGCAAAGTGAAGACTTGGCAACGAGCCTCTAAATAAGATGGCTTTAGTATTGGACAATAGGGTTTTTTAAAATTCCTTATTCTTAAATGTAACTCATTTAATACTGAGTATCTACCATGAACCAGACAATATGCTAACTAGGTCTGAGATGGGGTTGTATAAAACAGAGATGGATAGGACATGACCCTGGTTATCATGAGACTTTCAGTCTAGGAAAAGGTATAACCCTTATGTTTTAATAATTATTTATCTGCTGTATTTCAAATTGTGTGTTACATAATTCTCCAAAAAAGCCCCAATTAGTGGTTATTGCCCACGTTTTGTAAGTGAGGAAAATGAGGCCTATATATGTAAAGTTCAATGCCAAAGGTCACAGATCTAATAAATGACAGAGCTGGAATGTGAATTCTGGCCTTTACGTTCTAAGTCTAAATGCTATTTCTACTTCATCGCAACTTCTCTATATTTCAAATGTGAAATGTTATAAAAGAGCACCAATGCAATATAAGAGTTCAAAGGGAGTAAACCAATCTCCAGTCAGAAGTTTCGGCCATCCTTCATGGAAGAGGGAACTGAGACTTGGGGGGTAGTCATAATCTCAATAGATAGATGTACAGTGGAACATAGGGGAAAGAATAGGTCTGTCAACTAGAGGATATTAAAGATGACAGACATATTTAGAGCACAAAAGCCATGGAATATGATGACACCATTAAGCATAATGGGAAATTCAATACAGGAAAATACTTGAGACAGTTGATTTGACAGGACTGCTGAATTGCTGGTAATCTTGTCATCCATTTAAAATACTTTATTATTAAAAACAATTCAAAAACATATATTAATAAATCTGTACTGGAGCCTATAGCATGGAGCTGGAAAAGAGATGAATAAGTGGACTTGAGAGAGAGAAACATTCAGACAACCAAAGGGAGAAAACTCCAGAAAAGGAAAAAAAACAAAAAACAAACAACAACAACTTCTAAGACACTGAAGTGAGAATGTGCCTTGAGAAAGAAATTTAGGTTGCCAATGCAATTGGGGTAGAGTAAATGAGTAGGAGACTGGTAGATGCATTCACAGAGGTACCTCAGGGTTAAGAAGGAGGGCTGGTGGTGGGCAGATAGATCATAGAGAGCCTTTCAGCTTTGGCTTTAACTCTGAGAATGACTGTTTTGAGAAAAGGAATGACTTGATCTGACTTTAGATTTATAAGGATCACCGTGACTTCTATGTTGAGAATAGACTGCAGAAAGGAGTCCAAGAAAGAAGCTATTGCAATACTCTAGAAAAGAGATGTGATAGCTTGGATAAACATAATGTCAAAAGCAATAGTGATAAGTGGATGAATTCCAGATTTACTCTGAAGGTAGAGTCACCAGTATTTCCTGAGCAACTAGAAGGACGTTTGTTGCCATTTACCGAGATGGAGAAGATTCTGAGTGGAGCAGGTTTTAACAGAGAAGAGGGAGATCACAGTCTTGGTTTGAGTCATGTTAAATTGTGTTAGGCCTGTGAGTGTTGACTTCAGGGGAAGGTCTGCGCTGGGGACACAAATATAGGAGTCATTGGCTTAGAGATGGTATCTAAAGCCATGTGAACGAATGAGATCATCTAGAGAGTGAATATTGAGAAAGAAGAGATTTAAGTTTTGAGCCCTGGGGATCTTTATCATTTATGTCAGACAAAATAGGAGAAGTTATCAAGACTAAGAAAGAATAACAGTAAAAGTAAGAGGAAACAAGAAGAGTGCTGTGTCCTGGAACCCAAGTAAAAAAAGTTTTCCAAGGAAGAGAGAATAATCAATTGTGTGAAATGCTGTATAGAGGTTCAATAGTTTGAGGACTGAGAATTGAAATTTGGTTTAGCAGTGTGGATATTATTAGTGACAGTGATAAAAACAGTTTAGATGGATTAGAAAGGGTGAAACTCTGCTTTGAGTGTGTTTGTGTTTTTAGTTTTCAATTAGACTTGATGTTCATTACTATTTTATATTAGTTTCAGGTGTACAGCATAATGGTTAGACATTTATATAAATTACGAACTGATCCCCCAATTAATATAGTACCCACCTGGCACCATACATAGTTATTACCATATTATTGACTATATTCCCTGTGCTGTACTTCATTCACATCCCCGTGACTGTTTTGTAACCACCAATTTGTAATTGTTAATCCCTTCACCTTTTTCATTCAGGCCCCCAAAGCTCCTCCCATCTGCCAACCATTAGTTTGTTCTCTGTATCCGTGAGTCTGTTTCTGTTTGTTCATTTATTTTGTTCTTTATATTCCTCATATAGGCGAGGTCATATGTTATTTGCGTTATCTGTTTGTCTTATTTCACTTTGTATAATACCCTCTAAGTACCATCCATGTTGTTGTAAATGGTAAGATTCCATTTTTTATGGCTGAGTGATATTCCATTATATACATGTACCTCCTCTTCATTATTAATTGTCTGTTGATGGGTACTTAGGTCGCTTCTAGTTCTTAGCTATTGTAAATAATGCTGCAATGGGCATAGGGGTGCACATATTTTTTTTGGGATTAGTGTTTTGGATTTCTTCAGACAAATACCCAGAAGTAATTTGCTGGGTCATAGGGTAGTTCTAATGTTGTTATGCTTGATGTTATCCCAGAAGTCTATTAAACTATGGTCATTTAAAAAAATTTTTTTCACTGTTCTGATATGTTATTTTCTGCTACCTTGTCTTCCGTATTGCTTATTCAGTCTTCTGCTTCATTTAATCTGATGTTGACTCCTTCTGGTGTATTCTTCACTTTATTTACTGTATTCTTCATTTCTGACTGGTTCTTTTTATGGTTTCTGTGTCCTTTTTTATACTTACTATCTCTTCGTTGAACTCCTCACTAAATTCATTGAGCATCCTTATAACCAGTGTTTTGAACTCTGTATCTGGTGGACAGCTTGCCTTCATTTCATTTAGCTCCTTTTCTGCAGTTTTCTTCTTTTCTTTTATTTCCTTATTTTGGCTGCCTCTCTGTGTTTCTATGTTTTAGGTAGATCTGCTATGTCTCCCAGTCTTGGCAGGGTGGCTTTATGTAGTAGGTGTCCTTGGAGCCCAGCGGTGCTGTCTCCCTGATCACCTGAGCTGGGTGCTCCAGGAGTGTCCCTTGTGTGGGTCATACGTGCCTTCCTGTTGTAGTTGAACCTTGATTGCTGTTGGTACATCAGTGGGTGGGATCGACCCTCAGGCTGCTTGGCTGTGAGGATTGGCCACGAAAACAGTGTATGAGTTGCCATGCTGGGATTGATTTCACAGAGCAGGATTTATCCCTGTGGACTCTTGTGCCTGCTGAGACTACCCTTGGTTATGCCACTTATGAGGTAATCCAGTGGTACTCTTTTGTGGTCCAAAGCTGGCTACTGAGGATGTTGGTTCTGAGGCCTCTTGGGAGGGCCTCCTGGGAGGGCCTCCTGTGCATGCCAAGGTCAGCCGCTGCCTGGGACCAGCCTGGGGCGACCTAGTAGTAGCTACAAAGATATAAGGGTTTGGTTGGTGCCTGTGCTGGACCTGGAGGCTCATGGACGAGGCCATGCTGCAAATTGAGGCTGACTGCTACCAGTACCAGGCCAAATGCAGCTCAGCAAAAGGCCCTGGGCACCCTGAAATCTGTCACCACCTGCCAGCTGCCTATAAGGCTCAGCTGCTGAAAGAGCCTCAGGTGGTATACAAGTTGGGTACAAGGTCTCACTCAGAGTATCACCCAGGAGGGGTCAAGTGATGTTCTCCAGATTAATGTGGATTCAGATATGGTGCCTGGGGCTGCTCAATAAAAGGCACATTGCACAATGAGGCCTGCTGCTGCCTGCTTCAGCCCCACAGACCCCTGAAAATTATCCAAGGATGCCTGTAGCATATGTCATTGTGGGCTGCCTGCCACTGAAAGAGCCTGAAGTGGTGCAGAAGTTTGGTGGGGCAGGTTCCCAGTGAGTCAGTCACTACGGTAGAGGGAGCGGAGTTCACCAGGCCAATGCAGATTCAGATTTGGCCATTTAGTGGGTAGGCTGAACACAGGAAATGTGGTACTTGCCCACTGCCTGTACAGGAGGTGGGCTCAACACAGTGCAAATAACAGCTGATCCTATAGTCCTCACCCTGAAGCCACACAACTCAGTCTTTACCTCTGTGTCTCTGGCACCTTCCAAGCCATCGTCTCTCTGTTGGAGCTCAGGGTGAGTAACTGTGAGGAAGTGAGTCTGTGCACAGACCCTTTAAAAGAACGCCTTAGTTTTCAGCAGCCTCTTGTCTCACCTGGATAGTTAGAATCCCTGCTGATTTTCACAACCAGATTTTGTGGGGGCTTCTCTTCCTGGCACTGGTGCTCGGGGCTAGGGAACCTGGTATCGGGCTGGGAACCCCTTGCTCCTCAGGGGGTACCTCTGAAGCTGAGATATTCCTCCCAATTCTCAAGTGCCATACATGGGTAAGGGGCAGCCTGTTTCATATCTCTGCCCCTCCTACCAGTCTTGATGTGGCTTCTTTTTTATATCCTTAATTATAGGACTTCTGTTCAGCTAGTTTTCAGATGGTTCTCCAGGTTGTCTCTAATTTAGTTGTAATTTTAATATAATATGGTTATGAGAGGATGCAAGCACAGTATTTTCCTACTCTGCCATCTTGACAGGAACCTCAAACTTCACCCTTGTAAATTATACAATTCAATGATATTTAGTATATTAATAAAGATGTACAATCAATACCACTATGTAATTTCAGAATATTTTCATCACCCGAGAAAGAAACCCTGTAAAATTTAGCAGTCACTCTTCTTTTTTCCCTCTCTTCAGCATTTGGCAACTGCTAATCTACTTTCTGTATCTATGGTTTTCCTTATTTTCACATTTCATATAAATATGATCCTATAATGTGTGGCCTTTTGGGTCTGGCTTCTTTGACTTAGCATAATCTTTTCAAGGTTCATTCATGTAACATGTATCAAGAACTTCTTTCCTTTTACAGCTAAATAATATATCATTATATGGATATATTACATTTTATTTATCCATTCTGTCATTGATGTAAATTTGGGTTGTTTCATCTTTTGATCATTATGGATAATGCTGCTGTGAATGCTTGTGTATAAAGTTTTGTGTGAACAAATATTTTCAATTCCCCTCTTTTATTCCTGATTTTAGTAATTTGAATCTTTCTTTTTTGTCAGTTTAGCAAAAGGTTGATTGATTTTGTTGATCTTTTCAGAGTCAACGTGTGGTTTTGTTGATTTTCTCTGTTCTTTCTCTAATCTATATTTCACTTACTTTTTTCCTCTAATCTTTATTAGTTTCTTTCTTCTAATTTTGGTTTACTTGCTCATCTTTTTTAGGTTCATAATATGGTAGGTTAGGTTACTGAGTTGAGGTGTTGGGTTTTTAAAAATATCTTGTAACTGGAAATTTGTAACTTTTGAGCACCTTTATCCATTTTACCACTCCACCCCTACCTTGGTAACCACTAGTCTGTTTTCTATATCTATGAGTTCATTTTTCATTTTGTTTTTTAGATTCCAAATGTAAGTAAGATCACATGATATTTATCTTTCTCTGTCTGACTTATTTCACTTAGTATAATGCTCTCAAAGTCCATCCATGTTATCATGAATGAGAGGCTGTCTTTATTTTTTATGGCTGAATAATATTCCATCGAATATATATATGCACATTTTCTTTACTTGTTGATCCATCAATGGACACTTAGGTTGTTTCCACGTCTTGGCTATTGTAAATAATGATGCAATAAACATGAGGGTGCAGACATTTTTGAGTTAGTATCTTTGTTTCCTTTGGATAATACCTAGAAGTGGAATTGCTGGATCACATGATAGTTGTATTTTTGATGTTTTGAGGACCTTCTATACTATTTTCCATCGGGCTGCACCAAATCACATTTCTACCTACAGTACCCAAAGTTCACTTTTGTCCATATCCTTGCCTATTTGAGTTTTTTAAAATGTAGATGTTGACAACTAATTTTTCTCTCCAAGCACTGCTTTAGCTGCATCCCATTACTTTTTGTTAGTTATATTTTTATTTTCTTTTATTTCAAGTGTTTCCTAAGTTTACCTGTGATTAATTTGACTCATTTGGTTATGTGGGAGTATGTTGTTTGATTTATACATATTTCCCAACTTTTATTCTTTTACCAATTTATAATTTCATTTTTTTCTGGTTAGAGAATATACTTTGTATGTAATTTATTGAGACTTGCTTCATAGCCTAACAATATGGTGTGTACTCAAAAATGTTTGATGTAAACCTGAGAAAAATGTGTATTTTGGTTTTGTTTGGTGGAATGTTCAATAGATTTTTTTTGTCAGGTCTTGGTTGGTTTATAATGTTGTCCAAGTTTTCTTTTTTTGTTGTTGGTCTTTTGCCTAGTATTTCTTCCATTTTCGAAAGGGAGACTTTGAAGTCTCCAGTTATTACAATTGAGTTGTCTATATCTATTATCATTTCTGTCAGTTTTAGATTCATGTATCTTGGGCTGTCTTATTAGTACAATTATTTTTATAATTTTTATATATACTTGATGGCTTAACAAATTTAGTATCATAAAATAGCCTTACTTCTCTCTAGTAATAATTTTTATCTCAACATCTCTTTTGTTTAAAGCCACTTCATATCTCTTTGGTTATTGGTCACATGGAATATCTTTTTCCATCCTTTTAGTTTCAAGCTATTTGTGTCTTTGAATCTAAAGTACATCTATTGTACATAGCATATAGTTATGTACAGATTATTTTAATCTGTTCTGCCAATCTCTTTTAAGTGAAATGTTTAATTAATTTACATTTAATGTAATTGCTGATAAGGTAAGATTTGTGGCATTTTGCTATGTGTTTTTTATTGGTATTCTACTTTTTTTCTATTCACTACTGTCTTCTTTTGTATAAAAAAGACATTTTATAGTATATCATTTTAATGTCTGTCATTTATTTTATAATATATTTTAAAAATTAATTTATTAATGGTTTTCCTGGGAATTGTGATTAACATATTAATAGCAATCTAGATTAGATTGATACCAGTTCTATTTCGATAGTATACAAGATCTTTGCTTCCATTTAGCTCTGTTTCCTCCTTTCTCTTTTGTGTTCTTATGGTCATACAAATTACATCTCTGTACATTGCATGTCTATCAACATGGATTCATAATTATTTCTTTAAGCAATTGTCTTTTAAATCACAGAAAGATAAAAAGAGTTACAAACAAAATATTTTTGTGTTATTTTTCATATTTTTTTAGTAATCATTACTGATGCTCTTTATTTCTTTATGTGGATTTAAGTTACTGTCTAAGCTTTCATTTCAGGCTAAAAGAATTTCTTTTAGTCTTTACCGTAGGGCATGTCTGCTGGTGATGACTTATCTCAGTTTTTGTTTATACGATTGTATCTTAATTTCTCCTTCATTTTGAAGGCAAGCTTTCCTGGATATAAATTCACAGTTCACTGCTTTTATCTGTCAGTATTATATATATGCCATCTTGCTACCTTCTGACTGACTTCCATGGTTTCTGATGAGAAAATAACTTAATTTTTTGAAGTTTACTTGTAGAAGATGAGTTGTCTTTCTCTTACTGCTGTCATCATTCTCATTTTTTGTCTCTGTCAGTTTGATTTGGTGTGTCTAGGAGCAGATTTCCGAGTTTATGGTACTTGGATTTCACTGAGCTTTTAGCATGTGTAGTTTAATGGTCTTCATTAAACTTGGAAAATTTTTGGCAATTATTTCTTCAAAAAAATTTTTACCACTTCTTCACTCTACTATGCTTTCAGGACTCTATGCATATTTTAGTGTGATTGATGATGGTCTCTGTATATTGCTCTTTTTTCTTCATCCTTTTTTCTTTCTGTTCTTCAGATGAGTAATCTCAATTAACCCATCTTACATTCACCAGTTCTTTCTTTTGCCTTGTCAAATATGCTATCAAGACTTCTAGTGAATTTATTTTTTTTCAGTTATTATATGTTTGAACTCCAGAATTACTATTTGGTATTTTTTTAAAAAATAATTTCTCTTTTCTTTTTGATATACTCAATTTGGTGAGACATGATTTTCATATTTTCCTTTCTGTCTTTAAAAATGATTTCCTTTTGTTCTTTGAACATATTTAGAATAATCGATTATAAGTCTTTTTTTCTAATAAGTCCAATGTCTGCTCTTCAGGAACAGTTTTTTTTTTATTGCTTTTCCATTTCTGTATGGATCACACTTTTTTGTATCATTATCTCATAATTTTTTATCAAAAACAGTTATTTTAAATCATATTTTGCAGCAATTCTGGGAATAAAATTCTCCTTTTACCTCAGGGTTTGTTTTTGTTGCTGTTTATTGTTGTTTATGTTCATTTTTTGTTGTTGTTTAGTGACTTCTCTGAACAAATTCCATAAAATCTCTATTTTTAGTCATGTGTGGCCATTAAAGTTTTTACTCAGTTTAGTTGTCAACTAATTATTGGACAGAAGTTTTCTTAAACGTTTGGAACCAATAAGTCTTCTGTTCATTGCCGAAGGCCTGTGTGTTTTGAGATATTTAACATTGAACCAGGAAGTTGACTCTTCTGCCTTATCCTTCATTTCTTGTACAAAATTTCAAGGTCAAGCAGAGGCGAGAGCATAGAGCCTTCTTAGGTCTTTACAGAACATGCACACTGCCGTGGCCATGTGCTTAACTCTACATGTACACTTGGCCTTTTAGATTCGAAGTCTTTATGGACATCTCATTCCTTAGCTTTTCTTTTTAAGCTTTTGGTTAGTTTATTTTTCACTCCGATTATCCATCTCCTCAGACAGTCTTGAATTTTAACAATTGTATTTTCTTCAAACTCAATGGAAAAGGCTGTTCTTAGTAGGTGATATCCAAATGATATCAAATATAGACAGCCTTACAAGTGAGATCTTCCAGGGAGACATCAGACACATCAAATATAACGCTTATCTGGAATGTAGTTTTGAAGATGCTCCAACATTGTTCTTTCCCTCCAGTGGCTGTCAGACTACTAGCTCTGTCTGTGAATGCAGGCTATTAGTTTTCTAGTCTCCAGTGGAGCCAGAGAAGTGGTATTAGACTAGGACAAGTTAAAACACCACCAAGCTCATTGTTCTTACCTGCATTTAACAATTTTTCTTGATTAAATAATCCTTGTATTGTTACTATCATTTTGTTAATTTCCAGAGCTTTGAAAGAGATGATTCTCATAATTTTTATTAGTTTTCTCATTTCTTTTATTAAGAAGAAAATATCTGGAGGTACTTAATACACTATTTTCACTGCCATCACTTCTTATCTGAATTTTATATGACTAATAGGAGTTTTCCATTATCATAATAAAAAGGATGTCCCTCCAGGCAGAGTAAATTTAGAATAAATGCGCAGAAAAAGGAAATAGAACAGCATCCTTAGGGAACCATTAATCATTTTTTATGATCTGAATGCCAAATGGAGTTGGCTCGAAAGCTAAGCTTGAGGTGTGATTATGAAGGGCTTTGTAGACCTTGCTAAGATTTATAGTAGTGTGCTAGAATTTCATGACCTAGTTGATTATTAAAAAGTATTAATTTTATATAATTTATTAACTAAAATTAAATTATGTAAAATATCATATTAAACAGAATATATTAAAAACGCAGATAATATCTACTCAAAACTAATCATTTCCTAATGATTTCGCTCCATTTAATTATTATCTATGCTATTGAGGGTATTTATTTCTCTTATATCTGCATAGTGGCCATATTATACCATGCTGTACTACTGTACATCTCTTCCTTGCTGTGTTTAGTGTCATGTTGGTAGTTTGAGATCAGTCACAATGGTAGGTAATATTTACACAACTGATATAAACAAATGCTGCAAATCAGAGTTTTTTTTTTTGAGAGCCAGTCAATAAACATTTACCAGCACATCACTGAGTTTATACCTTATTTTTCCAGAACCTCTAGACATTGAAAAATTAAAGAGATTAAGTAAAATAATTTAATTGCACTTTAGAAGAATCTAGTGCAGAAATTATCAAACCTTTTTGTGTAACAAGACATAGTAAATATTTTAGGCTTGGACTCTTAGGACTCTGTTGCAACTAATCAATTCTGCTGTTGCAATGTGAAAGGCACCATAGACAATACAAAAACAAATGGGGTGGCTATGTTCCAATAATACTTGATTTACAAAAATAGGCAACAAGTAAGATGCTGACTCTCAACTTGGCTTATTCTGACTAATATATCACTATTCTAAGTTCCTCTACTGAGCACCTCCTCTACTTCAGTCTGAATATTTCAATCTCTATTTCTTGTTTTACCAACCAAAAATGGTTTCTCCTAACTCCCTATTTTGTAGGATGAAATATTGGTACATTCCCCCCTTCCCCTTTCCTTGTATCCCTCCTGTACCCATCCTTACCTCTTTCTAGCACCCAGGCTTTGTTAGCACTATGTTTATTTTATATTGTTGTGCCTGATCACTATGGTTACAAAACTGATTGTGTTAATTATTCTTTGATTTGCATCCAGTCGATTGTATAGGTAGAAAACCATGAGTATTTCATTATGATTATGTAAATATCATTCACTGTGAGACAATAATGTGCTTAATTAAAGTTCTTCCTCTATGAGCACAGTGTCAGAACATCAGTGGCATTTTAAGGAGCACATTTCTAGTAGTAGGTTCAAATAGATTCACCTTTTCAAAAAAATTCCCAATTGCTTATACCATAAATTCAAGTTTTTCCAAGTCCACAATTATTATGCCCAGGGGTTCAGAACATAGAAAGTTTATGATGTTATTAGTTCTGTTCACCAAATATTTCATTTCCCTTCCCTTGTAAGACTATATAAACTAGTTTAGGAAAAGTTACATTTCAGTAACAACCCCAAACATCCATAGTTTATAACAGTAAAAGTTTATTTATTGCTCATGCTACTTATTGACCGCATGTTGGCTATAGTTCCATTTAATATCATCTTCATTCCAGGATTCAGGCTGAATAAGAAAGCAAGGCATTGCCAGCTTTGTGACAGAGGAGAAATAGAACATGAAGAATAATGTTATGGATTTTATAACTTCTGCTTAGTCATTTCTATTTGCTTTTCATTGGTCAAAGCAATCACATGGCCAATCCTTGACACAATTGGTGGTGAAGGACAATGAAGGGCATGACCTAGTCAGATCAGTGAATTGTAGCAGAAATGACAGCTTTCACTTCTGGGCCAAATATTTAAGTACCAATATGAAACCCTTTTCCCCCAGCCACACTTCCTGGTAATGTAATCTAGATAGCCACTGCCCTTTGGATAAGACTCCCTAGCTGACCCTTGATATATTTCATATGAGTAAGAATTAAAGCTTTGTTATGTTAAGCCATTAAGATTTTAGCTTTGTTTGTTTTTCCAGCAAATACTAACATATCATGATGAATATTCATGTTTTGCTTAGACCATATGAAGATCCATCCTTGAAGTATGGAATAAAGAGATATGTACCATAATATACAATGAATAAATAGATATTGTTGGTGCCTGATATGGAATCCTGCACTCCGAACTCCCAGCCCATGCCCGTACTAAGTCCTTGGGTGGTGGGGAATAACCGAAGGATGGAAACTAGTAATATGTTTGGAAACCAAAGGTGAGAATACACCCATATATCTGAGAGGATAAAAGAGAAAAATTTCCTCCAGCCCAAAGTAGTGAGAGATTGATAGAAATGTCCAAGTGATTTGTCTGCGAAGATGGATCTAAGACTATTTATATAATTATCATGCACTATGTTTCTGTGTACAGCATATCAGAAGTAGTAGTGCTACCTGAGAGTCACATTCAGGCAGTAAAATTTCTCTACAAGCCCTACCTTATTTCTTGAAGAATTAGAATACTGTAAGAAAGTAGTTAAATGTTTTCCATGCCCTTAAGAGGGACAAGAGAGTGTCTTAATGAAAGCTGGACTTAGAGAAGCCCTGTGGTTGGGATTGAAGGATGACAAAGAAGTGTTCTGTGTGAAACAGCCACAAAGGTCCTGATGGGATGATGCACATCTTAGGAGATATCAGATGGATACAACTCTAGGGAATGTGACAGAGATCCTGATTGATTATGTTTTTGCCATGTGCAGATTAAGTGCAATTATAGAAAAATGGCATATTTTTCTTGCTCAGCCAAGAATTTTGACCAAGTATTTGAGAGCCAGTTTATATAAATACTTTGCCATTGACTAAAATATAGACTGTGCAGGCTGGCCTCTATAACCCATGGTACAGTAATGCTGAGTTTAGGTTAAGACAGCTTATATTTTTAGATCATCCATTGGAGATTATCATGCTTTTAGGATCTTATAACAGGGGGCATGAACTCATTTTAGACATCACGTCTGGTTTTATGCTATTCTATGAACCTAAGAGGACGAGAAATGGAATGAGAAAGGGAATGGGGGAAGATTAAGAAAAATAAAAAAGAAGAACAGGGAAAAGAAGAAGGAGGAGGGGAAAGGAGAGGAGGAGAAGGACAAGAAAAGAAGGAGAAGGAGAAGAAAACAAAAGAAAACTATCCTTAAACCTGACTTTGTAGAAAGCTCCCAAAGTCTGACTATTGACAACTATTTAAAAATAAAGTTATTTGGAAGTCAAGTACTTAAAAATGTTTCTGAAAAACATCTGAGCAACTGGAAAATACTTCTAGAAAATACTTGGTAAAGTAATAATGACAATGATCATTTCTCATACCTTTGATCCCCTACTGTGTATTTTAAGCCAGATCATGTCTTTCCTTTGATGAAATCCCCTACTGTGTATTTTAAGCCAGATCATGTCTTTCCTTTGATGAAATCTTTGATGAAATTACTCATCTTGATTAGAGTAAAATCCAAATTCCTAATAAGGCTCTAAATCTGGTCTACATGATCTAATCTCTCTGACTTCAATGTTATTATTCTCCTGTATCTCTCTGCTCCAATCACACTGACCAATATATGATTCTTGTGACTCACAATGCATAAGTCCATCTCAGTGCCTTTGCATTCTTCTGCCTGGAAGAATCTTCTCCAAGATATCAGCTCTCATCATCATTTTCTTCAAATCTTTATTTAGAAGCCACTTTATTGGAAAGGCCATCCCCAATTTAATGGCGAAAGTATTAAATAGTACTTGTACTTCTGTTAATGTGATCCTTTTTTATTAGTTTCATCTTAATACAGTGCCTGGAACATGTAAACTTTCAAGAGATATTTAGTGAATGAATGCATGTTAATCTGAGTTTAGTATTGTACCTTCAATATTAGAAAGCATTGACATCTAGAGGAAAGAATGCTGAACTGCCAGGGAGTAACATTTGGGAACTGATTAATTCCTTTATCTATAAAATGGTTGATACTATCCATGCTACTTATTTGCACAGTGGTGGTAAGGTTTATTAAGTGTAATACAACTCAACTTATATTGATGTTATATTCATTAGTATTACTTCTGTTATATCCATTAGATGCAATGTAGCACAAAGGAACAAATCTGGATTCTGCTACTTTGTACTTCAGTGATTTAGGTCAAATTTCTTAACCTCTCTGAGTCTTAGTTTCTTCATCTAAAAATGGAAATAATATGAGCACCTACTTCCTAGGGTTGTTGTGGGAAACAGCTGCATTAATATATGTGAAACAACACAGGGTCTGGTAGCTTGGTATATAGTGTATGTTCAGTAATTGCTAACTATTACTGAGGAGCATATTAGGAAGTGCTAATTCATGGCATTGAATCTAGGACCAAGCTTTAGATTTTTACAAAAGAGAAAACACTGGACCTTATTGAAGCTAATGCGTTTCTAGCGTAGAATATTAAAACTAGAAGAGATCATAGGATGATGGAACTCAGTGTCTTCATTTTTTAGAAGAAAAATCTGGAATCCAAAGAGGAAAAATAACTTATTCAGCATCATTTAAATACTTTGCAGCAAATTTAAGGTAAGAATCTATGTCTCAACACTCAGAAATATGCTAATTGTTCTGTCATGAAGCTGCACATTAGATTTGGTGTAGCTTCTGCAATCAATGATGATGCCAAGACATCTGGGACACAGAGTTTAGGGCACTGTAATATTCATTTGATTCCACCACAAGTTTCTCCCCACAGAAACATATGTAGGTAACAAACAGTGAGATTACTATGCAAAGTCAACCCAGGACAAGTCCTTTAGCCTTTTTCCCCACTTCTCCCAACCAATTACTGATGCCAAACTCCACCAGTATAAAAGTTCTGGAGCTGCACCTGTCTCTGTTGATGTCATTAATATGCCTGGAGTAGATATTTCAATCTAATTTAATAAGTAAATCATTTATAGAATTTTGTGGGTCACATAGAATTTTGAAAAACTGACTAGAAATGAAATGTTAGTGATCCCTTTTTAGGAGTGAGGAAATGGCATCGTAGCTCTTAGCCAATGTATGTACCATTTCTATCACCAAATGATAGGAGTGAGATTGAAACTGGGATGAGCAAACATTCCAATGCAGGTGTTGGGTCCTTGGAGAAAAGAGATTACAGTCTTACTATCAGTTAATTCCAGAACTTCAGTGTATTAAATGAACATATACAGTGGTATTTACAACCAGAGTACTCACCACCATCATTATCTCTATTTCTATTCATTGAATGACCGGTTCCTATGGTTACTATGGAGGAAATTGCTGCTCTGGTTCCCTGCGGAGGTGAGCTGTAATTTACTCAGTCTAGTGGCCTTCTAGAACATATCAACCCTGCCAATATGGCCATCTGACACTGTGGGAGTAACTTTTCTTTGGTAAAACCTTGCTGAGTAGATGACATGTATTGCCTTTTCAGTTCCACTATGAAGTCATATTATTTAATTCTATATATAGTTCCATTTAAAAAATCCTTAAGAGCAATATTTTTCCTCGTACTTAAAGAAATAAAGCTTATTTATTTTCATTTTTGACCTTGGAGCATGTGGGTGGCACCTCACCCAAAATGGGAGTACCGAGTAAAAATTTTTAGGGATAGTAAAAGAGATTCTTGTTTAAATTGTTCTTTTAAGACTAGCAAGAATTAACTTCAGAAGAAAGAATATTCCCAGCACAAAGGCAGAGAAGTAAGAGAACAAAAAGATCTATTCAGAAACTCTAAAGAATTCACTTTTTGTATCCATTTCAATGTTGAGGTGGTAAGAATTGAGCTGAGGTCAGATCTTAGAACACTTTGAAAATTATGTTGAAAAACTTACATGTCCTAAAAATTTTTAAACTAATCTGGAAGGTTATGGGAAATCCTTGAAAGGATTTGATTACGGAAGTATCATGAATGGTCTATTTTGAGGGATGGATCAAAATAGATGGACAGATAGATGTAGGATGAGATGAAGGTGGCTATAAGAAAGTTTCGTGTTTTTAAAATAAGGCCTTTAGAGATAAAAAGTTCATTCTAAAGCCAAGCGAATGCAAGTTTGAAATCTTCTGTCCCCAAAATAAGAACTTTAGGGGTAGTAGAATCCATGTTCATTAGAAAGAGGGAAAGAGATTTCTTATTTTCCTTATTTTTGATGCTTTGTTTTACATGTTAACAGTCCACAATGTTCATATAAATTATTTTACTTTTTCTTGTGAATATTGTGCCCTGCATGAATTTTATGTTCTATGTTGTAATTTAATTTGCTCTGACTCTCTTTTGGCTTAGCCTGAGGCTATAGTAGTATCAGCACTAGTAGCATCCATACTTTCTGTCTATAATCCTAAACAAGCCTACATGTTTTATCTCATTCAAGAATAAGAACAAGGTGCAGTATGTGTAATTAAGTAAATAATTTTCTTTCTCATTGTCGTTTTAGCTAAGAGAAGTCTGAGAGAGTTCATATTTAAAAAAACAGCAATTAAAGTGCTTTGTTGCTGCTAAGACTGTCCCAATGCTTTTAACTGTAAAAACAGTCTCTAAGGACATTTTCTATCACAATAGATCAAGGAATCAATTTCTCAACATAGCCGATAATACCACCTAACTCTTTGATATCATTTGAATAGATATGCATACCCTTCTTCCATAGGCAGATATTTGAATATGGAATAAAGCCTTGGCTCTGTGGAGACATTTCATTATTCAAATTAAATGACTTGATGATGAGATCAAGATGTAGAACATATTAATTTGGTTTCATCACAAGGTTATAATATAACCCTAATGTTTCAATATTTTTTCATAAAAAGCCGTCACCAAGTACAATAGTGATATTACTATTCTTTTATAATTGTAGAGGAAGTTAATTAAAATAGTACATCTAAGTATTCAACTTTAGGTTAAAAGGGGATTATAGAAAATTCTCCTATGTTTATGAGACTATTTAAAAATTATACTCGAGTGCATTATTTCTTTTCCTCTTTCAGAAATACTTGTTGATCATCAGCTATGTGCTGCACATTATGCTAGGAAACGTTGGCAACCTGTTGAGCAAAAACAGACACACCTAGAACACGTGACTCAGAAGATAAGATTCTCGTGTACCTTATCTTAAATTTGCAATGTACTACTTAGTATATCATTTCAACCTGAAAAAAATCATTAATGTCAAGAACATGGTTACAGGGAACATATTAAAAATAATTCTAACCTATTCTAGAGAGGAAGGTTGGCCAAGGAAAGCTTTCCTGAAGAAATGTTACTTTATCTGAGACCTAAAACATGGAGAGGCCTGGTTAGGTAAAGGGCATAGATATTTGGGAACATTCCAGATGAAGGAAACAGAATGTATGACGACCCGATCACAGAATAGAATAATACATTAAAGAAACTAAAATAAGGCTAGCGACTGGTGTGTAGAGGGTGAAGATAAGAGTGCTGCAAAAGGAGGCTGGAAAGGAAAAGGAAGATCATACCATACAGCACTTTGTAGTTCATGATCTAAGAATTAACTAAGAATTTTGTTTTTTAACGGTGTTAAACCACTAGTGACTTTCAACATGAAGTTGACATACCCATCTTTGTATTTTGAAACATTAGTTGCAACAGAAAAGTAAATTGAAGGATCTGGCATACAACTAGGGAGTCCAGTTAAGAGTTTTTTTCAGTTGACCAATGGAAAGATAGCTTAGAGTAGACTTATTACAGTGGAGACTAAGGGGAAGACAGATTCAAAAGATATCAGGGAAGTTTCTGATCAAGATGGTGGAGTAGGTAAATGCTGTGCTTGCCACCTCCCACGACCACATCAAAATTACAACTAAACCACAGAACAGCTTTCATTGAGAATCACCTGAAGATTAGCTGAACACAAGTTATAACTAAGGACACATAGGAGAAACCACATGGAAACTGGTAGGAGGGACAGGGACACGGAATTGGCTGGTCCCACACTCATATGTGGAGGTTCAAAATTGGGAGGTATATCTCAGCTGCAGAGGTCCCCCTGAGAAATGAAGGGTCCCAGTCCCACACTGGACTCCCCAGTCCAGCACTCCAGTGCCAGGAAGAGAAGCCTCCACAACTTCTGGCTGTGAAAACCAGTGGAGATTGTGACTGAGAGAGATGGAGGACATCTAAGTCCTAGGCATTCCTCTTAAAGGGTCCATGCATGAATTTACTTGATGAGAGTCATACTTGCTCTGAGTTCCAGCACTGGGGCAACGGCTCAAATGATGTCACGGATATATAGGAGGAACTAAAATGTCTGGCTTCAGGTGAAGGCTGGAGGGGCAGCTTTCTCCCAGACAAAAGTGTTGAAGGAAGCCATTGTTCATTTGTTGAGACCTCCCCCACCCAGCACGCAGACACAGGCAAGCACTGTATTTGAATCTCCATCAACCTGTTTAACGCTGTTCCCCCTGCCCTGGTGATTCCTTGAGACTCCTTCCCACTCAACTTGTGGTCCCACCCAAGCTATTTCCACTGGCTTCAATATAAATGGCCTGTCTTGGCTCATGGTGTGGACTTTCTTAAAATCTCTCAAGGTTCACAAACCCCAAATAAGCAGCATCTGGTCTTGGCATGCCCCTTATTTCTTGCTAAGCAGCCCCAAGCCAGGCACTAGTGGCAACCAGTCTCAGTTTGCAGTTTAGCCTCTCCCAGGTACCTCCAAGCCCAGCACAAGTGGCAACCATCTACATATTACTTTGTAGCTCATACCAAGTGGCCCCAGGCAGGACACAGATAGTGGCTGACCTTAGTCTGTGGTAGAGCGCCTCCAGAACCAGTACATCCAGTGGCCACCTTCAGACAACACCAGAGCACCACCCAGTCACCTCTGGAAGGGACACACCCAAAGGGCAGGCTCAGTAGGCACGTAGTCCCACTAAAGTGAATCCTCATCCATAGTGTCAGCCTCTGCACAATAGCTTCTCCGCTGGAGTCACAGCCAGTCCTCACAACTAATTAGCCTGAGAGTCCATCCCTCCCACTAAACCAGGGGTGCACACAAAACCCACACAAGGGACACACATAGAGCACGTGACTTGGATGACCAGGGAGACTCTGCCACTGGGACCCACAAGACACCTACTGCATAAGACAACAATAGCAGCTCTGCCTAATACATGGAAGCAAACACAAGGTGGCAGCCAAAATGAGACAAAGAAACATGTCCCACATAAAAGCAGAACAAATCTCCAGAAAAAGAACTAAATCAAATGGAGATAAGCAATCTACCAGATGCAGAGTTCAAAACACTGATTATAAGGATGTTCAGTGATCTCAGTTGGAACTTCAACAAAAAGAAAGGAAACATAAAAATGGAGATACAAACATAAACAAGAACTAGTCAGAAATGAAGAATACAGTAACTGAAATGAAGGATGCCTTAGCAGGAATGAACAGTAGATTACATGAAGCAGAGGATCAGATCAGCGATTTAGAAAATAACATAGCAACAAACACAGCAAAAAGAAAAGAATCCAAAAAGAATGATGATAGTTTAAAGGGCCTCGGGGACAATATCAAGCGTACCGATATTTACATCATCGGGGTACCAGAATGAGAAGAGAGAGAGCAAGGAATTTGAAAAACTATTTGAAGAAATGATGGAAAGCTTCCCTAACCTAGCAAAGGAAATAGACATACAAGCCCAGGAAGCCCAGATAGTCCCAAACAAGATGATCCCAAAGAGGCCCACACCAAGACACATCATAATTTAAAAAACAAAGGATAAAGATGAAGAGAGAATCTTTAAAACAGCAAGAGAAACAGTTACTTGTGAGGGAGTTTCCATAAGACTGTCAGCTGATTTTTCAACAGAAACTTTGTAGGCCAGCAGTGATTGGCACAGATTATTTAAAGTGATAAAAGCAAGGACCTACAGCCAAGACTACTATCCAGTGAGGCTATCATTTAGAATTGAACGACAGATAAAGAGCTTCCCCGAGAAGAAAAATAAAAGGTGTTCATAACCACCAAAACCAGTATTACAAGAAATGTTCTAGGGACTTCTTTTAAGGAACAAGGTTGGGAAAAAAAAAAAAAGAACATAAATATGAATAATAAAATGGCCATAATTATGAACATGTCATTAAGCACTTTAAATATAAATGGATTAAATGATCTAATCGAAAGAAATAGGGTGTCTGAATGGATAAGAAAACATGACCCTTACATATACTGCTTACAAGAGACTCATTTCAGATTGAAAGACACACATAGACTGAAAGTAATCGGATGGAAAAGATATTTCATGAAAAAGGAAACAGAAAAAAATCTGGGGTAGCAATACTTATACCAGACAAACTGGACTTTAAAACAAAAGTTACAACAAGAGATAAAGAAGGACCCAGTCATTCTACTTCTGGATATTTATCCAAAGAAACCCAAGATACTAATGTGTAAAGACATGTGCATTCATATGTTTATTGCAGCATTCTTTACAATAGCCAAGATATGGAAGCAACATAAGTGTCTATCAGTAAGCGGCTGGATAAAGAAGAGGTAGTACAGTCTAAGGCCATGCCACCCTGAACAAGCCTGATCCCATCTGATCTCGGAAGCTAAGCAGGGTTGGGCCTGGTTAGTACTTGGATGGGAGACCACCTAGGAAGACCAGATGCTGTAGGCATAAAAAATAAAAGTAAAAAAATAAGGGATTGTAAGCTGACAAGGTCCTTGCAATCTATGAGATCAACCAAGGGTTGCCTCCTAAAAAAAAAAAAAGAAGAGATAGTACATTTTATATACAAAGGAATATTACTCAGCCATAAAAGAGAATGAAATATTAAAATCTGCATCAACATAGATAGATCTAGAGGATGTTATAGTAAGTGATATATGTCAGACAGTGAAAGACAAATATATGGTTTCACTTATATATGGAATCTAAAGAACAAAATAAACGAATAAACAAGAGAAACAGACTCTTAGAAACAGAGAACATTTTGATGGTTGCTAGGTTGGAGGGGTTTGAGAGGGTTAGGTGAAAAAGGTGAAGGGATTAAGGAGTATAAATTGGCAGTTACAAAATAGTCGTGGGTATGTTCAATATAGCACAGGGAATATAGTCAATAATATTGTAATAACTATGGTGTCAGATGGGTACTAGATTTATCGGGATGACCACTTCATAAGTTATATAAATGTCTAACACTGTTGTTTACCTGAAACTATTATACTCTAGTATGTCAACTGTAATTGAAAATTTTTTCAGTATTGAAAAGGTAAAAGATATCAAGGAAGCAACATTGATAAATGAAAAATATTTGCTGACTTCATGGAGTTTAAAAACTATCAGGGTAGTTACTGTAAAACAAATACTAAAAACAAAATAAATATTTGAATATATCTGTGATAATTAGCATAAAGAAAATGTATGGGGTGCAATTAGAGTGATGACCAGCATATTTGGTCACATGGGTATGTAAAAGAGATAGCTACCTATGAGGCGAATTAGCCTATTGTCTTCTTTCGAACTGTGTTTCTTAGAAGTATAACAAAATGTACCATCATCTCCATAATCAACCTTAGCATGGAGAATATTTTACCTTTTATAACTTTTTTGTTCTTATTTATTTTATATATTTTCAAATAAAATTTTATATATTTAAAGCATACAATGTGACGATTTGATGTTCATATATATAACGAAATGATTACTGCAGGCAAACTAATCACATGTCATCTACTCACATATTTTCCAGTGTTCAATGGAGTACTGTTAACTGTAATCATCATGCTGTACATCAGACCTCTAGACTTATTCATCCTCCATAACTGCATCTTTGTAACCTTTGATCAAAATCTGCCTTTTTTTCTCCACCCTCCCCAGCTCATAGTGTCCACTGTTCTGTTCTCTGCTTTTGAGTTGGACTTTTTATTTTTAGATTCCACATGTAAGTGAGATCATATAGTATTTGTCTTTCTCAGTCTAGCTTATTTCACATAGCATAATATCCAGCAGGTACATACACATCGTCACAAATGGCAGAATTTCTTTCTTTCTCACAGCTGAATAATATGCCATTATTATTTCACATCTTCTTTATCCATTCATTCATTGACAGACCTCTGGGTTTTTCCATATCTTGGCTATTGTGAATAGTGCTGCAATGGACATGGAGTGCAGATGTCTGTCTGAGATACTGATTTCATTTCCTTTGGGTATATACCCAAAAATGGGATTGTGGGGTGATATGATAGTTCCATTTTTAAGTTTTTGAAGAATCCTTATACTGTTTTCCATAACGGCTATATTAATTTACATTCCCACCAACAGAGTACAAGGTTTCCATTTTCTTCATATTCTTGCCAGCACTCGTTATTTGTTGTCTTTTTGATAATAGCCCTTCTAAAAATTATGAGGTGATATTTCATTGTAGAATTGATTTGCATTTTTCTGATGATTAGCAATGTGGAGTCCTTTTCCATGTAACATTTGGCCACTTGTATGTCTTTTTTTGAGAAGTTTTTGTTCAGTTTTTGTCCAGTTTTTTGTCCAGTTTTTGTTTAGGTTATTTGGTTTTTCCCATTGAATTTTTGGATATATTTTAGATATTAACCCATTATCACATGTATGGTTTGCAGATTTTTTCTCCCATTTGTATATTGTCTCTTCACTCTGTTGATTATTTCCTTTGCTATACAAAAGCTTTTTAATTTGAGGCAGTCCGATTTGTCTATTTTTGATTTTATTGTCTGTGGTTTTGGGGTTATATCTAAAAAATCATTTCTTAGACTAATGTCAAGAAGATTTTTACCTATGTTTTCTTTTAACAGTTTTATTTAATCCATTCTGAGTTGATTTTTGTATTTAGAGTGAGAAAAGGGTCTAATTTTATTTTTCTCTAACAGTTTCTCAACCAGTTTTTCCTAACTAGTTTCCCCAACACCATTTATTGAGAAGAAATTATTTTGTGCTATCATGTCATTCCTTGCATCTTCTCTTTTCTAGAAGGAGTAATTATAGTTCTGGAAAAAAGCTAGGATGCCTAAACAATGCTTTGGAATTTACTGAGAAGATGCACAATGTTTAGTTAACATGATGGCTAAATAATCACCCTCTGCAAATGCTCCTGTTTTAGGATAAATATTGTGTATCTTAACATTTGGGGACTGGAATTGTTTCTTTGTGTTTGGTTATATTTTAAACTTTTTGAATTTATTGTGTTTTGCATATAAATACTCATAAAACCATGATCCGAGTTATATTAACTAAGGCCCTTTAGACACTATTAAAGATAGATATATGTATACACACACACAGAGAAAACTATATGTAGTTGTTTTACTTGAAAGAGGATAGCATCATTTGCCAGCTGACATGAACCTTATGTAGTAGGAATGTCACATCTTTTGATGTAACTGGGCACATATTAATCAAGAAACATGGAGTGGTTGGAGAAGCCACTCATGTGTCTCTAGGTTTAGCAGCAGCTGCCCCTTTATACCATATTTGTATTTTCTGAGGGCCAAGCACTTAAGAAATTCCAGATCATGGCTCAGCCACTTCTCAGCAACTCTCTTGAACTGCAGTCATTGCTAAGTGCTCCGAGCAGAATGCATACAGTGTCTGCATGCAAGTGTGGACACTGGAGATACTTTTGGCCTGACTGAGGAGGACAAATGATCTTCTGCCCTACACCCATCCCACCACATCCTTTGTGACCCTGTCTAGACTCAGGCCTAAGATCTAAGGAATCGGTGGGGAAAGGGGTTGAACCAGGTCTATTCAGAACCTGTAGGCCACAAAGAAGCCAGAGGGGGAGTAATTGGGATTTGTTGGCCTGAGGTTAGAAAGCAGAGCAGAATTCACTGAAAAATAACTAAGTAGAGGCACCCTCCCTAATGTGTTTGTGCCAGGGAGAGGCTCTATAAAACCTGCAGAAAATGAAGTGACAAGGTACAACAGTAGCCAATGAAAGACCCAAACTGCCATCTGAGCCCCTGCTTCACCAGTTCTAGTTATGTTCCCTGACGCCGATTGCTTCCTCTGGTTTGGGTCTTTGGCCCCCGGTACTAACCTGCTGCCTCCTCAGCTCTAGCCAACGACTTAGCCCCAACTGCTTCCTTAGCCTCAGCCACCAAGGCTTCGGCCTCCACTTTAGCCCTGATCCTGCAGCCCTGCCGCCCACTCTGCCTCATTGGCCCCAACCACCTCCTCAGCCCTGGACTCTTAGTCTCTACTGGCCTCGGGACCATAGGCTCTGTGGGCACTGGCCACCACAAGGGTAGAGAAAGACCTGATACGTGCTTCTGAAGTCAAAGAGAAAAGAAAAAGGAAAGAAATTTAAATCATATATTATTTTAAAATATATTTTATAATATTTAATATCATATAATTTATAGTATTATTTCTATATACTTAAATTATATATAATGCACTATTGTCCCTTTGAATGCAATCGTCTGGGATTTGATCTTGAAGTTAGCAGCTGGCCTTAGTATGGATTATATAGTTTATGCTCCAAGATGAGATGGAAACACAGTGCCATAGGAAAACAGATTTTGTTCACTTTATTCTGTATACCTGTCTCATAGTCCAGAACATTTCTTTCCTTCATTAACACAATTCTTATATGAATTTGAAGGGAATATAATGGCACCAGCAAATATCTTTTGTAGTTGTCAACCATAAGAGCACTAATCATGAGTTGCTCATCTGCCATTTTTTGTTTGCAGTTCTTCATAAGTTGTGCATTTATAACTTATGAGTGCCTATGTGTCTTTTGAATGGTAGCCATCAAACTTTACACTTACACATAGAAAATTATTTACATAACAATTCTATATTCTTTTTCCATAGAAATTTTTTTCTGCAAAACTACTCATTTTCTAAGAGATTAAAAATCCTATTAACTTTCCAGAAAATATACTCAGTTCTTCAAATTTCACTATAATATTTGCCTCTGCAGATGCCAAAGACAAAAGTGGTGGAGATGAGAGCAGGTGTGAAAATAATAATCATGTTTCTTTAGGCACCTCAATGAGGTTGTAATTCAGTACAGGCCATGCTGCATGTGTGTTCAGTTCAAAAGTCCCAATATTGCCTCTTTTTATTACCATTATTTTTAAGAGGCGAGGGGTTTCATGATTTTGTATTATTTTGTGTTCTTTACTTATGGTTCTGTATTAGTTTAGTAACCTCCAAGACAGCAAGGCATTTCTTAGAAGCTCCCAGTGGTCTTACAGGCTAACACTACAGTATATCCTGTGACAAGGCTACTTTTCTGGGGACAGCTGTTCTGCCCCTCTTTTCCTCTGACCACCAGACCCAACAGGCCTGTAAGCCACATTTTTCAAACCTCAGCCCCAGCTCAGTCAGTTAATATCCACAATTATTTGCTTTTAAATTCAGCTCGATGTAGAATTACTACCAGTGATTTTATATTCCACCAAATAACATTTTTATGTTACCAGCCTAATCAGAAAATCCCAGTTCAATCAGACTTTCTCAGGACTGAGCTACGAAACATCCTCCTATTCCAATTTTTAATCTCCACCTTGAGATAAATATGCAGAAAGGCTCTATAAGCAGCAGTTAATCTGACAGTGATTTCTTTACATCAAAAATTAGTTTCTAAAAATTATTTCTAAATTTAAAAAATTCACCTCAGGAAGTAAGAATGCAGGAGTCTTTGTAGATAGGCTTTTGCATAAGGAAAGGCTCTTCAAATTTTGTTTTCTCTTTAGAAAAAAGGAAAGAAAGAAGAGAATTGACATTTATTTAGCACTTACTACATACCAAGTGATGTGTTGGACATTTTCACTAACCTTAATAAACTCATCCCATTTAACTTTTGTAGCCACCCACTGAGGTGTAGTTACTGTGCCCACTTTTACATGTAATGACATAGACTCAGGGGAAGTGAAGTGACTTGCTAAGGCTGCATAGATCTCAAGTGGCAGAGCTGTTTTATGAACCTGTGGCTGCCTGATTACAGAGCGTATGCTCTTTCTACCACATAAGACTGCCTTCTTATTTCTTGGGCATGTTGTTTTTCTGCTTCTAGTTAACTTTATAGTTGAACTAAATTTCAGATGCCCAGACCCATTTTGTTTATTTCTCAGGTCATCATTCTGCTAACTTTTCAACTGCTTTCTACTCTCAATAGAACAATGGAGGCAGATTAAGGCCAAGGACACCTATGTCAATGATCACTGATCCAGTGATCCTCTGCAACTTGTCTTCTTTTTGTTAGCACAAGAAGAAACCCCATAAACTATTGTCATTATAATATAAAATCTCTCTGATTCTGAATTTCATAAGAACCTGTAAATGAACTCTTAGGAGAAGCGAGTCAGTGAATTTGCAGGAGATCCATTCTTATCAAGTCTATTTTTAAATAGCTAGGACAAAAATCATTAAATAAAAAAAAAAGACCATAGAAACATAAGATTTTGGAACTAGAAGGCATTTTAAAGATTATTTCTGAGGAAGGGAAATAAGTTTCACCTTGTACGTTGACTCTGATGGTCTGGCAGCGGCTTCCTAGTTTGCTGAGCTGAGGATTGCGAGGCTGAAAGAGGAGCTAGTGGAAGCATGTTTTTTTTAATATTTAAACAATTTAAACCACTTTCATTTTCAAGATATATAAACTGAGACCCAGAGATGGGAAATGACTTAATGAAGATTCCATAGCGAGGTGGTGGCAGTGTCAGAACTGAAACCCAGGTCTCTTGCACAATAGCCTGATGCTATTTCCACTTGACTCGCCTGTCCCTAGTCAGACACTTTTCTACTTTGAACATATATCAAGCATATTAGGTTGTCTCCGTGTCATTTTCAATGAGTTTACTACCAATGAACTCCAAAATTCCTTAAGGTTTTCTTTAGGGAATAGCTTAAAGAGATTCATAGGAGTATCTTTTAGAGGAATAGCTAAGGTTTATTTCTTCAACATTGAATATCTATGTTAATTTAAGAATAAATTAAAAATAAGTATACTTGGGGGGATTAAGATACAACATCTCATTCAGGTAATGGAATTCCATTTTCATATATTTTCAGGTTACTATCTCTCTTAGAATTGTCTTGTATGTGAACTCACTGCTATCTTAGCCCAAAAGTATAATTTTCTTTTCATAGATCAAGAAAATTTGAATGGATTCATATCAAAGAAATGTGAGTTTCTTTGTTCCATTTTCTTGTTGGTGGTAATCATTTCATTCCTGCCTCTGTGGCTGTGTCCGGTCACCTCTGTAATGGTTATTATACCCTTCTTTTAGCCTACTACATTACACTTCCTCCTCCACGAAGTCTTCCTTGATACATATAAAGAGATGTCGATTTCATAACTCTAAATGAATCAACATATTCCTTTTCAGTTGTGAAGACTGGGCACGTAAATCTCTGTTCTCATATCCACCGTTTCTTCATAGTTGAATATACCGATTTATTTAGAGTTATATCATGCTTGATTTTTATACAGTCATTTATACAGTTTGAGCTGAATTCAGCTAATTTGAGTTGTCAAGGTCAAGAAGATATACTACTGCTCTACCGAAGCTCCTTTCCACAAGGTTTCTTTTTCTCTTGTTGGAGAATATTCCAGTAAATGTGTTATTTTACAGATGGATTAAAGGCTCACTCCCCTGCATTTCCAACTAATTGCTTCCCCCAATATAGTCAGAAATAATGGTTTAGATGTTTTTCTTAACTAAGATTTAACATGTTCTCACAGCTTTGTAGGCTCTTTTTATTTCTCAAAACAGCATCCCTAGTTGGTTGACAATTGTATCGCCCAGTACTTATTACAGAAAACATGTGTAGTATCATTTCTCTTCTTTTTTATCCACATTGTTCTTGGGAAGATAGAAGGGTCACTGTACTCATTTCTTATGCCTGCTGTAGCAGATTACCACAAACCAGGCGGCTTTAAACAACACAAATTTATTATCTTTCAGTTCAGAAGTCCAAAATGGGTCTCCACTGGGCTAAAATCATTATCAGCAGGCCTCCATTCCATTCTGGAATGTTCCTTTCTAGGGAAGAATCAGCTTTCTTGAATTTTTCCAGCTTCTAGATGCTTCCCACATTCCTCGATTTGGGGCCTCTTTCACAAAGCCAGCAATAATGGCAGATTCTTTCTTATATCAGTCTCACCTGGATAATTAAGGACAAGATCCTCACCTCAGAATCTTTAACTTAATAATACCTTCAAAGTCCCTTTTATGATATAAGGTAAATTATTTATAGTTTTAGGAATTAAAATGTAGAAACCTTTGGGCAACCATTTTTCTCTCAATCATAGTCACTAATAGGAGGTTAGGATAACACACCTATGAAATCCCATGTCTGTTTTTCCAACACTGAAAATCAAATATTGCAGAATGTACCTGGGTTCAGAATAAACATAGGATTTTAAGGAACCTACTTACTATATACATATGGAAACAATCTGGACTACACATTTAATTATTATAAGTTGAGTGCGAGAAATTTCTTCAGCTGAAACACATATATCATCTCTCTTAGAGTTACCATTAAATAATATCATTCAGAGCTTGGCAAAAACATATTCCAATGACATTGGCAAAATCATTTTCCACCTTCTTGCTTTAGGTATGTCACAGTGCCAATGAACACATTAAATGTGATTAATCTCTTTGGAGATGGAAGTTGGAGTTGCTTATCAGCAAGGCCTGAATGAACAAAAAAATTTAGAATAATACATTGTATCAGAAAGAGAAATTGTGTATCTATATGCCTTACTATTAAATTGTATACCTAAAAAACTGGATTTTGTTAACCAATGTCACCAAAAATATAAATTAATTAAAAATAAATTTTTAAAAATTGTATTTAACCTCATCGGTACTTTACAATTTAACTTTCTTTTGACTACCTTATTGTGTATTTTGGTTCCCCCAAATACATTATGATAGAGACAAATTCTGAGTTTACATCGTAATTTATTTTGTTAAACTAAATTTCTCTATGATTAGGTAAATACCCACTTGTTTGCTTTTGTTTTTTTTTCTCTCCCTTACATAATCAAAGGAACCTTACTTTATGGTGGTGGTATCATAGTATATGTATTGTTCAAACTTATCAAGTTGTATATATTAATGTATACAGTTTTTGATATCAATTATACCTCAATAATGCTGGAAAAACTTTTTAAAATTTAGTATATTTATTGGGCTGACGTGGTTAATAAAATTATTTAGGTTTCAAGTGTACAAGTCAGTAATACATCATCTGTTTATTGTATTGTGTGTTCACCACTCAAAGTCAAATCTCCCTCCATCACCATATGTTTGAGACCCTTTACCCTCATCTGTCACCCTCTTACCCTTCTTTCCCCCTAGTAACCACCATACTGTTCTCTGTTTCTATGAGTTTTTGTTTGTCTGTCTTGTTCACTTGTTGCTTTCAGTTTTATATCCCACATATGAGTGAAATAATATGGTCCTCAACTTTTTCTGTCTGATTTATTTTGCTTAGCATGATAATCTCAAGATCCAGCCATAATGTTGCAAATGGCAATATTTCATCTTTTCTTATGGCTGAGTAATATTCCATTGTATATATATATACCACTTTTTTTTCATCTAATCATCTATTGATGGGCATTTAGGTTGCTTCCATATCTTGGCTGTTGTAAATAATGCCGCAATAAGCATAGGGGTGCATATATCTTTTCTTGGAGTTCTTTGGATAAATACCCAGAAGTGGAATTGCTGGGTCATAGATAGTTCTATTTTTAATTTTTTGAGGAACCTCCAAACTGTTTTCCATAGTGGCTAAACCAAATTGCAATCCAACCAATGTGTTTCCTCTGAAACCTTCATTTTATTCAGAAAAAGATATTGTAGGCTTTTTTTCTTTTTCTTTTTCTGCCATAGGAAGCTTACATTACTTTACTTAATCACCACTTCTGAAAAAATCAATGTAGCTGTGAATGAGGTCTTCTCATGCCCCTCCTTTGCCAATTCTACCCTCTTTCAGTCTACTTAGCTAGTATGCATGAGCTCCTTACCTTGGGACCAATGTGATGTCAAAATAATTGGTTGAAAAGTAGAAAATTCTATGGATAGGCACCCATTTACCAATTAGACTGATTTACTTTTTCTGAATTTATTTAGGTTCATACATATAGATTTATCTGCTTTGGACTCAAGTAGATATGCTCCTGTGATGTCATTATCGCTATTCATATTTAATAAAATCAATTTTAATGATAACTGAATAGTATCAATTAAATTCTTATACATTCTAAACCGAAGTCAGGTATGTATGAAGAGTCACCAACTGCTTTTCTCTCACAGATACTGTAGTCATCCTTTCTGATGCATTTTGATGAGACATATACAACATATTTTTAGGTAATCCTACATAAACTTATGAAAATTTTATCTCCTTGTTCTACATTTTATTTTTTATTTTTTTGAGATTCTTCATTTGTATTGAAACACTATGTAATTTTTCCAGCATTATGGAGGTATGATTGACAAAACTTTATATATGTAAGGTATACAATGTGATATATATATATATATATACACACACACACATATACATATATATACATATACATATATATACACACACATATACACACACATAATATTAAATATTACTATAATAAAGCTAATTAACATATCCATCACATAGTTACCTTTTTCTCGTGGTGAAAATACTTGAGATCTACTCTCTTAGCAAATTTTAAGTATCTATCATTATTAACTATTGTTACTATGCTATACACTAGGTCTCCAGAACTTTTTCATCTTACTTGAAAGTTTGTACCCTTGACTAATATCTCCCTAGATCCTTCACACTCATCCCATACAAATGGCAAACAGGTATATGAAAAAATGCTCAACATGGCTAATCATTAGGGAAATGCAAATCAAGACTATAATGAGATATCTAAAATCTGTTAGAATGGCTATTATCAAAAGATAACAAGTGTTGGCAAGGATGTAGAGAAAAGGGAACCCTTGTACACTGTGGTAGGATATAAATTGGACAGCCATTATGAAAGCAGTATGGAGATTCCTCAAAAAATGAAAAATAGAAGTACATTATGATCCAGAAATCCCATCTTTAGATATATTTTAAAAGGAAATGAAATCATTATGTAGAAGAGATATCTATACACTCATGTTCATTGCAGCATTATTCACAATAGCCAAGATCTGGAAACCATCTGTATCCATTGATAGGTGAATAGATAAAGAAAATCATATATAATAAAATATTAATCAATCAAGCTAATGGCATTAAGGAAAAGAAAAATGTGTTGTGAAGATCAAGAAGAATAGAAGGATGAGGACAGAAGAGAAGGAGAAGGAGAAAACCAAACTATTATCTGTTCCCTTATAGAAAAATTTGCTAGTTCTGGAAGTAAAGAATAATTAGAAGCAAAGCGGCACTTGGCCACATTAACTTCATTTAGGGGAATGATACTGAAGGAACTTTGGTAGGATTTATGCCATTGACAAAGCAATGAGACCATCAGGGACACAACTGGTTCTCTGTATATGAGTTAGCTTGAGTCTACTGATTCCAGGGGGAGATTCTGGGCACTGTTTACTTGCTTCTCCTTCCACTGACTTGGTTTAAACTAGTATACAAATTTCATGGTTAGAAATATATATATAGTCTCACCTGTTCTTTTATTTTTTGCTCTATCTTTTGACATCAATCTCTGTAAGGAAGCCTGAACTAGGAATAGGCAGAAATTCACTGTTAGCTCTCTATGTACATTGATCTGTAACCAGTGTAATGCCACCTGCCTGCTACTTACATAGTTCTTTGTACCATTACCATTGTCCACAAGGGTAGTGAAAGTAAAACAGGAATGTGGAAATCATTGGTATTATTATTGATATTATTATCATTGTGGATTGAGTGTGCTTTAAAACTGCATTAAAATAATTAAACTTATTAATATAAAAGGGCAGATGAAATGAAAAGGTAAATAACCAGAAAAAAAGGGATGCATGTATCATAGAAGAATTGATTAATATATGGAAGTCTTTTAGAAAGCAATATATAAGAAAAATATAAATGTCCCAGTAGGAAAATGGGAAGAGATTTGGTGAGGTAAGTAAATCCCAAAGGAAAAAATATATATGTCAGTTAATTTTATAAAAATGTTCTAGTTTTACTGGTGTTAACTGTATTAATTACTGAAAAATTACTTTTTTCTCTCATTGCATTTGACACTAGCAAAAAGAGAAACATTTTCACACATTCGGAAAATATTTATTGAGCACATGCTACGTGCTAGACATTGTACATACTAACCCCCAGGAGTGTTAGCCAGGACTTTCTTCCTAATATGTAGGCTTATCCTTGGATAGGGGCATGTTAACAGCTCTTTAATGTTTTAGTAATCCCCATCACCTGTGAAAAAAAACAAAAACTCTTAAGTTTCAGGTGCCCCGAAGTCAACCCTGAATAGTCTTTGATTTAAAAATCCTAGGTTCAAAGTCACAAATACCTGTAGAGTTCAGGCAGTTTATCTAGGAAAGTAAAGCAGCCAGGGGTGGTGAACTAGGGTGTTCATGGCCCATCTAAATACTGAAGTTACTATTGGATCCAGGATATTCTGCCTTGCAAGGAATGTGGATTAGTGTTGCCAGATCTTTAGGGGCAGGATGAGAAAATAAGTCTGGGTTTTTACATTGGAGCTTCCACTTTTTAGTTGTTGGAAACTAATGTTAAATAAAGAGAATATTGTGAGAGCTTTCAAGGAGGCATTTTCATTTGGATCATAGAACTAAAGTTTACAACATCTAGACTAGTCCTAAAAAGGAATTAAGATTAGTCTGACCCACCCTCCAGGGGAAGTTTGGAGGCTGTGTGGTTTGGAATGCTTGACTCTTTCAGACTAGGAGAAAAAAAAATAAAAATAATGGGTTCTACTGATGTCAGAGACTTGTTCTGACCTCACAGGCTGTGCCTTGAAGTGGCAGGACCTTAAGTATCAATGGCTATGGAGGAGGTAGGATATTTAGTACTGTTTGTTTGGAGAGCAGTGGTGGTGATGGGGTTTACCACTGAGATCCTGAGAATCATCATTGGGAAGATTTCTCTAGCCTCTTGTAGCAGCAGTTTCTGAAAAGTCTTGGAGGACCACAATTTAACAGTACCACTGGGAAGCAAGAAAAGCCATGCTATTAATTCATCAGGCATATTACCGAATAATATCTCCTTTATTTCTCCTAAACTCTAACCTCTAAGTTTTAGAATTTGATTTTACTTAAAAAGAAAAAGAAAAAGAAAACATATGCAGTATATCTTATATCCCAATTTGAAGCATTCTGTTTCTGCTGTAGAAATCAAGAAATGCAAATTAAAATAAGATACTATGTTTTTCACCTTAAATTTAGCAAAAGATGAAAAGTGAATGGTACAGTATTATATAACATTTTGAATCATAAATTCTGACTACAAATACCAACTCTGCTACCTTCTAATTCTGTGTCCTTTAGCAAATGACATATATTGTATATCCTATAAACATACATCCTTTCTGAACCTCAATTTCCTTATTGATAAAAGAGAGCTGATAATAAACCCCACTTCTTGGGAGGATCAGTTAAAGTAATACATGTGAACTGCTTATGATAGTGTCTGGCACATGGTAAAACCTCAATAAACGTTAGCTTTGATGACATTACCTATTAACATAAAGAAAGGGTTCGAGGTAATGGCACGATGGTGAGGCAGGATGAGATAACCCCGAGGACTCTAAGAGAAGCTGTGTCTGCATGGGAGTGACATTGGCAGGACCCAGCAAGAGAAAGGACAGAGGCATTTCAGAGGAGACAAAGCCAAGGAGAGAATAGGGTAAATCTGAGGCCACGGGAATGGCCCAGTGAATTAAAATTGGGAACAGGAAGAGTAGGCAGAAATAAAGCTACTATCTTGTGCAGGTCAGAATGAAACCTTGAAAAGCTTTCCCTCTCAGAAACAATCTCTCTGACCTTCGAGTCACCTTGTTCTCAGAAGCAGCATCATGACATTTCTTCTGAGGTTTTAAATTCTCACACTCTCCTGGCACATGCTTACACCTTCGCAAAAAAAATAATGAACTTGACATGTGCCATTTCCTGTGTAGAGGCTTGCTGCAGGACACAGCTTTCCCCAATGCAGCCTGCCATGTATGTTTTGCTTTTGTTAATGTTTCTGTTAAGTTAGTTTAAAACAGTTAAAATTCCAGAGCCAAAGCATAACTTGGAAGCTGTACATGAAATCTGAGACTTTTATAGCCAATTTCTATGCTGAATTTCTGAAAGTCGTAAGGTATAAAAATGTGGGATTTTTTTCCCCACTGCAGTATAATTTAAGCTTGATTACGAAAGTACATATGGTTATCTTTAAATTCAGTGGATGTGTCTCTAGTTTATAGAATGAAATTTTCAGGTTTCACAGATTTGAAAAAAGTCACACATCTGGGTAGATGATATATAGTTGTGACAAAATTGCTCTTCTCTTTAATCCCTGGAGCGAAGAACATGATTTGTTCCAGCAGGGGTTTTGTGGAAGTTTTGTCTTCCTTTCTTTATATTAAAAGCAACTGTGTATTGATTTTTAAGCACATCTTGACATCTTGACATGTTCTTTAACATCTCGTTTTATTTTTTTCTTTAGTTGTTTTAAGGTCACTGATTTGATGTGTAAAAAAAAAAACAAAACCTTGGGAGTGGAAGATTTCACAGCAGCACAATCTTGAATTAGCTGGTAGTAGTTTTTGTTTCTAATGCTGGTAGCCATATTCATTGAACCACATTTATTTCATTGACTTTTCAATGAATGATTTTCTTACCAGTAGCTAAGAGGAAGGCAAAGACGCACAAGTGGCTGATTCGAATGAAGAATACCTACTAACTCAACCAGCATCAATGACTTGAATCCATCAACAAGTTACCAGTAGAGAGGATGATGAGAATAAGAATGTAGTCTTTTGGAATATTTGACATTTTAGCAGCTGGCAATATTCAGGCAGTGAACCATTATTAGAAGCAACTTCCAGAAAAAGTTTGACATTTAAAATAAAATGTTTTAGCATATAAACATTGAAAAAAATTTTTGGGAGGATTAGAACACGTGGGAAATTGGCTTGAGAAAGAGAGATCTAATTTTTGCTGAGATCTATTATGTTCCACTTACTTTGCTGGCTTTAGCACATACCTTACTTTATTTACTACTAAAAATATTTGGATGAGGTGGGTGCTATTATTATCCTCATCTTACAGATAAGGAAACTGAGAAGTTAATTTACTCAAGGTCGTATGTGAGTGATGGTAGATCCATGGCTGTCTGGTTCCAAAGATCATTCTGTCAATCATTAGAATTTATTGGTCACATTGAATTCCTTCCTAGTAATTTAATTATTTGCCATGGATTGATTTTGAACCAGACAAACTAAATTTGTCAGAGGAATATAGTAAATGATAATAGAATGATAATAATAGCTACCACTTAATAAGCATTTACTGTGTTTCATTATGTAATATGTTGTACTTTTTTCTTTTTTTTCTGCCTACCACACAAGTTTTTTAAAAACAACTTTGAGACATAGTTTACATAAAATACAGTTCACTCATTTGAAGTGTAGAGTTTAATGTGTTTTAGTATATTCACAGATATGTGCAGTTATCATTACAGTCCATCTTAGAACATGTTCAACAGCTCAAAAGAAGCCTTGTACTCTTTAGCTATCATCCCCCTGTACCCACAAATTCTGCCCTCAACCATAAGCAACCATTAATCTACTTTGTCCCCATAGATTTCCCTGTTCTGAGCATTTCATATGAATAGAATCATATATATGTGTTTTTTTGTTACTGGCTTCTTTCACTTATTATAGCGCTTCAAAGTTCATCCATGTCGTAACATGTATCAGTACTTCATTACTTTTGATGACTGAATAATATTCCCTTGTATGGATATACCACATTTTGTTAATCCATTCATACCTTTGGGTATTACGAATATTGCTCCTAGGAACGTTCACATACAAGTTTTTTTGTGGACATATGTTTTCATTGATCTTGGAAATATACTGATGAGTGGAATCACTGGCTCACATGGTAACTCTGTTTCACTTTTTCAGAAATCGTCAAATTTATCCAAAGCAGTCGCACCATTTTATATTTCTAATAACAGTGTATGAGGGCTCTGATTTCTCTACATCTTCACCAACACTATGAATATCTGACTTTTTGATTCTAGCTATCCCAGTGAGTATGAAGTGGTATCTCTTTGTGGTTTTGATTTGTATTTCTCTGATGAATAATGATGTCAAGCATCATTAATATGCTTTTTGGCCCTTTGTATGTCTTCCTTGGAGAAATGTTTATTGAGATCCTTAGCCCGTTTTTAATTTGGTTATTTATCTTTTTATAACTGACTCGTAAGAGTTTTTTTTTATATATTTTAGATGCAAATCCCTTATCAGCTATATGATTTGAAAATATTTTCTCCCATTTTGTGAATCGTTGTGCTATATTCATTACATGAATTATTTTATTTGATCTTTACAATATCTGTATGAGATATTAATACCCCCTTTTTTAGAGAGCAAAAAACAGGCTCAGAGTGGTTAAGTATCTAGCCTAACTCACAATGGGATGATTCTAGGATTTGAGCTCAGATCTCTATTGGAAGTTTAATTAAGGCTCTCCGTCTTCTTTCTGTGATGCTCATGTATAATGTATATATTTGGTGAAAGAAATTGAATCTTAGGATTACATTGCCTTTACTGCTAGACATTCCAGTGGATAAACACTGAAAAGAAAACACTTTGGCAATATTCCTCAAATTGATTCTCTGGGGACAGTGCTGATTCCCAGCAGGAAGGTATAGCCACAGAACTCCTGAGGCAGGTTGAATTGATGTTCTGAGTCTGGATTTATAAGCATGGGGAATTGTTCTTTTAAAAGACAATGATGAAAAGAAATCTTTTAATGTGAGCTAGATGCAGCCATGATTTTGATTAAATGTTTGCTGGTAACCATACTTAGGTGGAAACATCTGCCCACTGATGAGCTCCCTAGAGTTTTAACAGGTGAATTTATGTGGGAAACACAACTCCAAGTACTTCTCCCTGAGGAGAGATGTTAGGGATAAAATAAACTCCCTTTCCTTTCTTTCATTTATTTCCACCTGCCATTTAACAGGCCTAAGTAAATGCATTTCTGTATTGGGATAATAATACCACGTCCCCGCAGCCCCTCTGCTTCCTTAGCTTTGCTTTTACAGGTGTCCAGTAAGTTTTGGTACTTGCATGTAGGCCACGTGTGTGCAGACATCTTGAGTGATTGAAAAATAATGCACAGTCCCATATGCCTATAAAAGCAACCTGCTGGTGTTAGAATACACTGCTGATATTTTTCATTTCATACACACCCACAGTTCTGAGCCCACACAGTCCTTTCCTTTCAAATTTGCCCTCTTAGATGTCCTTATTAGTCTATCTTCGGAAGACTGGATCATCATGCAGGATACATGATATTAAGAGAAAGTATCTTTCTTTTGGTGTTTCTGGTTTCTTCTGGATTCTGGGCCAATCTTAATTTGGTAATCACCAGACTTAATTAGGTAATCATCATCTCCCAGACTGCCGTACAATAATAAAGTTTGTCTTGTCTCATCACTTTTACTTCAGTCACTACTTTGCAGATCATTACCTAGACCCTCATCCTCATATTATTGTTCTACACAGAACAAAATCATGCCCAACTCTTTCCATCTTCATAAGCCCTTCTTTTCTACCCTCTATAACTCAGTCTATCATTATCAAGCTTTCCAGTAGCTTCAAATTCTTCTGTCAATGTTTTCTTCATTTCTATTTTATAAATGCCTTGAGGGTATCACTTCTCCTGCAGTCATCTTAAGCGAACATCAGTATTCCTCACATACCACAGGGAGTAGAGGTAAAGGAGCTGTTGGCTTTGCTCCTCATTGTCACTTCCAAAACATTTCTGCTTCTTTCTCCTTCAAAATCCAGACCTCATTTGTAGTTGATGCTATTAGACAATATCATGTGCTACCCCTCCTATGTCTTTCCCTTCATTCATTAGACACTTTAACTTCCGAGTTACTTTATTCCTCTGCCACCACTTTTGCAACTTCAACATCTGTCATCTATGTGGATATTAATCCAACATTTCTGGTTTTGTGAATCTTTCATGCTCTCATCTCCAATGACATTTTTCTCCCATCATACTTAAGCCAGTCACTTTAATGCTCATGCTCTAGACATTGCCATTCTCCCAAATTATACTAACTCTGAAATCTCAATTTTTACAACCGATCGTTCTTCTGTCAAAGTACCTCATTCATATGCATGTGTACAAATGCACACATACACACACACCTCCAACAGTTCTTTAACTTTGAATTCTAATCTATGAACTCTACTACATCTCTTTATTAACCACCCTTCCTATTCTTTATTTCCTCATTCCTGACCAAATTAGAGTTCATAGTCCATTATTATTATAATTTACTTTCATAAACCTTCATCTCCCTACCCACTTTCCCATCATAATACTTTCTTGGCAAAACCAGAACTCTTATTAAATCACCTTAAATTCTTAACCACATATCTCAAATCATCAATCCTTTCATATTATATGTCCATTTCCATTATTCAAAACGAATATTCGATATCTTATCGTCTCCTTAATTCCTCAAAATTCCACCCTCACTGCTGTCATTTTACGACCTTACCTCATCCCTTCACTGAAAAAAAAAAATGATCAAGGAGTATCCTTATATCTTCTTCCTTAAATCCTTAAATCCACCATATTACCTGAATTTGTAACTATGCCACAGTCATTTCTTTCTCTTTTGTACAATGTATAAACATTACCTGTTCTCATGTAAGGCTAACCCTTCCACTTTGACTATGGATCCCATCTATTAGTGCTCTGAATACCTTTCTTGCTGTCTCAATATTTCTTCTTCTAGAATTATCCTCCTTGATCTTTTATATCATCAATTACATTGAATCATTCACTTCAACATACATATGCGCTCTAGAATTTCCCCTTTTAAAAATTCACTCTTTTAATACCAAATCTCCCTCTAGCTATAGTCTCATATTTCTTCTCTCCTTAGGACCAAATCTCTCAAAAGAAAATATGTATCCACCAGTACTTCCTCATATTGCATTATCTCCTTAATATACATCATTCAGGTTTATATTAAACCTTTTTCGCTCTTTTAATTTTCTCCTTTTCAGTTACCAATGACCTCTATACTACTAAGTTCAATAATCATCTGTCTGTTTCCATCTTACCTATGAAGAATATTTAATAAAGATGATGATTTTTTTCCATCTTGAAACATCTGCCCATTACTTTTGTGATGCTTCATTCACCTGTTTTTACCCATTTTTAATTTTTTGGTTATATACTTAGGAGTGGGAATATTGGGCCACTCCTATGGAGTGAAGCCTATGTTTAACTTGTTAAGGAACTGCTGAATTGTTCTCCAGAGGCTGTACCATTTTATGTTCCCACCGGAAGTGTATGAGGGTTTCAGTTTATCCATATCCTTGCTGATATATGTTATTTTGTGTAATTTTTTTTTAGCTATAGCCTTCCAAGTGTGTGTGAAGTAATATCTCATTATGGCTTTGATTTGCATTTCCCTAATGACTAATGAAGTTGAGAATATTTTCATGTGTTGGTTGGCTATTTGTATATCTTCAGTGGTGAAATGTCTATTCAAGTCCTTTACCCTAATTTTTAATTAGGTCATTTGTATTTTGGTTGTTGAGTTGTAAGAGTTCTTTCTCTATTCTGAATATTAGATAGACCTTTATCAAATATATGACTTGCAAATATTCTGTCTTTGGGGTGCCTTTTACTTTCTTGATGGTATTTTTTACAGAAGAAATCATTTTTAAATTTTGATATAATCCAATTTACTCTTTATTGTGCTTTTGATGTCGAATTTAAGAAACCATTGCTTAACCCAGTTTTATATGTTTCTGATCTCCAGAACTGACCCAAAGAACCCAAACCAGTTTATTCAAAAGATATGTGACAAATCACTGTGTTCCAATCCCTTCTCTAACTTTTAGGGATAGTGATCAACAGGATAGTAGAGACAGAGGTTGCTACCTGATCTCCAATGTTCAAGTTCTCCTCTTCTTCTAGATAGGCCACATTTCTCCTTTTCTCTTGCAGTTAGGTGTGGCTATGTGAGTTTAGTTTTTGCCAATGAAATGTGAGCAGGAGTAATGCATGCACCTTTTGAGCATAACCCATAAATATTGCCAGGTACCCTCCCCAATGCTATTTTCTTCTTCTGTAACTGGAATGGAGATGGCCACAGGAGTCCCAGCACAACTGGCAAAAAGCGCCATTTTGCTACTTATCTTAATAGGGTTGTGATGAAGATTAAACAGGGACATGGGCATTTAGTATAATTGCTACATAGAGTTAGTGGATAATAAATGTTAGTTTCTATTATTATTACAGTCTTTGGACCCTACAACAGTCACCTGGGATAAAAAATTATAAGTAACCCCACATAATTCAGCAGATAGTGCCATTAGGTGTGCCCTCCTGTAGACAGAGTGTCAGACTTGTTGATGCTAGCAATCTTGTCTCTTTCTACACAGTTTCTCTGTTGATGAGCCAAGATAATTCTAAGGCATGTTAAACAATATTTAAAAAAACATAATTTCAGAAATGCTTACCTAATGAAAAGCAACTTAAACTAAAAACAATATGAGAAGCTTGGTTATAAGGGTTATGTGAATTTTAAATTGTGCTAGAATGTCTTGCATTTATACAACGCTATTCTGTAAAGGAGCCCCACCACTTCCTCTTCCCCTGCTTACCTATGTCTGATAAGAAATCCCAAGAATACTTTTCTGTGGGGCCAGTAGGAAATTCAGACCATGCAAACCCTGACCTGTATGTGGGAACTCTTACTCCAGCTTCATCCTCTTACCATAAAAAACAAGCCAGCCTCCTTTGTCTGCTCTCTCAAGCCATTATTGAAGATGCTTGAGAGCCTGCCCGGCTCTGGCCAGAAAGTATCATTATACGAATAATAAACTTTTTCATACCCTCTTTCTATAGTGAAGGATCCATCTTGTCTCTGTGGTGTGATCACAACAATTGGCCCTGTCAGCAGGACATCAAGGTACTGTCCACAACACCAAGTGTCTTTCTTCTCTTCCTTTGGCCTCCTTACTGGCTCTGCTACATGCTGCTAGGCATGCACTTTGAGCTACAGCTTGCTGGCTAGCTTATGCTTTCAATTGTTCTTTGTGCTGCATTTGTGAATCTTACCAAGCATCTGCTAAAGATTCGATCTACATAAGTCAGTTTAGCAAACTGGCATATAGTAACGGGATTATTGGATTGGAGCCCTCCTTACATCAGCCTTCAATCATGTGTCTCAACCTGGACCTATTTATGAGTCTCAGATTGAATCATGAGTCTCAATTCCAAAGTAGGATGTGACTGACACTTATCCCAAGGGAATGACTCTTACCTTGTGAACATTCATTGTGTCTTAACCAGTTGTTAGCCCTCTTTCTATATAGAGCCTATGAGAAAGACTGATAGTCTGTTCCATATACAGGTCCATTGGGTAGTCACTCATGTGGAAGAAGAGCAGTTACTATGTGGGATGCTGAAGTCACACTCCCAAAAGCAGAAGACTCACTAGGACTTTACAAAATGCTTCTTCTGCTGCTGCCCATGCCTCTGTCACACACACACACACACATGATCCTCATCCTCAGGGGTCTACAGAAACATCCATGACACCCCTGTGACAAAGCCAAGGGATTAATTCAACCATTGCCATGGGGAGATCCATAACCCTGGTAGGTACTGACTTGGTTTGTGGTTCTTTGGAAGAAAAAACTTATAAATATGAGCAGAGTAGAGAAGAAACTCACTGAAATATACCCATACACACACACACACACACACACACACACACACACACACACACACACACACACACACACACAACCTGGGAAAGTTGTCTGATAGAGCCAAGTATTGGAGGTAAGTGTGGTAAATTTTCATGTCTTTACCAAGACTTAAATATGAGTATTTAGCTCCATGGAATTTTTGGTAAGATGTGTCCAAAATACTAGTTAATGCCCTGCATTATTCACAATAGCCAAGATAAATGATCCAAGTATCCATCAATGGATGAATGGATAAAAAAGATGTTTTGTACACACACACACATAACTGAATATTATTCAGCCATGATAAAGAAGGAAACCTTGCTTTTTGTGACCACATGGATGGACCTTGAGGATTTTATGCTAAATGAAATAAGCCAAACAGAAAAGGTCAGATACTGCATGGTATCACTTATATGTAGAATCTTTATAAAAGAAAAAGTAAAACTCATTGAAACAGAATAGAAAATTGTTTGCCAGGGGCCGAGGGGTGGGGGAAATAGAAAGAGGTTGGTAAAAGGATCCAAACTTTCAGCTGTAAGATCAATAACATCTGAGGACTTAGTGTAAAAAAAAAATGACACTCCTTCAAACTGTCAAGGTCCTCGAAAGCAAAAAGACTAAAAAATTGTCACGGCTAACAGGAGCCTAATGAGGCCTGGCATGATGACTACATTTAATGTTGTATCCTGTATGGGATCTTGGGACTGAAAAAGGACATTAAGTAAAAACTAAGAAAATCTGAGTAAAGTACAGACTTCAGTTAATAATACTGTTTTAGGGTTGGTACACTAAGTGTAGCAAATGTACCATGCTAATGTAAGATGTTAATAATAAGGGAAATTGGGTGTGAGGTATATGGGTAGTATCTTCACAGTTTTTCTGTAAATCTAAAACTGTTCTAAAACATTTATTTAAAAAAACAACACAAAATTCTGGGTAAGGATGAGAGCTGAGAGACAATACAATGAACCACTAAATGGGGGTGTCTATAGGGAATGGCTTGGAGGAAACACCCTCTTTATTGCACACACCACAAAGAATGGAACCAGAGGGGGAAAATAAGAGGTCGGTTTGAGAAAACCCTTAGGGATTGTTGAGGAAGCTCCCTCTTTCTTTAACCAGAACATCTAGACTCCTCTGCATCCTTCCTGTCCCTGCCATGAAATGTCAAGGGTGGTGCTTTGTGATGTCAAGCTACCCTAGGGCTACCATTGGCTGGAGGTGTTTCTTGCTAACCAATCAAAGCTGAAGGGTGTGGCTTGTTGCCCTGGGAGAGTTTTTTTAGAGCAGTCAGGAGCACTGCAGTTGCTTACTGTTGCTACAACATGGAGAGGAGTAGTGAAGAGCCACAGGAGCCTGTTTCAGAGACTGAAACGCAACCAAAAACCGCAGGAGTGAAACAAAAAAGGATTCCAAAGAATAAAAGGAAGAGTAACAAGAGGAAGACCCCTCCTCAACAAGAAGAACAGGAAATATTGAAGGGTCAAGACAAACAAAAAGTCAGATTACCCTACAAAGTAAGATTACCCTACTCGTGCCACCTCCTCTTCCTTATTGATCCCCCACCCAAAACACTTACCCTGCCCTTTCCTAGCACAAATCCCTCCCTGACCCAGTCTCATTCTCTTACAATCCACCTTCCCACCTATTTCCCATCCTATTTTCCAAAAACAATGTCTTTCTGAATTTTTCTTGTTTCCCTACCAGATACAGAAGATAGTCATGAAGGTAAAATCAACGGGATGCCAGAAAGGGAAGAAATCAATAATACCAGTCTGTTACTATGAGCAGGAGGAGAAAAAGAATGAAGATCAGCCAGAGAAAGATGAAATCGACCTGGATGAGGCTCCCTGTACAAGTAAATCTCTGTTTCCATCAGAAGATGAAGACCTCACAGTGTCTGAGGCCTCTTCAGATGATGAGCTGGATGACTATTGATCAGTTATGTAAAGATCAAAACTTACACTGATAATCACCTGTGTTAAAATGAAATCAGGTGATTAGGTGTTGATGATTAAAATAAAAGTGAAAATGAGATATGTTTGTATCTCTGTGTGTTCTCTGATGGTGGGGGGAGAGGGAAGGAAGGGGTGGGTGTGTGAGAAGTGGGAGAGGTAGAATCCTTCAAGTTTGGGGCCCAGACCAGCCAGTCCATAGTTAGTCAGACAGTGAGAATAAGGACTAGGTGAGAACTGAAGAAGAGGAATTTCCTCCTTAATATTTCATCACACTGGCAAGGGAAAAAAGGACTTGGTGTTTCTGTGTGTGTTTGGGGTGGGGGATGGAGAGAGGGGTGATGTGTATGGGGAGGCAATGTGTAATACTGAATCTGATTCCATTTTTGATGTTTGACTGTTGACAGCTTTAAGGCTTATTTCTTCCTGGTCCCCTTCTGGCCTACATCTGGGCAAACCAATGATTTTAAAAAAGGGAGTTACTGAGCATAAAATAGAAACAGATATGCCTAAGCTTAACCATTGAAACTATTGCCTTGCCTAAATTCCCCATAGCCAAAGTAGTCATTGCCCTAAAATATCCTCTAGTACATATGGACAATCTGACCCAATGAGTAATTAAGTCTCTTGCATTTATAATCAGCTTGAAAAAATGTTACCCTAACTATGTATAGTGCCAGGTGGGTACTAGACTAGTCGGGGGTGGGAGTCACTTAGTAAATTATATAAATGTCTAACCACTATGCCATACACCTAGAATGAATATAGAATAATATCAAATGTCAAATGTAATTGAAAAATCAGAAAAAGGGCAGGGGGAAAGGTGAAGGAGAATAAGAGGTTCAAACTTCCAGGTATAAAACAAACAAGTCATGAGGATGTGGTGTACAGCATAGGGAATATAGTCAATAATATTGTGATAGCATTGTACAGTGTCAAATAGTTGCTAGACTTATCATGGTGATCACTTCTTTAGGTATATAAATGTTGAATAACTATGGTGTACACTTGAAACTAATTCAATATTGTGTCTTAGCTATATTTTAATCAAAATCTTAAAAAGAAAAAAAAATTACTCTATGGACCTGCCTCCTTACATATAAAATAATAACACCTTCTACCCTGGATAAAAAAGAGCATGTCTGTATCTATTTCTTAGAGTCATTCTGGGATTGAATAAGGTATTTATGTAAAAACACCTGACACTATATTAGACCTATAATAAGCATTTGATTAAATGACTTTTGTTATTATTGATAATATAAATAAATAGTACTCCTTTCTTCCCCATTCCCCAAGAGCTAGTGTGTCTTGTGTGAGCTGCTGTTAACCCATGACTGAGCCCTTGTTTGCTTTTCTAGAAGACACCAGTATTTTGGGGCACCTGTTCTCAACAGTCAGACATTCCTGTACCATTAGATACTTCATACGTGTTTGTATATGGCTTACAATTAGTATATACAATGAAGTGGCAAAAGTAGCAGACCACTGACCTTCTCTCCTTCAGCCTAATGAATCATTGCTTCAATACCTATCTTCTCTCCATCCTCCTCCTACAAGGTCCTAAATGAACAGCAATCTATATTTGTTCTCTAACTGCAGACATAACCTGCTGAGCTTAGTCAGATGCTTTGACAGTTGCTTATTTCTATTAAGTGCAGCTTTGAATTTTTCTTCTCTCAGAAAAATCTGATTGTGTTTTTCAAAGCAGGTTCTTATTTTACTACTTTCTGACTAGGGCTCCTCCTAAGTCACTTGTTCTCTTGATGCTTTTATTTCTTCTTTTTGGTCTCTGGCATTTGCCCATCTTTCCGCATTATCATCAATTAGGATTATAATTAGTAAGCTGTTTCCTGCCTCCTTCGCAACCTTGATGAATGAGTGAATTAGGACTAGATGTCTCCTTTCTCTTTGAAGAAATTGCTTTCCCTTCCCATCCTAGGGCTGGCGAGTGATAACAGCTTACTCATTCTTCAAGGCCAAACTCAAATAAATGGTCCTTACCCTCTGAAGCCTCTTCACCATTGAGGCCATCAGAGTAAGCTGTTCCTATTGTCTTACAAATACTGATGTTAAAGAAATTACTGTGTTGTAATAGAAATATTAATTTACATATTTTATCACCCAGTATACAATAGCAAGGAGAATATTTCATTTATCTTTGTAATCCCAACACCCTAACACAACTAGCACAATATCATGGTGGCAGCTCGATGCATGTTTAATGAATGACTGGATGAGAGAGAATAATCAAATCATTTATGTGTACTGGATCATTTCCTTAACCTGATTTGTAATGTTTGCTTTATAAAATGCTAAACTTAAAATTATTTAAAAATTTTATTGCTAAAAATTCAAAATATAAGGAAGAAAGTTGTTTTAAAAAAAACCTAAACAATAAAAAACCTAGAATACCTTGACAATTTTGGCAATAGTCTTTCTGCACATGTCTCTATACATATATATAAATACTTACATGTGTATTTATAAAAATAATTTCATTTATATTTTTTAATGTTGAGAGAACCTTTAGCTCTGTAAGATTTTCCATTTTATTATCCCCTGCACTGGATAACCAGTGTTCAAAGCCTGGTGTGCATCTTTCCATATCTTTGTCTATGTTCATACAATAATGTAACATGTATACATAAACATACAAACATATTCGGGCACTGTTTTACTCTATTGCATCTTGTTTTTCTCACTTAGAAATACTTTATGGGAGTTTTTTCCTCATCATTTATTATAGACTTGACACACTTTTTCAAGTAGCTATGTGATGTGATGGTTTGAATGAAAGACAACTTATTAAACCATTATATATACAATTTATTTCATTCATATTTATTGTTATATATTTATGCCTTTATTTCTATGGAATACTACCCAGAAATGGAATTGCTAAATTGAAGTTTATATGAATTTTTAATTTTAATAGATGTTGCCAGTGAATGCCAAATGGCTTTAACACTTCACATTTCCCTCAGTAATCATATGAGATAACATGTTAACATCCACCACCCTCCAGCAATATTTCATGATCTTAAAGTGATATTGCCTTGTTCCTTAATTTCACTATGGCCAACTGTTAATGAGGTTGAGTAACTTCATTTGTTCCTTGGGAAAGGGGATTTCTTCCTCTTTGAACAGCTCTTCTTACCGTTTTTAACCACTTTCAATTGGGCTATGTGTCCTTATTAATGTATAGGATTTGCCTCACTGTTAAAGTGTACAGCTGAAGCTTATTGGATTTAGTTAACCAATGTCACCATAAAAATAAATTAATTAATTTAAAAAAAAGATTAAAAGGAAAAAATGTGTAAGATTTTTTTATGGATTAGATATGAACCCTTTATCTGTAATATGTACTACAAATATATTTTTCTCTATTATTTGTCTTTTGGTTTTATTTACCTTTATTCCTGCCATATGATTATATTTTAAGTCTTAAGTACTCAAATGTTCTAATCCTTCCTCTACAGTGTGTAAGTTTTCTAGCTTGAATAAAACGTTTTCTTGCCATTTCCTAGATTATACATAAATTTTTAAAAATCTATCTTTTATTAATTTTATTTTAACATTTTTATCTTTAAATCATGGCAAATTTTATTTAGGCTGTGTGAGAGAGGAGTCTAAACTCATTTTATCTTTTCTAATAAATATAAATAATAAATGTATGCTATATTACTAAGAAGAAAATAAAAATAGAGTAAAAATACAAACAAACAACAACAAAAAAACCCACTTTATTTTGGATTCAACTCCAGCTCTGAAACTTACTAGCTGTTGTCCTAAGAACATCACTTAAGTTATATGAATCTCTCTTTTCTTATTTTTAAAAATGAGATAATGTCAACATCACAGTTTTATATGAATTAAATTACATAATGTATATCAAACACAGTGACTTGTATATAGTCAACAAATGATAGCTATAATGGCTATTATTTACTTCTCTCTGAAATTCTTTTGCTTTGAACATACTTAGGAATGCTTATAAGCCCAATTGTATTGTGCATCATGGCACACTTTGGTCTTGTGTCTTTAACAGTGTTTTTATTCGACAGTGCTCCTAAAGTTAGGAAAAAAATACCGTTATAGGAAATTAGTATCAAAGATATTATCAACCAGGTAGAGTGATACCGAGATGAGCTTTAGAAGACAGACTAAGATAGCCTAGATCCACCTCACAGAAATATATCCTTTTGCAGAGCAAGGAGATCTACTAGAAAATATGACAAAGTTGTTAAAAAATGTGATGATTTAGGGGCAAGCATGTACGAGGCTCAGAATCTTGAGAGAGTATTTGAGAGAAACACTTTCTTCTATAAGGCCTAATAAAATTAATCCAAAGGGCCCCAGCTTGGCTTCCATCATGCCCCAAATACCATCGCTGACGGAATTGGAATGTGTAGTTAAAGCTGTGTCCTTAGAGATCATTTCTCATTTCATTTAGGAGAAATAACTTTCCCAAGCATTTATTTTATCTGACCAACACTTGTTCTTACTCTGTGTCAGTAACTTTACCTAAGGGATTCCATATATCAATTTGTTTAATCTACACTGTAACTTGAGACAAAGGTATTATTATTAACACTATTTTATAGTGGAGGAAATTGAATTGCCAAGAAGTTAAATAGCTTTTCCACAGTTCCACAGCTAATAAATGGCAGATCTAGAATTTTAACCTATGCAGTTTGGCTCCAGAGTCTGTGCTCTTAATTACTGCATCATGGTGGTTATTATATAATACTCTTTTGGAAACTAAGCAGGCACCATGATTACCTTCTGTAGACTAAATAGAGGAAGGCAATATTTTAACTATTTTTTACTTGTTAATTTAGACCAGGAGCTTTAATATTTTTTAAATTATTTGAATATTTAAAATTAGTCACTGAAAAATTGATAAACTAAACAATGTTCAACTGGAATAATAAATACATCAGACTAGGATATGCTAAGAAATTTGAGTGGGATTTCAATCTACCCAATTATAATAGTAAATAATGATCTTCTACTAGAAAAGATAAATCTTTCTGATATATCTGAGAATTCAGATAGAGAGTTATGTTTATTTTATATTAAATTTGAATTTTCAAATCAGTGGTGAAACAATGATCTATTTAGTAAACTGTGCTGGGACAATTGATTTTCCATATGATGGTAAATGTATGATAGTAATCTTACAACATATAAAAATACATTCCAGATGGATTAAATATTAAAACATGAAAATTAAAAACCATGAAAGTACTGGAAGAAGATCTAGGATATAAGTGTTATAACTTTTGACATTCCTGAGAATGATAAAAAAAACTCAGGAGTCATAAAAGGGCTGATAGGTTTGTCTTCATTAAACACACACACACATCTGTAGTTCACAAAATACCATAAATAGAGTTTAATAAATATAGGTTATAAATTTAGGACAAAGGGATTTCAACAATATTTAATAGAAATATTAAATTATATATTAAATATTTTATATATATATATGTCTGTTTGGGCTGATTATATATATACATGTATATATATGTATATATATATGTATATATATATATATATACATGTATATACTTTATATATATTATATATATATTTATATATATAATGTATATACATATACATATATATATACATATATATATGTATACATATATACATGTATATACATGTATATATACATATATACATGTATATATATATGTATATATATGTATATATGTATATATATGTATATATATATATACATATATATATATGTCTGTTTGGGCTGCTATAACAGAATACCACAGACTGGATGGCTTAAACAACAGAATTTATTTTCTCAAAGTTCTGCAGGCTGGAAGTCTGAGATCAGGGAGCCAGCATGGATGGTTTCTGGTGAGAGCTCATTTTCTAACTTGTAGATCTTGTCTTCTTGCTGTGTCCTCACATGACAGAGAGCTTTTGAGCTCTCTGGTATTTTTTCTTATAACAGAACTAATCCAGTTGGATCAGGGCTCCACCCTTGTGACCACATTTAACTTTGATAATTTCCTTAGAGACCTTATTCCCAAATACAACCACACTTAGAGTCGGGGCTACAACATATAAATTTGGGTGGAGAGAACAAACATTCAGTCAATAACAAAACATGTATATTTATACAAATCAAGATAAAGCCAGAAACAAGCTAATGAATAATTGGAGATAATTCAGGGAAAAAGCATGCAAATTATTAGTAAACATATTAAAATTTATTTAATCTCATTGTATTTGAGAAAATTAAATTTTGTTCTCATTCATACTGACCAATATATAAATGATTTGTACACACACAGACACACACAGACAAGATGTTAATGTTGAGCCACTCCCCTGGCTTGCCTGGTTTCAGACACTATGCTAAGCACTTTACCTGAATTATTTCATGTTATCATCAAACACCATTGAGAGATATGTGACATTATCCTCAAGCTATGGATGGGGAACTTGAGATTCAGTGAAGTGAGGGTAGATGCTTTTTCAAGGTCATATAGGTTACAGATGATAAAGCTAAGCCAGAACTTGAATCTAGATCACTTATTTCTGTGGCATCTCATTAGTGACAAGTAAGAACAAACACTCTTACTAATAGGCACTGTTCTAAGCACTGGATATGAATTGATGCATTTAAATCTACAACGGCCTAATAGAGTAGCTACTATATGATTATCATCATTTTGCAGATGAAAAAATAGAGGCAGAGAGAGGAAAAATAACAATCAGCAGAGTCAGAATTCAAACTCTGAAAGACGCACTAAAGCTCCACACTGTACTGCTAAAGAGCAAGCTGGCTATTGGGGGAGGTTTAGAGTCTGAAATAGGAATTTGCCTTTGACCTTTTAAATAACATATTTCTTTCAGACATATCCACAGTCAGGAATATTAATCTGCACCTTCACACATTAGAGCGTATTATCACTGGAGGGGAAACAATGCTTTTCTTTGACAGGATTAAAAATGAGCAATCTCAGTGTTGGGAAATGTCAAAAACTGTTAATAAGGAGAAACTGATTTTCTTTTTCAATGATTAAAACAGGGAAAAGTGAAATTTTATTATTTTCACTTAGCCTCTAATCCGTTCTCTGTGTCCTCCCTGCAATTTTCTGCATTAGCTCAGTGGTGGTAAACAGTGTGCCAGCTACTGACCAACATTCATAGATTGTTTTATATCAAGACCAACAAATATTTCTCACTTACATATGACAGAGGTGGCAAAAAAAAAAAAACAAAAAACGAAACAAAACCCTGTAGTCTTTGCGCTCTCTAATCAGTCGTGAATAAAGTTCATTTGAGACCTTTTGAAATGAGAGGCTGGGTTTTTGCTGAATGGCAATCATAACAAGCATTACCCTTTTGCTGCTGACAGGAAGTTCAAAAATTCCATCATGTTCCAGTTTCTCAGCAGTTGATAAAGGTTAATAAAACAGAATTTTAGGAAAGAAGGGTTGCTAAATTTTTTATGTTTTTAAAGGACAATTCTCGTTAGTTCCACTTGTCTCATTCTTCAAAATTTTTCACATTCCAACGGGAGCTTGTCTTTTTTCTCTGCTTTGCATAGACCAACAAAGCATGGATAGAGACCTCTCAGTTCGGATAGCGGAGGAGAAAGAGGCTACTCTAAAAAATCTGAGCTGCTAACAGTAAATAGTAGGAGAAGATAGGATTTGAACTGGTCCCCTGAGAAGAGAACATCTGCTTCACGGAATAATAAATATTATATTAGGATGGGCTGTGGATTTCTTACCATAACTCCTGAGGTATCTGGATGGTGAATTTTTTATGGGCTTTCACAAATGTCAAGAAATTACCTCCAGGATGAGGCAGCACCATATAGCTCATTAGCCAGTCTTTATCTGTTTCATGCTCTTACTCCTTAGCAATTTGATATTTAAATGTGAATAATGCTGTTGTTTCAGAAAGTATTATTTTGACTTTCAAATTATTTTGAGACTGTGCTACCTAGCAGAATATTATTGCTTTAAGAGTGTTAAGTGTATTCAGCTTACAAACAATGAAAACATTTTTGATGTCACAATGATAAGTTATTTCAGAGTAATTATAACTTCTTCTGACTTAATTTCTCTGAGCCTTAGTTTTATCATCTTCAAAATATAGAAATTATACTTTTAAGTTTAAGGAAGGATTAAAAGAAATATTAAATATATATAAAATGCTTAGCATATTACATAGCATATAGTAAGTACTCAGTAAATATAAACTGTTATCGTTTTTATTATGTTAGTTCAGTAGCATTTGAGATGAAGTTTATGCAGCAAACAAAATACATGTGAATTTCAGCAGCTCGTTCAAAAAAAGATTTCTCATTCTATCTTTGTAGACAACATGAAGAAATATTAGCATGACTAGGTTTCCCCCTGGTTGAATACACCTGATTGGATTGTGCTTACACTGGAGAGAGGATTCTACCAGTATGTCACAGGAGGCTAGCCCAAGCCCTGTCCTGATTGGTATCACTATCAGTGATTTAGATAAAGAAATTGAGTATTTGTTCAGCAAATTAATAGATAATACAAAGTTGCAGGGGACAACAAATAGTTTAGATGAGTGAATCAGAATTCAAAAATATATTGAAAGCCTGAGATGGTAGACTAAATATACCAAAATGAAATTTAATAAAAATCGATGTAAACCTATACCCTTCAGATCAAAACCCAGTAAACATATCTATGTTGAGAGACATAATTTTGTAGCAGTACTTTCAGAAGACATCTGGTTTTAATGTCAATGGTAAACTCAGTATGAGTCACAGTATAATTCACATCATTTCCCCAAAGGACAAATGCTATCTTAGGCTGTATAAAGAAGAGTATTTTGTCTAAAATGAGGGAGATAGTAACTTCACTCTGTTCAACAGTAATTAGTAATCTACTCAGTATTTTTTTCGGGGGGGCGTGCAAATGTTTAAGAGATAATAAAAAATGACTATTCAGAGCAGAGTCATTTTCAGAAATGATCAAAGGAATTGGGTCTGTTTAACCTGGAAGGAAAGACTGAAAGAGATATGACACCTGTCTTCTGAAGCTTAGTGATGTGCAGGATTGCTAGATGTTTACAATAAAGAATACTGTTCTGCCTTTCTGTTATCTTCCACTTAGGAGAAACACATAAAAAATGAAAACAAAATTATTAAAAATCCTAAATGTGAGTGCTATGAAGACCAAAACCCAAAAGGCTAGAAATGATAGCCATAAGTGGAATCCTATTTTATTTTATGTTGCCAGGGATTGAGGTGGATTTTGAGCTAAGAACTAAAGGATAAATGAGTGGGATAAAGCTATTCCAGGAAGTAAGAACCACAAGAATAACAAAAACAGTGTTTATTTCTTTGTTCAAGGAATAAATGTAGACCAATGTAGATGCATACACACAAACACACACAATGTAGGAAATACACAGTGTTTTCTGTGAGTTCTTTTATTTTAAAAACAGTATATCATACATTTTAGGTAACAAACCATGTTAGTATATATAACCTCATTTTGAACAATTTCTGTATATTTTCTTATATTATGGCTAGACCTCACTTTATTTTCTCATTCCTCTATTCAGATTTGTATTACTCTGTTTAAATGTTCTGCTCATTTTCTTTTTCCTCCCAGCTTTATTGAGGAATATTTGACAGTAAAATTGCAAAATATTTAAAGTGTACAACATAATGATTTGACACACGTATGCATTGTGAAAGGATTCCCCCCATTGAGTTAATTAACAAATCCATCACCTCACATATTTACCATTTTTGCATGTGTGCGAAAACATTTATGTGTATTCTCTTGGGAAATTTCAATAGCACAATACAGGGTTATCAACTATAGTCACCATGCTATACATTAGACCCTTAGAACTGCATTTTATAACTGAGAGTTGGTACCCTTTAACCAAGCTCTCATTTACTCTACCCCTCTCACCCATGCCAACCACTTTTCTACTCTTTTTTGTATGTTTCACTTTTTTTTTTTTTTTTTTAGATTCCACATATAAGTGATACCATGTGATCTTCGTCTTTCTCTACCTGGCCTATTTCACTTAGCATGATACATTCCAGATTCATCCATGTCGTCACAATGACAGGATTTCCTTTTTAAGTCTGAGTAATATTCCTGTGTGTGTGTATGTATTCATCTTTTGTGTAGACACTTAGGTTGTTTTCATATCTTGGCTATTGTAAATGTGCTGCAATGAACATGAGAGTTAAGGTATCTCTTCAATATCCTGTTTTTATTTCCTTTAGATAAATACTTATAAGTGGGACTGCTGGATCATATGGTAGTTCTACTTTTTTAATTTATTGAGGAACTTCTATACTAATTTCCATATTGGGTGTAGATATACTGGTCTATATTCCCACCAGCAGAGTATAAGGGTTCCTTTTTCTACTCATCCTCACCAGCATTTGTTATCTCTTGTCTTTTTGGTAGTAAACATTTTTGTAGGCATAAAGTGCTATCTCATTGTGGTTTTGATTTGCATTTCCCTGGTGGTTTATGATGTTTGGCAACTTTTCATATACTTGTTGGGTCTTTGTCTTCTTTGGAAAAATGTCTATTTAGGTCCTTTGTCCATTTTTTAATCAGGTAATTTTATTTTATTTTATTTTTGCTATTGAGTTATATGAGTTCCTTGTACATTTTGGATGTTATTCCTTTATTGGGTATGTGATATACATATATTTTCTACTATTTTATAGGTTTCTTTTTCATTTTATTGATGATTTCCTTTGCTGTAAAGAAGCTTTTTAGTTTTATGTAGTCCCACTTCTGTTCAGATTTTCTATTTCTCAATGATTCAGTCTTGGTAGATTGTACGTTTCTGGAAATTTATCTATTTTTTTTCTAGGTCGTCTAAACTGTTGGCACATACTTGTTCATAGTAGTCTCTTATGCTCCTTTGTATTTGTGTGGTATCAGTTGTAAAATCTCTTTCATTTATAATTTTATTTATTTGATTCCTCTCTTTTTTCTTAGTAAGTCTAGCTAATGTTTTGTCTATTTTGTTTATTTTTTTCAAAAAATCAGCTCCTAGTTATATCGATTTTTTTTATACTTTTTTTTTAGTCTCTCTTTCATTTATTTCTGATCTGATCTTTGTATTTCTACTTCCTGCTAATGATGGGATTAGTTTGTTCCTATTTTTCTAGTTCATTGTGGTGCAAAGTTAGGTTGTTTATTTGAGATCTTTTTTCCTTAATGTAGACATTTTTGCTATACACATTCCTCTGAGAATGATTTCTGCTGTATCCCATATGTTTTGGTATATTGTGTTTCCATATTCATTTGCCTCAAGATTTTTTTTTTTTGATTTCTTCTGCAGCCCATTGATTGTTCAGTAGCGTGTTGTTTATTACTGTTTAATAATACTGGTATGGTTTTAAATCACAAATACTCTACACATTTGTGAATTTTCCAGTTTACTTGTAATCGATTTCTCGTTTCGTACTATGTGGTCAGAAAAGATGCCTGATATGATTGAAGTCTTTTTAAATTTATTAAGAGTTGTTTAGTGGCCTAACATATGATTTATCTTGGAAAATGTTTGATGTGCACTTGAGAAGAAATGCATTCTGCTGCTGTTGGATGGATTGTTTTGTATATGTCTGTTTGGGACATCTGGTCTAGTATGTAGTTTATGTCTAATGTTTCCATATCGAATTTTTGTCTGGATGATTTATCCATTGTTGAAAGTAGGATATTGAAGTCCCCTGCTATTATTGTATTACTGTCTACTTTTTCCTTCTGATCTGTTAACACTTGCTTTCTATATTTATATGCTCTTATGTTAGATGTATAAATATTTATAGTTGTTATATCCTGTTGATGAATTGACTCCTTGAGCATTGTATAATGATCTTCTTTGTCTCTTGTTACAATCTTTGACTTAAAGTCATTTTGTGTGATATAAGTATTGCTAGCCCTCCTTTCTTCTGGTTTCCATTTGCTTGGGATATCTTTTTCCATCCTTTACTTTCAGGCTAAGTGTGTTCTTAAAGCTTAGGTGAGTCTTTTGTAGGCAATATATATTTGAATCTTGTTTTCTATTTGTTTTTGTTTTAATCTCTTCAGCCATTATATGTTTTTTGACTAGAAAATTTATTTCTTTTACATTTAACCATTTAACACAACTATTGATAGGTATGGAGTTACTGTTGCCACTTTGTTAATTGTTTTCTGGTTGTTTTTAATACCTGTATTTACTTTTTTTCTCTCTTACCATCTTTTTTTGTGATTTGATAATTTTCTGCAGTGGTATGCACTGATTCCTTTCTCTGTAGATTGTGTGTCTAATATAGGCTTTTGCTTTGTAGTTACTATGAGACTTTTTGTTGTTGTTGTTTATTGAGTTGTCTTTCCTTACTGATTTGCTGATGTTATTTTTGTATACTGGATATCCTTTGTTATACGTATTGCGAATAGCTTCTACAAATTAGTAGCTTACCTCATTATTTTTATGAGATCTTTTAATGAAAAGGTGTTCTTACATGTAATGTGGTAAAATTTATCATTAATTTATTTTAGGAATGCTTTTTAAAAATACATAGCAACTACAATTATAGATGAGATCATATAAGAATATATAGAGAAAAGAGTGATCTAAGACCCATTTTTGATATCTCTATAATTTAGTATCTGGTTGGAGCAGCATGAACTAATAGAGGAATCAGAGGAGAAACAATCAAAAACAATGGCCTTTATTTAAGTGACTTTTCTTCAGTAGCCAGATCTTCAACCCAAGTCTCTATAGTCAGAATTATAGATCCAGAATATAATTAATGAATGATTATTAGTACAAATAAGTGAATTAGAAAATCAAGAGATTATGAGTTCACTTTTACACTTAATTATTTCCTCTTGTTTTGTGTTTTCTTCTTATTCTTCCTTGCTGTTTCCCCTATTGTGAGTTTTTTGCCTATTAATTTTATTCTCTTTCATCTTCTCTAGGATCTTCAAAGGACTACATATTTCTAAAATAGTGCTAGAGGTTATCTTTATCATTTAAAAACCTTCCTTATGTTGTAGTCCAAAGTGAAAACTTATCTTTTCTTATTTAAATCAAGAATTTGACCCACTTTTAAACCACTCTGCTTCCCTCAATATGTCTCTATTTTTGTTAATGTAATTTAGAATTTTAGATCCATATTATTGTTAAAGAGTCACTATGTTTACAGTAGATATTTATTCTTCAAGAGTATTTAAAATATATTTGCCTTTGGTTTGGTTATAAAGTTTAAAAAGAATATATAGACTTCACTAAGTGCTTACTTTTAGTCATTTTAGTTTATTCTCCATTCTGGAATTTAAAATTTTGCTTTATAGATTAGTTGTTTTGAATATAACTCAAGTAAGTTTAAAAAAAACCCTAGAGGGAGGTATATTTTCTGTTCTTTTATATTTTCAGTTGTAAATAAAGATCTCAGATTGAAGTATTTTATTATATCAATAAAGACATTGTTTCATCATATTTCTCCATTCAGTGTTTCAGATGAGACATTTGAAAAATCCTGGTTTATTTTCCTTTAAAGATAATTTGTGTTCCTCCTTAGAAGAATGTATATTTCTTTTATGCTTGTACCTCAAAAAAAAAAACTGCCAATGGAGGTCTAGATGTGATTGTCTTTTTATTGGTTTTTCTTGGCACATGATGAGATCTTTCAAAGTATTTATTCAGCTTTTCCATAAGTTTAGAAAAGTTGCCATTGATTATATTGCTTCAGTTCATTACTTCTTATCTTTTTTTCTGGAACACCACTTTACCTACATCTGTCCATATCTAAAATCCTCTCATTATTTTCATTTCTTCATTCTCTGTCCCTATGTTGTGGTCAAGATTCTTATTTATTTTTGCCAATAAATAACATCCTCATGCAAACTAATTAAAAGGATAACAATGCCTCTTCAGTCCGATTACAGTTTTTTCGCTAGAACTGTCATTTGTCCAAACCCCCAGCAATGAACACAGACTAGGTTCTAGCTAAACAACTAACTAAAGCTTTTATCATTTGCTAAAATATTTTCAGTTTAATTTATGTTTCTTTAATATGTGAACCAACAAGTTTGCATAATATTAATAGAGTCTGAATGTAGTATTTATTTATTTGTTTGTTTGTTTGTTCATTTATTTAGCTTCTTCCACCACTGGAGAAATTGTCATGTTATATAGGGTGGAAGAAAATGGACTTAAATGCTGGAATATACCATTTGACACAATTTTCTGGGGACTATCGTAGTGCTAGGTAGAAGGAGTGAGCAAACTCCTACATCCAGGCCCAGGCTGTTCAGGTAAACCATAGCAAGAGAGAAACTTCAGTGTTCTGGGGCAAACCCAGAATACCTAGACCTCAGTTAAGGAAATAAGATTTCTTCATGGGGAAGCTGTAAAGAATTGCAGTACTGTGCATCTGCAAGATTGACTACAACGGACAAAGGGGAGCGGGATTGGAGAGCTGGGAGAAGGGGGCGAAGGGTTAAAGAAGTACAAATTAGTAGTTGATAGTTGGGCATGGGGATGGGGAGCACAGCATAGGGAATGCAGTTAGCATTAATATGATGGCTAAGTGGAGGACCAGGGAAGGGAGGGAGCAATTGGGGGGAATGTTTTATGAACTATGTAGATGTCTAACCAATATACTGTATACTTGAAACTAATTTAAATAAATAAATTTTAAAAAGTTAAAAAAAGAGTAGAACAACACCTGATGGAGATTCTAGAAAATCAATATTACCTTTTTTAAGAGTATTTGTTTTCTCACAGGTGATATAATAAATGGGACAGGAATTCTCTACTTAACATGCCTAGCATAGCATTATAGTACAGCACCTTAACATGTATTTATTAAATGCTTTTTTTTTTTTGACAATGGTGATGGTAAGGATGATCCAGACGAAATGAAATATCACCAAATGACCAATTAAAGATTGAAACAGCTAATTAACTTCCACTAGCATTGACCGAATACATACTGGGCTCCAGGCTCTCTTCTGGATAGGAGGATGCGAAGTTTAGTAAAACTTCCTTTCTGCCTTCTAATAAGATCTCATAAAAGAATCTCTCAGTGACCTTCACCTTTATATTTTCTTCAACTTCATTCCATGTCTCTCTTTTTCAAAAAAGGGAAAAAGTGAAGATTTTATGTGGAAGAGAAGCAGCAGTAGTCCACAAACCATAGCACATGGGCCACATTTGTCTTACTGTTTTTATCACTATAGTTTTATTGGAACAAAACTATGCCCATCTATTTACGTATTTTCTATGATTGTTTTTATGCTACAACAGCAGAATGGAATAGTTTTCAGTAGACTGTATGCCCTACAAAGCCTAACAATATTTACTATCAGGCCCCTTACAGAAAAGGTTTGCTAACTCATGAACAAAATTGGCTGATAGAATCCCATACACATTCAGTCACCAATATTCATATCTTGATAAATTTCAAGTGTTTCTTCCATACTGCCTTTTTTATCCCCTTCTTCTTTTACTGTTTTCATTTGTGGTCATAAATAAATCAGTTTTAATAGAAACATTAATTTATTTAAATTTTTGTGTATCAGTGGTACTAGGGAAATGTGTCTGTGTGCTCTACTGGAATATATCAACACCGAGAAAAGCATCATTTTCTAACATTGTTATCTATGTGAAAATATGATGATTTGTAATCAAGAAGTAATCATGAAATGCTATTTTAATTTCTTTTATATTCTTTCACCTACCATTCTTTCTCCTACCCACCATACTTTAGCCACATTGGCCTTCTTGCCATTCCTTGAATTTGCCAAGTGTGTTCACAATTTGGGGCCTGTTTATTTGCTGTTCCTGGTAACTGGGATGCTCTTAACTCCTTTGTTTTTTCAGCTCTCTCCTATGATCAAATATCACCTCCACAGAGAGGCCTTCCTTGACCACCTAATCTATAATAGCACCCTCCTTCCCCAGAACTCTTTGTCACTTAAATGCCCTTCATTTTCCTTCATGACCAATATCATTTGCTGATGTTATTTAGAATAATTATTCATTGTTTGTTTTACTATCAAAGTGTTGGATTCACGAGAATAGTGACCTAACATTGAGTCAATATTATACTCCCATTTTTCATAACAATGCATGGAATGTAGTAGGTGCCCAACTAACATTTACTGAATGAATAAATAAATAGAAGAAAAAAATTAGAGAGACAATATATTAAAATGGTTAGATGAACAAGATACTTTCTTTTTCTGGGCCTCAGTCTTCTCATTTGTAAAAAAAAGACAGTAACAGTACAGATTAAAGAATGTGTGTAAAAATTCAAACACAATTATTAGGATGGTAAGTGCTTAAAGAAGGTAATTATAATCATTATAAATATCAGTTAAAGTGCCAGAAATCATCTGGAAATCCAGGACACAGAAAGTTTTATGCAAACTATTGCAAAAATGCATTTTCCCATAAATCAGATTATGTAAATCAGTCAAAGCAATGATGTTGCAAATTATTGTTACGGCAAATTGAATCCCTTGGAGTAGGAATATTAAGCTATTGTATTTAACAAATATTTATTGAAGGCCTATTCTGCGTCAGGCTCTGTTGAGCAAATTTGTGTTGGTGACCTTCTGCAAACATTTTTTATTCAATCTCTTTTGATATGCTCCCCCCTCAAATTAAACCAGCATGGAAAGGTTGCTTACCCAGTAATCCTGAAATATTGGACACTCAAGGAGAGAATGAAGATGAACACATGTGCAGTTTCGTGAGGTTTCTATAGTATCCTGTTCAGTTTATACTTCAAAAGTATGTCAGACTTTCAACTTAGTGTAGCATTGCAATTTCTATAATTGATGTATTCCATGGTTACAGTGACTCCCAATTATTTTAGGACTAAAGGATTGCTGGACCTGGAAGGTATTATGCTAAATGAAATAAATCAGACATAGAAAGACAAATATCATATGATCTCATTTATATGTGGAATCTAAAGAACAAAAATCAACGAACAAACAAACAACAACAAAAAAAGGAGTTTCTGGGACATTTGTCTGTGTGCTCTACTGGAATATATCAGTACCAAGAAAAGCATCGTTTTTTAGCATTGTAATTTTAAAACCAGGACAGTCCCAGCAAATTGGGTCAAGTTGGTCATCCAGTCCATAAGGGTGTGTATGTGTGTATGTGTTTATGTTTGCATATTTTATAATCTAGGTGCCATATTTAGACTGGGAATCAAGTATGTTAGATCTCATGATACACATATAGATTTATATTCCCAAATCATTGTAAATAACATCTATTTAAAAAAAATAGGAAAAAAGAAGTAATCATGAAGTACTATTTTAATTTCTTTTAGAACATATCAAATCATATTTTTTTGGACTTCATTTCTCAAAGCAACTACCTGAAAAACTTGAGCAGTCAAAATTTTAATCCATTTCATGGGATTCATAGAAAGTACTCATTTCCTTACCCTCTTTCCCTATCCCCAAATAACGGAGTAGGAATTTTCTGTTAGAATAGGAGCAGTTCTTTATTTTTGCCATTTTACGGATAATGGAAAAGCTTGCATACATAGCCACTTTGGAGGCTGGAAACTTTTCCTTATTTTCATCATTTGCACATCATTAACAAGCTGGTACAAAAACATAAGACTGCTTCACCATTTTCATTAATCAATGCTGTTATCTTTACTTAAAGACTTGGTACATTAACTTAAGTTCATTGTGTTGAATCTTGAGTCTTTCCAGAAGAATGAATTTGTGTTCTGGTATATGAAAAGCAGCCCTCCCTGCAGCTCTATCAAGGCATATTTGAATATGCTTTTCTATTAACACACACATGCACATATATGTATGTATGTGTGTGTGTGTATGTGTATATATATATGTATGTATATATAGATCAGCGTGGGGAAATTAGATTGAGAACTTTTTTCCAATCTTATTTATTTATTTATTTACCTATTTATTTATCTATCTATCTATCTATCTATCTATTTATTTATTTTTAAATTAAGTTTATTGGGCTAACATTGGTTAATACAATTATATAATTTTCAGGTGTACATTATCCTTTGACATCTGTATATTCTACTTTGTGTTCACCCAAAGTCCAATTTCCTACAGCTACCATATATTTGATCCCCTACTCACTCCTTCATGCTCCCTCTACCCCCCCCCCTCCCATATTTGACATCTACCTCCCCCTCCCCTCCACCCTCTACCCTATGGTAACCACTAGTCTATGGTCCATGTCCGTGAGTTTCTGTTTGTTTGTCCTGTTCCTTTGTTGCTTTTAGGTTTATATCCCACATATAAGTGATATCATGTGATTTTCAACTTTTTCTGTCTGGCTTATTTCGCTTAGCACGATTATCTCAAGGTCCATCTATGTCATTGCAAGTGGCAGTATTTCATCTCTTCTTAGGGCTGAGTAATATTCTATTGTATATATGTGCCACAGCTTCTTTAGCCAATCATCTATCATAGGACACTTTGGTTGCTTCCATGTCCTGGCCACTGTGAATGATGCTGCTGTGAACATTGGTGTGCAAATATCTTTACAGATATGGGTTTTCAAGTATTTGGGGTAAATACCCAGTAGAGGGATTGCTGGATCATATGGTAGATACATTCTCAGTTTTTTGAGGACACGCCATACTGTTTTCCATAGTGGTTATACCAATTTGCAGTCCCACCAGCAGTGTATGAGGGTTCCTTTTTCTCCGGATCCTCTCCAACATGTGTTATTACTTGTCCTGTTGATTATAGCCGATCTAACAGGTGTGAGATGGTATCTCATTGCGGTTTTGATTTTCATTTCCCTAATAACTAGCGATGTTGAGCATCTTTTCATATATTTGTTGGCCATTTGTATGTCCTCTAGGGAGTGCCCTGTTCAGGTCCTCTGCCCATTTTTTGATTGGATTGTTTGTGTTTTTTTGTTGTTATTGAGCCATATGAGTTCTTTGTATATTTTGGATATGAGGCCCTTATCGGAGGTGTTACTTGCAAATATATTTTCCCATTTGGAACGTGATCTCTTTACCTTGTTGATGATTTCTTTTGCTGAGCAAAAGCTTTTTAGTTTGATGTAGTCCTATTCATTTTTTGTTTGTTTGTTTGTTTTTACTTTCCTTGCCTTTGAGGTCAAATCCATAAAATCCTCTTTCAGTCCAAGGTCCTTGAGTTTAGTTCCTATGTTTTCTTCTATGAATTTTATTGTTTCAGGTCTTATATTCAGATACTTAATCCATTTTGAGTTAATTTTGGCATGTGGTGATAGAACAGTCTAGTTTCATTCTTTTACAGGTGGCTTTCCAGTTTTCTCAGCACCATTAATTGAAGAGGCTTTCCTTTCTCCACTGTATGTTTTTGGCTTTTTTGTCAAAAATTATTTGCCCGTATAAATAATGGGTTTACTTCTGGACTCTCGATTCTGTTCCACTGGTCCATGTGTTTGTTTTGCTGCCAATACCATGCCGTTTTGACTACTGTTGCTTTGTACTATAATTTGAAGTCAGGCAGAGTGATGCCTCCAGCCTCATTCTTTTTTCTCAAAATGGCTTTGGCAACTCGGGGTCTTTTGTACTTCCATACAAATCTGATGATTCTTTGTTCTATTTCTTTTAGAAAACCAATGGGATTTTGATAGGGATTGCATTAAATCTGTATAATGCTTTAGATAATATGGTCATTTTAACTATGTTGATTCTTTTGATTCAGGAATACGGAATATCTTTCCATTTCTTTGTAACTTCTTCAATTTCTTTTAAAAGGGTCTTGTAGTTTTCATTATATAGGTCCTTCACATGTTTCGTTAAATTTATCCTTAGGTATTTTATTCTTGTTGCAACTGCAAATGGAATTATTTTTCCACTTCTTTTTCTGACACTTCGTTATTAGAGTATAGGAACGCTATGGATTTTTGAACATCGATTTTGTATCCAGAAACTTTACTGTTTTTGCTTTTTGTTTC
>NW_024340698.1:1134946-1157090 GCF_902729225.1 Pteropus medius | reverse complement strand
AGCCATCCCTTTTCTTCTGCACGTGCTTTATCTTCATTCCCCTTTGTGAATTTGCATCTTTGAATCTTCCCCTTTTCAGTCATTGTTGTGTCAGTTTGTCCCTATATATGCCGACTATTCATTACTATCTTTCTATATCAAATCTCTTCATATTTTAAGCTTATAATGCCCTGTTCGTAGTAAGGGTTGCAGTCCTCTGCTTTTATCAGCCTGCTAGTTACCTTACTCCTAATTATGTATTTTTTCTTGTCATTTTGTTTTAGGTGAGCTGACTCCTTTCAGTATTTCCTGTAGCGCAGACCTCGTAGTAGAGAATTCCCTCATTTTTTTTTTTATGTCTGGAAAGGTCTTAATTTCTCCTTCATATCTAAAGAAGAGCTTAGCTGGATACAGTATTCTTGGCTGGTAGTTCCTTTCACTTAATAGTTTAAATATTTGATTCCATTCCTCTCTTGCTTGTAAGGTTTGCACTGAGAAGTCCAAGGATAATCTAATGGGTTTTCCTTTTTAAGTTACCATTTTCTTTACCCTGGCTGCCCTGAGAATTCTGTCTTTGTCGTTGATTTTTGATAACTTTAATACAGTGTGTCTCAGTGAAGGCCTTTTTGGGTTGAGATAATTGGGTGTTCTGTTGACTTCTTGAATTCCAAGTTCTAGTTCATTCCTTAGATTTTGGATATTCTCATCAACTGTCTGAAAATCCTTTCTAGTTCCTGCTCCATTTCCTCGCCTTCGATAATGCCCATTATGCTTATGTTTCCTCTCCTGATGGTATCAGCTAGTTCTTGTATTTCTCTTTCATTATTTTTCATTCTTCAGTTTCTCTCTTCCTTCAGTAGCATTTGCTCAGATTCCCGTGGGGTTCTGTGGTGATTGGTCTTGGAGGGTATGGGGGGAGGGGCCCTCTGGGTTGAGGGTTTGGGGCTGTGGCTCAGCCTTGGTTTTGCCACTAAAGATCAACTGTTATTTTTCTAGCATCCACTTCTCTGCCTTCTGCCCTGTTGACTGGGCTCTGCCGCCGGCCACGGGGAGCTCACAGGTTTTCCAGGCAGGGCCTATCAGGGAAGTCGCTGCACCTTCTCCCCTCCCCGTCCTCCTGCAGGGAGCCCTGGAGGCTGTGAGAGGCAGCTTTTTTATTTCTCTCAGTCTACCGCCTGATACCCAGGGTTCTGACCTGAGGTAGCTCTCATGCGCAGATCCTGCACTCAAAGTTGCTAGTGTGCAGTTTGGGTGTTTTTTGTTGAGTTTTAGATGTTCATCTTATTGTTGTTTCAAGGAGAGAGATCTTGGAATGTCTCTCACTCCGCCATATTTCCAACGATCAATCTTGATTGAGATTTTTTAAAAATATTTGGTATTTGAATATCTATCATAGTGTTTGGAAATAAGCAGATGTAAAATAACTCTAGTAAGTTTGAATATCTATCATAGTGTTTGGAAATAAGCAGATATAAAATAACTCTAGTAAGACACATTGCTCTTTGTTGTTTATCTTCTTTTTATATTTTGATTACACTCTCCTGCCACCCTTTTCTTGATGTCAGTGATTTCATTTGATAACTGCAATCTCCTTGAAGACAGATAATTTGTCATTGCATTTCCAGAGGTTAGCATGGTGCTTGGCAAAGAAAGGTATTTATGAAATGTTAATTTAATAAATAAATAGACAAGAAAATGTAGATTAGAATGATTTCTGAAGAATGACTAATGTTAATGCAGAAAAATGCAAATTCAACAGTAGCTGTATACACTTGTGTACACAAAACATTGAATGCCCTGCCCCCAATGACCTCATGAAATCTCAGGATTTTACCAAATCACAATAAAGAAATAATAATGATAAGAAATAATAATAATAATAATAATAATAATAATAAATAGTCTTTGTCTTTTGGTGTTAATTCATTCAACCAATATTGACCAAATACCTACTATGTGTCAAGCTTTATTTGGTGCTGGAGATACAAAATGGTCACTATGGAAAAGTTTCTGCTTGAGGAGATTCCAGTCTTTATCTTTCTTTTGAGCTCCACCTCCATCTTCCTAAGTATAAAATGGGTATCTAGGCCTAAATGGTCAATAATAAGCATAAACTCAAACTAAATCCTCTTGCATTATTTATTTGAATATAAATCTATTGGTGGCAGTGATCATGTCTGTCTTGTTTTCAGCTGTCTATAACTAGTGCCTAGTACAGAATCTGGCCCATAGAAGGTTTCCAATAAATGTTTCTTCCAAGGTTATACCTTACATGTCATCAGAGTCCAGCCCTGTGGCTTCTAAATTCCATAATCTACTCTCTATATCTACTCAAGTGGTCTTCACAGACAATGTGGTATCAAATTGTATGCACGTGTCTGTATTAACCCTTAGTTTGTAAGCTCTTTGGGGATAAATATTGTCTACATTATTTCTTTTTACCACATATCCCAGCACTTGTATACCCACAGTAAATGCTTACTGAATTAAATAATGCTCAAAATACCTTAGTTTATTGTGGTTCAGTATTTTCAAGGCATTCTAGTGGCCTTGTTTTTGGTCATTCTAGAGTCATGCTAGAGAAATAATAACAATGATAGTTATCATGACTCATGCTAAGTGCCAGGCATAGTGCTAAGTACTCTCCTTGATTATTTTATAAGATTCTCCCCAAACCTATCATTATATCCATTTTACAGATGAGAAAACTGAGACATAGGTAGGTTAAGTGACTTGTTTAAGTTCACACAGGTAGGAATTAAATCACCACTAGTTATCTAGTCATATAGCCCCATGATATTTATTCACATGTCATATACTTCACTGAAAACACACATTTGTTCCTACATAGATTGGCCAAACATAAGAGGAATATAGTTGGATTCCAAGATACTGTCACTGATAATTAAGAGGCCAGAGGTTTTACCAGATACTAGTACTGGTCATAATTTTGGCAGGCAATTTCTGTAGTCTGGCAGGTGAATCAGAAATTCTCTTGGGGTTAGTTTGAATTTCACTTTAAATGTAAGCTTCTAGAGATGAGTCATCCTCTCAGCTGTGAAGTCTGAGTGCAAGCCACTGATAACATAAGACTGTGGAGCAGGAAGTAAGCACCACTTTATCAACCGTAATGCCTTCTGCAAGAGGAATTTAGGCTAGAGGGTTATTAACAAATACAGAAAAGAAAAGGAAAAAGATGCTATGTTTCTGTGATTGACTTGGACCTGGACATTTGAGCAAGTAGAAGGTCATTTTGATTTAAAATAAAAATTTGAGTAGCATGCAACTAAGCAAGCTTTTTCACCATAGCAGTTATGACAGCTTTTTGCCTAACTCTGTATGATGAGAGGAGATTCTTGTACTTTAACTGACTGAAAGGTATCAGAGCATAAATGGTTCTATGTCTAGACTTCTTTAAAATATATTAATTTAAGGTCAATAAAACAAAGCTTTTACCTGTTTACTGTGAAGTATATTTCAGTTGAAAATCTAAATTCTGGCTAGAAATCTAGATGTTTCATGCCTAAACAGCAAAAGGATCTGACATTTTAAATAATTACTTTGATAAAGAAAGTACTTGCTTAGTGCGCAATACCAGGTAGACACAGGAAGGCCACTGGAATATACCTAATGACAACTGAAGATAAATATCTTGTGGTATGCTTTCCTTTTATTAATGGATATATTCTGTATTCTTTCCCCCACCACTCACCATGCCCTGGTCATCAGATTACCGCACTTCAGTGCCCTGCTCCCTGTCATTTACCACACTGGACAATTCTTCATTCCCTGGACATTTTCCTGCCTTTTTACTTTTGTTTCCTGATGGTAGCATACTTTGCTTCTCCTGATAAACACTTATTCATTAAGGATTCATTCAAATGTTACCTCTTTTGGGAAGTATTCAGTGGACAGTCCCCAAATACAAAATAAGCATTCTCCTCTCTGTGCTTTATGGCATGTACCTCGATTGCAGTGTATATCACATTGTGTTGCGACTGTTTATGGATATGGTTCCCTAAAAAACATTCTACAAGGGGAAGGGCTAGTTTGTGTATCTGTGCATATATATACAAACTAAATAATTACCTAATTTATTTATATTGAACCTTATTTCAACAATGATTTAAGACAACTAAAAGGCTATACAACAAGAATAAAAACAAATAGGTCAGAGAAAAGTAAGAAATATATGAATTATAACATAAAACAGAATTGTGAATGAGGCATATGAGGGATGAGATTATATTTTATCAAAACATCTTTGTATTTGACTTAGCAAAATTGACCAGAATTTAGAAGACAACTAGCATAATGTAAATGCATTTATTTAATTATATATTGATTACCAACACCCTTAAATAACCTAATAATTTACTAAAGCAAAAAATCACCATGTACTTATGAACTGACCATTTAGTCACCAATGCTATGACATGACCTGTAAAGCACTGGAATTTACCACATCCATTTCTCCCAACGGCTCTCCGCATGTATGGTTGTGGAGCTAAAAGTTTAGCGAGACTAAGTCATTTGATTGAGATCATATAGCTTAAACATTGGTGAAATCACCTCTCAGGACCTCACCTGCAAAATGAAAAAAAAAAAAGAGAACTCTCAACATTCATTTAGCTCAGTCTTTCACATTATATGATTCTTAAGAATGCAATATATTAAAAGTCATTTCTCATTTTCATTCATTCTAATTCACTGATGTTCTTTTATTTCAGGCTGTTCATAATCATTTCAATTTCTATAGAATATTTATGCATTATTAAATGATTTGTTTTACCTTGCTTCTCATATTTGTGAGAGGCTGTGTGTCTTGGGTGTTGTTTACTTACAGGTCATCAAATTTGTCTCTTTTGATATCGGCTTGCCCTTTTAGTTGTAGTAAGAGGCGAGGCACGTAAGTGGAGTGCGTGGGTGTGGTATGCCTACATTACGTGGTCATGCTCTGAGAGCATGTGCGCTACTGTCCCTCATTTCACTTTAGAGCATGATCATTTTATCTGCACCTGGAACACCCGTGATTTCTTTCCAATATCCAAAGGATTTTGATCCACATCAGAAAAGAGGCATTGCCTAGAGGAAAGGTCAGAGAGAAGAGCAAAAGACAGATTGAGGTAGTAGGAGGGAAAGGACCACTGATAAATTGCTAAAGAGAAAACAGGCATTTATTTGTTTGGACATCATTTTCAAATTATACTTATCGAAAAGAAAACGGAAATTTGGGTGGAGACAAGCCTCTGTGTGCCCTACAATGCCTCACTTAGGGTTTAAAAATGTAAGAGAAGATAGAAGAAAATGATTTCAATGAGGTGATGACCAGTTTCCTTATTTATAGTTTATTCTTAGGAATTGATCAGAACTGTTTAGGAATGTAGAATCAGAATACTCTGTCCAAATCAGCATATGCTCATCAGAGAAATTTCTTCAGAAGAATTCTCTTTTCTCCAAAGAATTGTTCCTTGAGTTTTTGAGAGAGTTTTATTTGCAAAGCTTCTATAGAGAGAAGTTATTTTTAACCAGCCTCAGCATGAATCTTACAAAGATATATCTTTCCTAGTCTACAGTTATACTTCTGGGCTAGCTTATTGTTTGGTCAGTGGACTCTGAAGAAGCAATATTATACGTAGTACAACTTGTGTTTAAAAAGGTGGAGCAAAATCGTTTTGCTAAGTGAAATTAGCCAGTCACGGAGGACAAGTACTGCACAATTTCACTTATATGAGGTACCTAAAATAGTTAAATGCATAGAAACAGAGAATGCAATGATGGTTGCTGGGGTCTGGGAGGAGGAGAAAATGGGGAATTACTGTTCAACAGCTTTGAAGTTTCAGTTTTAGAAGATGAATATGTTTTAGAGATCTGCTGCTATACAACATTGTGCCTGTAGTTAACAATACTGTATTATGCGCTTAAAATTTTAAGATGGGAGGAGGGGTCTCATGTTAAGTGTTCTTACCACAATAAAAAAAATCCTTCTACGAATTAAGAGATGCAAACTTCCCTGAATTGATCTAGTGAGTGTTTTAAAGTATATGCCATGTGTTAAAGCTCTTGGATATTTAATAATTCTAAACAAGCTGCCTCTAGCTAGACTTGGGTGCTCTGGTTCACTGTGATTTGAAAAGTGGTTGAATATTAAGGAACCAGAGATCGTGTAATTAAAACAGCAGGATGCTTCACCTCATCACCCTAGTTAATTGATGGTAAATTCTATTCAAAGTAGGTAAATGAATTTTGAATAACAACCCTTAAAACAGAAAATATAAGATAAAGTATGCTGTCTTTTCTACACAGCTAGATTTTTCATGGCTGTATGATAAAAGAAAACTAATAGCTTTTGAAGGAGGAAAGTATGAAGACTCCACTGTACAGCTGTGATAAAGCATTCAAGATAAGGAGAAATCAAGCAAAATTATTAAGAGAAAGATAGATAACCTAAGTAAAAGCCAGCTCTCTCTATATAATATCAGTGCATTTGAATTTCTGGATACCTAATTATCTGGTTACCTTAATTTAGATAAAATCGTTTCTGAAATAATATTTTTTTAATGGTAAAGGGGAAAAAAACCCACATATTTCCTTTTATAACACATTGTCTCTATGACTACTTGAAAATTGTCCATCTGATTTACCAAAACTGGTGGCACTCAGTTTTAGAATACTTTGAGATTTTTTTTTCTTGTGAAATTAAAACTTAAAAAACGATAGTGGCAATTGAACAATTAAGGTGTACTTTTTAAAAAGTACATGATTGCTCAGATCACTTTATCAGTAATAAAAGTCCCTGCCTGGCCTTTTAATGAACATGTAATGAAAGACTTTTAAAATTGCTCATAGTTTACCTACAGAATTTTAATTTCCCCACATTATTCATTGAAGTTCATCATGGAAATACAAATTTTAGGTCATTTTAAGTTATCAAATATGTGCTTGAAAGTGTCTAGCAGTATCTTTGGAGCCATTAACTACTATCATAGAATATGTAATAGGAACCTTTGAAAACTGTTTTTCCTACCATTATCATTTACTACTATGTAGTACAGTAAATTTCCTTGGTTAAGAGAGAAGAACTATTCAGAAAAATAATTTTGGTGTGCTAGAATAAGTTTTATAAGGCTTCATAAAGGTTTTCTTGGCGGAATCCCCAATTTGCAATGCCACTGTGAGGATTCTATATTCGTTAAATCTGCTTCTAGATTCATTTTACTGGGAGGTAAATATGAGAGGCTGGATGCTCATCAGTAGTGTCTTTATATGTTTTTCAGGTAATTTTTAGAGTTTACATATAGAGCTAATGCTGCAGAAATCAAAGTCGGAGGTTTCTTAGAGGGACTACTTTGATTTAATCAATTCTCCTGTATCAGTCACTTATAGGTGTCAAGCACTGAGTTAGTTCTGTCAAGCAGAGATGCAGGAAATAATTAGCTACATGCTCTACTCTAAAAGAGAGGGACTGTTGAGCTAGGCTATCGACATAAATTCTAAGATTTGCCCAGCACTGGATCTACCCAGGTAGACCTGAACATGGTAGATGCATTAAGTCTATTTATTAAATAGACGATAAATATTTCCTGAATGAATGAACAAATCTGTTTTGTAATATAGGAACATATAAATGCTCTGAAAAGTCACAGAAGTGAGAGCTGCCTTTTAGCTCATAGAGACTATAGCTTAAATATTGAAGAAGGCTTGTCTGCTTTAGTGTATTGAAACATTTTAAAGATTTTAATATGACTCCAGTTATTTAAAACAGTGATGTGAACTAGAAGTCTTTTAAATCTTAGGCTCTTGTCTCGACAGTTATCTTGAAAAAAAAAATATATATATATATATTTTTATTGTGGGTATAAACGTTTAAGGGTATGTCAGCAATTATGAAAAATTTAAAGGAAATATATCAAATATAATCAGAGTAAGATCATTAAAAGATCTCTTCCTGCTTGGGTAAGACCCATTGACAAGTAAGAGAATGACGTTTAAGGGTATGACTCTCTTGCTAATACCAATGTCAAAGGCTAGACTGTCATCCCAAGCCTCCCAATTCTATTAATAACCCATCATAGTTACTTACTCATGGTGTTAGCTGAGAGCTTTTTCCAGTCTCCCTCACCTCTTAATAAAGTTTAACAAGAGGGTCAATCTCCTCCCTCTTCTGTATTCTTATCTTTAAGGTTAATTTATGTGAAACACTAATCAAAATGTATGAATACATAAAAGATATACCATGAATTATATTCATTTCTAAGTAGGTAAAATGTCTTGCATCATTTTTATAGAACTTATGATATTCATTTATCCTTTTTTTCATTCCAATTTATGATGTATTTACTATGTACCAGGTACTGGAGTTACATACTGGGACACAAAGCCAAACAAGGAATTCAGTAGAATTTATAGTCCAATTACAAATAGATGCTCATATGGCTTTATTAAGAGTATTGAAAGAAGGAAACATAGTACTGTGATAGAGGCCAACAGGGGCAGGACCACTCATTTAGATTGGTGGGCAGAGAAGTGATTTTTGAAGAGGTGCCATTTAAGCTGAGCTCATAAGGTTTAGAAGGAGCTAGCCATTCATAAAGCAGATGCAAGAATATTCTTGGCAGAGGAAATGACATGAGCAGATTCCTCAAGGATATAAAGAGATTGGCATATAGGAGGAACAGAAAAAAAGGCCAATGTCAAAATATGGGAGAGTAGCATGAGGTGAATCTGAAGAGAAGGGCAGGAGCCCGGATCATGCAGGTCCCTATAGGCCTGTGTGTAGAGATGGTATGCTACTGAAATCTTTTATGCAGAAGTGTATCATGATATGCTTTAATTCTTAAAATTATTCTGGATATTGTAAACAGAATAGATTAGAGGAAGGGAAGAGTTGAAGAAGGATGATTTTTTTTTCTTAACACCTGTTAAGAAACACTGAGAGGTAGCAGTAGAAATAGAAATAAATCGATTGAAGAGATATCAGCAGGTATATCTGATAGGGTAATAATATAATTATATGTTTACTTGTCCTTCTCCCTTACAGCCTGGAGCCCACTGAGGGGAAGGACTATGTTATTTTCATGTCTGTATCTCCACTTCCAGCTGGGAATATCTCATGAAAAAAAAATTTTTTCATAGCTTGGGGTGTTCGGGATATGACTGGCACTCATCAAATCTTTGAATAAATGAACAGGTTTGCTGTCTGCTATCTATAGTAGAATTATTCTCTTTGCCCTAAAGTTAATTTTTTATCACACTTTAAGAGATATACTACAATATGGTGAACATGACCACATACTCTTTCTCTATCCCCATTCAAGGTCTTACAGACTTCAGTGATATGTTTTTAGCATTTTTATCTTTCAGATTGAAGAAAGTCTTTTGATTCCTTTCTCATATGGCAGTTACTCCTTTTCACACTGATCATTTCTGTTGTCTCCCTCTGGATTTTCTTTAGCTCTTTCATATCTTGTTTGAGATGCGATAACATAATGCTCCTGGTGTGAACCCACCACGATCCTGTCTGTCGGTTGGATTCTGGGTTTTGTTTTATTCCAGTAAGTTTTCTAATAACACCCAGTATTTTCTAGACATTTTTTGGTTCTAGTGAATAGGGCCTAAAGACCCACAGATCTTATAGTGATAATGTAACTCATAGCTTGAAATAGAGTAATGTATTTTTTCTTGTCCATATCTATAATTTTCTTTCCTTTTATACAGCCTCATGTAATTTTCTTGCATTTTGTCCCTGACAGTTTTGTATCTCACTATCTCCAAAAGAGTTTAGTGTCAATTGTAGTTTTTTCTTTAAATCACTTATAAAAACTGATTAGGCTGACACCTGGGAGATATCTCCATTTGTAGTTTCTGTCCAGAGCAATTTTCTCCTACTCTTTGTTTCTTGTCAGTAAGGCAGTTCTCTATTCATGATGAAAATAGTCTTCTCAACTTCACGGTAACTCTGGTTGAAGATTATGTAAATGCACTTTGAAAATGAATATAACATATTTGATTATTCTATTTTGTTCATATTATTAGCTATCCATGAATAACTCGATCTGATTAGCTGAACATGATTCCCCTTGTAGAAACCACATTTTCTTTTAATATATGTTATCTCTTCGTCTTGAGTAACTCGGTTTATCTCTCATCTATCTTATCTCTCATCTATCTATATCTGTCTATCTATCTATCTATCTATCTATCTATCTATCTATCTATCTATCTATCTATCATCTATCTATCATCTATCTGTATCACCATTCATCCATCCGGCCCCGTCCATCCATCCATCCATCCATCCATCCATCCATCCATCCATCCATCCATCCACCTCACCCACCCACTCCATTCTAATTCGTCCATTAACTCGTTTCTTATAGAGATAAATGTGTCAGTCATTCGTTGTAAGAATCTCCACTAAAACTTTTCCTCTGTGAGCCAAACATCATCCTTTCAGAATTTATAATGACTATTGAAATTTTTGGCTAATGGCTCCACGATTTCACCTTGGATTCTTTTAAAACCTTTGATGCATTTAAAGCAATTTATCAATTAAATCTATAACATCCTATGTTTTTTATTATTTGTTTAAAACTTTTGTAATACTACATTTTCTCAACTGTAAGTTATCTTATTTCACCTTTTAAGGATTATTTATGTGTTCATTTAATGGATATTTATTGAGGGGCTATGTGCCAAACACTGGGAACTTCCCAGTGAATAAAATGGACAAAAATTCCTGTCTTCAATGAACTTATATTCTTTAGGATTGAAAGGCAATAAAAAAATATATATGTAAATAATATGCCGGGTGGTTATAAATGCTATGAAGGAAAATAAAGTGGAGGGAATAGAATGTGAAGAGTGATGCTCTTTAATATAGAGGAATTAGGAAAAATCTCTCTGAAAGTGTACCATTGGAGCAGGACTCAGGAACAGACTATGCAGTTACTTGGGAAAGGGCATATCAGGCAGATGGAATAGTAAGTGTCTAGGCTCTGAAACAGATTTGTTCGTTGAACAGTAGGGAATCCAGTGATACCAGAACAAAATGAATAAGAGAGTGGTAGAAAATGAGGACTAGGGACTTAGTCAAGGGCCAGATCAAGACCTTACAGACCAGACTGAGGACTTTGAGTTATATTCTTGGTAAGATAAGAAGCCATTTGTTGTTTTCTTGAGCATGAGGAAATCATAATGTTACTTATTTAAAAAGAAACTCCGGTTTTAGTGTATAGATAGATTGGGTTTGATGGATGATGAAAGCAGGAAGACAAATTGGGAGGCTATTACAGTAGGTAATCAGGTAAGAAATGATGAAGACTTAAACCTGGGTGGTGGTGGAAGTCAATTTATTTTTTATAAAACTCATCAATTTCATTTATTAGAAAACAATTATATTTGCCAGAAAATGCATTTGCTATTTATATAAAATGTATTTCTTTCCTTTTCATTAAAAATTAAAAGTTGTTATAAAGGTAATTTAACATAGATTTATCTTCATCAAAGAACCATTACTGTAAACTCTATCTTTGTAACTGTTTACCGTATATACAATACAGACAAGTAATTTTGCTTAAAGATAGAAACAAAATAATTAAAAATCAGAGAATTTTTTCTACTTAGTTATTTTGCTTAGCCAGCTTTCTAATTGATCTGACTTTCCAGGAACTGCTGTTTAATGCTAGATATTTTATTCCATAAATTCAGAGGCTGTGGATTTACTTTAGTGATCAGAGGTCTTTAAGGCTTGTTAACTAGGTCAACTTCATATGCATGAAAGAATAACCATAATGTTTCACATTAGAATTTTAAGAGCAAAATGACAGTTTAAAGGAATAAACTGCTTAATACTTTTTCCATAGGTCCCGTGTAAACAAGCAGTAGAATGTTGGCAAATTTTTGAAATCAAGGCCCATGTTTAATAAAGGCAAGGAGAAATTTAACAATAGAAATAATTTTTTTGGATTTACATTTTGTCTCACCTCTGTCCAAATTCTTATTGTCAAAACAATCCAAAAGTATATTTGACATCTTACCTGGCTGCTACCTTGCTCTTATACACATGTTTGTGACAGAAGTCCCCTTTGGAATTAATCATGAATACTATCAGTATAGCAAATATTTGGCCTTGCACACTTCTGTCTGATTTCCCTCTTTTGTTGGACTAGCCCCCTTTTTTTTCTGGAGAGATTCCTCCTACACACATGGAGAACATGAGCAACCAGTTTAGATCCTGCCTCTTCGGCCACATTTGATTGGTCAAGAGTTGACCTAAGATGGTTAAAGATGAAGCATCACCACAGAAAGTTTGCAATTATAATGAAAGAAACGGTTTCTATCTGGTGGTCAGAGCTGTATTGATTTAGTAAAAAAAATCAGCCAGTATGGAATGCATCCTATGTCTCTTCTATATTTTACAAGGATCTCAGGTGATTCTCTAGCAGAATGTCCAGGATCAAAGTTAGAAGTGCTTTGGTATAGACCAGGGTTGCTCAGATTTCTTTGTTGCTATGACTACTCTGGGGTGATTGATAACTATATAGCTTTCTAGCCCCTTACCTTGAGATTCCAATTCAGTCAACTGCAGGCTTAGTAATCTATATTTTAATAAGCACCTCTAAGTGATTTTATTTTCAGAAAAGTTTAGGAAACTCTGAATCAGATACTCATTCTGACCAGTACCTTTGCCTGAAATTCAAGTAATTAGCATTTGATAGCAGTATACCTTTTCTGTAAGCATTGTTGTCGGGCTCCGCACTATTTTCTATGGTAAGTCTCAGCCAACCACGAGCTGTCAATTCGAAAGATATAAACCATTGGTCATGGCTTCGTTTTTTATTTTTTAATTAGTCCATTTATTCTTTCAACAAACAGGGGACTTACAAGTTAACAGGAGAATAGGGCAGATTAAAATGAAGAACCATATGAAAACATTGCACCTTGATTAGTGATATGAAGCGATAGTAAAAGGTGCAGTGAGATAACAAGGGACCTGATTGAGTAGAGCAATAATTCAGGAACGATTTCTCTGGGAAGTGATTTTTAAGCTAATTAGATAGTGCAACTAGCTTCTGACTCTAATGCACTGAACTCCTGGTATAGATCTATCTGTTCCAGATATACTGACCCTGGGCTCAGTTGTGAATGGATTGATAACTCCAGATTCATTGTGCCTTTCATACTGTTGGATGAATATGTCATGTTTTTAGACATCTAGCTTCTCACAGGCCTTAGCTTTCTTCTTTCCAGGTTAGGTAGAACAGACTGACATATAGAGTACAGATTTTATTTATTTATATATATGTATATATGTATATATATGTGTGTATATACACACACATATGTATATGATTTTATATATATATACAAAATGTATACAAATAAATATATAATGTATAAAATATATGTAATGTATAAGCTATATATAAATATAAATAAATGAATGAATGAATGAATGAATAAATAAAGAGTTGAATAAATAAATAGATAAATAATAAAATCTTAGGTTAACTAGAAACATCAACTCTACTCAATTGCATTGATCCCTTCCTGGGGGTCCTGTGTTCTCTCACTGACTTTTCTCATTTCCTCAGTCAACAACAGGGTTGTGCACCTGAATATTTCGGTACCTGCTCCTTATTTAAGCTCTTCCCCTACCCTTTCTTGGCATTCGAGGATGGAGCTTTCACTGAGTAGTTCTCCAACTATACATTTAACCATACCCCTACTGAATTTAGGAGGACCCAAACATTAATAAAATAATATAAACAACTAATTTTAGCACTCTGTAAATATTACTATTTAAAGAAGAAAAAAGACTGCTAACTACTATGAGAAGAAATTAATCGACCAAAAACATGAGATCAAGTATTTTCATTAGTGTGTTAACACATTTAACAATTGTTAAAGGGTTTTCACAGGTACTTTAATTTTTGTCTGTCGATAATTCGTTGTAGGAGAGGTGTTATTATCATTTTACTGATAATGAAATCAGGGCCCACAGATAGCAATGAGGAGCCCGAGGTCACAACTCCTCCTAGTTCAGTCTGTTTTTATTTCTCATAATAACAAGGTAGCTCACTCAATTTTGAAGCTTACTTTATCCTGTCTTCTGGTCCCTGGGAGCCTGCTTATTTGCGGTTCAACAAGGCTCCTGCAATTTTGATTTGCTTTTTGATTTGCTTTCTCCAGCTGTTCCTGCTGTTTGAGGGCTGGGGCATCAAAGCTCAGTTTGAATCCTGCCACTTTAGCTGTGGAAACCTTTGTCTTTTTAACTGCTGTACTTGGAGCCTTAACTATACAGAAGTCCCACTCGTTCTCAGTGGAGAAGGTGCTAGAGAGAGAACCCCATGTGGTTCGGGTGTTTTAACTGAAGAAAACTTACATCCCCTAATGATGTGGTGTTAGCGAGAGAACCTTTCTGGCCAACTAGCATGTGCTGCATCACCGCTTCTTAAACATCCTTCCCCCTGCCCTGCCATCTGTGGCTGTGGTTGTAAGAATTCCTTTGCAGGGAATTTTCTATATATTTTATTAAACCAAATGATTCTCTCAGCTTTTTGACCTAGGTTACCATTAGAGATTTTTCTTTTATGACCATTTTTAAAAGAACAGGATAACATACTTCTTAAATGTCCAGAACAGGATTTTCCTTACAATTCATCATCAGTGTACTACCAAAGACAGGAAGCAGGAACTTTCCTAATGTCCACCTCAGTCAACACCAAGGTAGAAATGATCTGACTTCAACTGGCTACTTTTCATCCTCAAATCTACCCTTCTGCATCCTTTAACAATTTTCTCTGGTCCTCAAGTTGGCATCAAAAGAAAACAATTGTTCAGGACTTCTTCATAAGTGTTTTTTCTCAAGTCTATTTTGGACCCAGATGTAAGGTACTTATTTTCATACTTGGACGTGTCTGCTCTTTGCCTTGCTATATTTGAAAATATCTTTCCTTAATCCCTGGCCTTTGTACTTTAGTCCCCATCACAACACTTTATCATACCTGTCACCTTTTGACTTTACATACACATACATATCAGCCATTAAAATTGATGTTTCTAAACCTCTAATTCCATCAGTTTTAAGAGCCCACTAATTTTTGAGGTCAAAATTATTTGGATCGAAATACTGGCTCCACTGCTTCTGAGCTGTGCAATCATGGCAACCTGCAAATCCCTCTGGATCTTAGTCTCTTCATCTGTAAAATGGAATAATTAAAAGCCCTTACCCCTTGGTTGCCATGAGAATGAAAAATTGAAAAGGCATGCAAAATGTTTAGAATAATGGCTAACAGGTAATAAGAATGCAATAATGTGAGCCATATTATTATGACTGCAGCGTAAATTTTGGTTAGATGGAGTTAAGCACATTGACCTCATGGGAAAATCATGAAAATTAGATCATGTATGCAAAATGCCTAGCACAGAGCTGGCATAATATAGACATTCAACAATTATAGTCCTATTTCCCAACAACTCACCTTCCCCCATTCCACACTCCCTTGTCTCATTCAAAGACTGCTTCCCCTCATGTATTTTTGCTTTTGTGAATTAATAACTATACTATAATTTTAAAACTAACCTTAAAGTGGTGATTTTGAATGAAGTCCAAAAAAATCAAAGAAAAGTAATGAGGAAAATTGTCAAATAGCAGCTGTGCTCTCAGGCAGAAAACATGAGAGCAGTGACTCACTTTTTAAAAGTTTCTTTTAACTCCACAGTGAAGTGGACATTGTAATAGCCCTTACCATTAGACACCTGAGAGCTGCCAGTGAAACTGAAATACTAGCTGCTCTGCTCAAAGCCATTCTTCTTAATTGCATGAGGTCAAATGTAAAGTGTAATCACTTCATTTCTGTTCAATTGGTGCCACTTTTCAGTTTGTTCTTTTTCATAGTCTCATAGATTTTCAGGCCTATTAGGGGCCAACATATGCCATTTTCCTCAACTCCAGTTCTAGTATTTAAACCCCTTCTATGTTACCCCTGCCAGCTGGTCATCTAGCCTCTGTTAATACCTTTCAGGGAAAGGGAGCCCAAAATATCCAGAAGGCATATCTGTGAAAAAATTCTCCCTTTGTTGAGCCAAAATCTAGCTTCATGTGTTCTCTCCTAATGTCTTAGCTATGTCGCTTGAGACCTTATAGAATCAGTGTCTTCTTTTTTTGTGCAATAGCAATCAACGTATTATTTGGAAGAAAGTTTTCATGCTACATATGGATTTTTTTCTTTCTTTACCCAGTGGAAATTCTAAGTTAATACCAGAAAATTTTAAAAACTACATAACGTAAGATTGAAGTGAGTATCTAAATAATGTAGAGCCAATGACAGTATTTGTTTTCACCATCAAATGAGCCCTTAAAGAAGTTTCAGATTTGGACACCCATTGAATATCTCCAGATTCCACTTCATACTTTATTGTTTGAAAAACCAACAGTTGATGTTAGAGAAGCGTGGTCTTTGGATACAGATATTTATTCATTCATTCATCCATTCATTCATTTATTCACTCCAAGTTGTAAATATTTGACATAATTTTATATGCCATAAAAAGTATACCTTTGAGGACAACATTATACATTATTTTCCTCACATGAGCCACCTGTTAACTATAAACTTCAATAATACATGTTTCAAAAATGGGCATAGAGGAGAACATTATTAAGAAAGAAGAAAATAACAATTTTGTTATTGCAACCATCTATCTTTGTTCTTTGAACCCTATTCCTCCTGCTTCACTGATTTGCCTACTCCTGGGTCCTTCTGAGTTTATGATCTTCAGCATCTCCCATATGCATTGAAAGATCCTAGCTCAAAAGGCAGCTTAGTGCTTTGCACTTGCTCTCTGATTCAGGTCCAGCATCAGTATGTCAATGGGCACATGTCTTGGCTTATGGATTTACAAAAGAACTATAAAAATGTTGAAAAATCCTTCTAAGACAATGGCAAGGGTTGTTGTCACTGAGTGCATCTGATACATGAGGAAATGCAGTCAGCAAGGCAAGAGATCTCTAACATTGCTTTGTGCAGAAAAGCTTGGAGTTGAAACTTTGGCTATATCTGGAGTAACCATGACTTTAGACCCCTACTATTTAAACAGGAAGCCCAGAATAGTCATTGAATGAATATTTTTTTATACAGCTACTATCAATGCCCTCCAATCAAAGACCACCAGAAACATACCTCAATTGAACTACTTGGGTTTATTGCTTATTGCAGCCAGGAGAGGGAATACAAACTAATACAGCATCTCAGTAAGTTGTTAGAAAGGAATTTTCATAGAATTTGGGCTTATATTAGGTGATTCGGGGGATGTTTTTAGGAAGCAAGGCATTGCTTTGGGTTGGATGCTATTGGAAAGCAAGGTCAGTTTTATGATTGGGTATCTCAATAAATCTCAATGAGAAAAGGAGAAACTAAAGAAAGGGTAAAGCAGTAATTCGTATAGAAGTAGCAGTTACATTAGCCAGGATAGGAGGATGTTTGGTCCTTTTCGTGATTTGGACAATGTTCATGTTCTCTGCATGTTGAGACATGATTACAGAGTGGTTCTGTTTTTGCCTTGATCCATCACAGTTTTGTTACTGTTTGGGGCGATCTGAACTCTGGCATTGCCCTGGTAACACTGGGGATTCTCAGTTCTTTTCACTGATGCAGAAAGAATTGCAGTTCAATGAGATTTATGAGAGGTAAGGTTTATTAAAGGCATGTTTTGAAGTAGAAGCAGGTCACGCCTAAACAGGCTTTAACTGTGCAGAAACGAAAGGTATGATTAAAGTATGCTCCAAGTGAGGGGTGGGTTACAGTGAAGAGGGCTGTAATCTTGTGGAAGTTGGGAGGTCTGTATTATATTATGGCCGTGATGGGGTGTTATAAAGTCATTCCTAGGTGATTGGCATGTGAGGTCATTTTGATTGACATTTGGCTGTTATATAACTCCCTGCCTAATGTGCATGTGGTTACCCAGAATTCAGCCTGTTATAATTAGATTCATGAACTTCCAGGCATAAGCATGATATCATAATGGTGGTATAAGGAGGATGAGTTGAGGGGGAGGGTCAGAGTAGTCCTCACTGTATAAGAGTCTGTGGCTAGTTAAGCCAGTTATAGGTTTATGACCATCCAGTCCTTTGTTTCTCAGGATGCAGGAGTGATTTTTTAACTACAAAATGAATATTCTTCGGGAGGTTTTCGGGAGGTCTTTGGGAGGTCTCTGGGCTGTCTCTGGGCTGGACCTTTGTTCCTCCATTGCTCATGTCTATCTAACTACCTAATAGTTCCAGAGTAGCCTTGTTCAGTGTTGATATTCTGTGAATTTGTGTTCGACAGAACACCAAGGCCTAGCTGTGACTGTTAGGCCAACTTCTGGACATCAGGAACTGCTTTTCTTTTTCTCATGAATAGACATCTATGACGCATTCATGAACAAAACATATCAGTGAACAAAGCAGATGACAGTATATTCGTCTTCATGGGGCGAAGGGTTCAGAAAAAAAAAAACTTAGTAAATTAAACAGCATATTAACATGCGATAAGTGCTATGGAAAAGAAAAAAGTAATGGATCAGGGTAAAGGGGATGGAGAGTGGGGTAGACATAGAGAGGAAAATTGTACTTTTAAATAGGCTAGTCGGAGTAGGCCTCATTGAGAAGGTGACATTTGAACAAAGACTTAGTATGGAGATGAAAAAGTAAGTCCTTTGAATAGCTGAGGGAATTCTGGTTCATCTCCAAAGGAATCATCCTAATAGTAAGTTTGCATTCCTGCAACTTTCTGACTTACTCTGTAGGCAATTGAGCTCATCCCCTCCTTCCTGTATGGTTTACTGTTTTCCCATTGACCTTCTTGAGGCTTTTTTGCCCCAGGCCAAGGAGAAAGGGATGGGTTAAGAGGGGCAGGATATGCTAGAGCATGTATGATGATTCCCTTTCCCCAAATACTCCTGCTGTAGGCTCTCAAGGAAGTGAGTGCTCTCCTTTCTCCTCTCCCTCTACAAAGTTACTAACTCCATGGTTTGTCCTCAATAGAAGGCAGTTGCCCAGATGACTGTTCCTGTCACAGTCCATTATCGCTCCATCTTTACTCTAGCTAGGATTCTGCATTCCTCCTTTCATGAAAACTGAGTGTTGTCCAAGTTCTAGCTATGTCCATTGGAACCACAATCAGACACATGATTCTGAGAAGAATGGATCTGTGTCCTATGGGATTTTTTCAATTGCTTTTATTTCTTCGGAGCATATTCATGGCTATTATTTTTCCTCTAGCAATATCTCTATAGGTTCTATTCAGTATGCATAGTCACCAATTTTCATATTTAAAAGTGGAAATGTTGCAGAAATGTGAAATCAGACTGGTGAGAAACCATGCAGCACTTGGAGAGTTGGAGAACTCAGGTTTATTATGCTGGCGATCCTAGAAGAGCTAGCACTCTGAAGATCTGGGCCCCGAGCTCAGGGACAATTTTACTTTTATATTTGCAGTGTTACAGTTAGCATCGGCTATGGACAGTTACAGAGCACGTGATTTAGGAATTTAGGTAATACATCTGTTATTGAGACAGAACAATCATCAGGGAGAGTGGGTCTTCAGTTGATCTGGAGATCACTCTGCCCTTCAGCCTATGCAGTAAGCACGTCCACAGAAGCAGAACAAAGAGAGGATTAGTTTTTTGAGTGCAAATTCCTCTTCATAAATACACACTGGTGTTTTAATTTGTATTTATTGATATTTTATTTGACATTTTATGTCAAGATCACAGTTTCTAAGTGGTATAATGAGCTCAGGCTTGAAATTTTGAGATTTCCTTCATAGTGTTCTTACTTCTAGACTCCAGTACATTCTATCTTGGTGGCTACAATGATCCTAAGAAAAATTATGCAATAGATATTTTAAAAGTGAATGTAATTGACACCAAGAAACATGGTATAGCACCCTTCAGTGACAGATTGAATAACACTAATTTAAATATATGTACATCTTCTAAAATGTAAGTGATTGAAAGGAAATCTATTAATAAGCAACATGGTACCAGGAAGAAAAATATAAGACTTTCTGAATTTTGACACTGAAACTCCAGCTATATAGTTAGCACATTCGAACAATAATAAATGTCATTATTAAGAAATAATTCTTGATTTGATATATTTAATGATCTGATCGTAGGACCCATTTTTATTATTAAATTTTAATAATCACAGTAACTTACATTTTTATGGGGCATTATGCCTTGCTTTTATATCCAGTTTCCCATTTGAGCCTCATAACATCTCTGGAAGGTACAGAATGTACTGAGTTATTATCCTCATTTTACTGTGAAGAAAGTAGGGTTCAGAGAAATGAAGCAACTTGCAAAATTAATAAGAGATGGATACAGGAATGGAATCCAACTTTCCAGAATATGGATATAGCTTTCAAATAAAGGGCAATAAGACATTATTTCAGTTTTCCGTCTGTCACTGACTACATGTCACCTTGGACAAGTCATTTAATCTCTTAGAGCTTCCATTTCCTTGAGGTTAATGACAGCGCCTACCTCAGTGAAATGGGTGATGATATATAATAGGTGTTCTGAGACCCAGTTACCAATGGGCGTGTGTGTTGGGGGGTGGTTTCAGCACCAACAAGCAATCTATGGGATACTAGCGAGGTGTCCTACAATTCAACTCAATTCTGACACTATCCAGAGATAGCATCGGATTCCACAGGTTAAGGGTTTAGTTTTTCAAGATTGTCGCGACCTGCCACTTCAGAAGCCAGTCACAAGCCAACCATCCTTGGGTTCAATTTATTTGCCAGAGGGGCTCACAGAACTCAGAGAAACGTTTTACTTACTAGATTATCAGTTAATTACAAAAAGATATAACTCAGAAACAGCCAAATGGGAAAGAGGTGTCGACATAAAAAATGTCCAAACCCGTAGAGAATTTTAATGAGTTTATTTGAGCCAAACTAATAATTGCCAAGAAGCAAAATCTCAGCAGACTAAGAAAATGCTCTAGAGAATGGCAGTTTGCAACTTATTTTATACATTAGAATCAAAGGAGGAGACCTAGGGAGGATTACATGAAATCACTGGTGGTAGATCAAGGGTGTGGGAGAAAGCAAAGCGGAGAAATCTCTGAGGTTGGATAAAAAGTAAAATGAGAGACACATACTTAGTTTACATTGGTGAGTACAGCATAGTTCATTATTAACATCTACAGCACATAGAGATGACATATGGGCAACAAGATAACAATGAGGGGTTCTGTGGTTTCTGCTCTGGTGTGGATGTTGTGCCCTGAAGGGTCTAGAAAAGAAGAGTACTCTGACATTTCAAGGATATGTTATCTTAGATGCAAAAAGACAATAGACAGGCTCACTAACTTTACAATAAAGATTGACCTTTATCAAGAAAGCTACAGGCCCCCCCAAAAGGAAGAAGAAAGCTACAGGCCTAGGATGTGATTACCTGCCACAACCCGCTTTTAGTCAGGAATTTTTATGTTCAGACCATTCTGTGTGGTTACTTTCAGTCTCTGAGTATGTAGGTCTTGCCATGCTGGCCTCCCCTGAGCTCGTCAGGTTTAGTATATGGCCCCTTTTTCATCCACGTATGGATAGGGCAAGGTATTTGGGAAGGGTACAGAGCTTCCATGCCCTCTCCAAGTGTACCACTCTTCCAGAACTTCCATGTGTTCAACAAACCAGAAGCTCTCTGAACCCCTTCCTTTTGTGTTTTTATGGAGACTTTGTTACATAGGCATGACTGATTAAATCATTGGCCATTGGTGATCAAGTCAGTCTTCAGTCCTCTCCTCCCTGGAAATCGGGGAGAGGGACTGAAAGTTCCAATTCTCTATTCAAAGTTAGTTCCCTGGTAAGCAGCCCTCATCCTTTGGCACTTACCAAAAGTCATTCATTAACATAAACGCAGTTGTGGTGCTGAGGGGCTTGTTCTGCATAACAAGACACCCATTTCACCTGTAGGGCTCTGAAGCTCTTTCAGGAACTGAGGACAAGAGAGCAAATACTATGACAAAGGATGCTCCCATTGTTCTTCTCAGTAAATTCCAAAGTTTTTGGAAGGTATGAACCAGGAACCATGAATGAAGACCAGCTATATATAAGAGAAGTATATTTTGGTCACCCGAATGACCAAATAGATATTATATATTTCTTAT
>NW_024340698.1:1071820-1117157 GCF_902729225.1 Pteropus medius | reverse complement strand
TCTCTCTTTCTCGTCCCTCCTCCATGATACTCCATGAACTCTCAATGGAGAGTTCCCTGGGTTTATTCAATCTACAAAGAAAGCTCATCATTTTACTAATCATTTACTTTTTACTTCCAATGACTGTTTTAATTACTTAACCTTAGGAATTTTTGCTCTAAAGAAGTGGTTATCAGCTGGGGATGATTTTGCCAGCCCCTAGGACATTTTTGATTGCCACCCTGACGGGGAGGGAGTTTGCTACTGGAATCTAATGAATAGAGGCCAAGAATGATGCATAATGTAGCTCCCCACAACAATTATCCAGTCTAGAATGACAGTAGTGCCAAGTTTGAGACACTCTGCTCTGTACTTTAGAGAGCTCTTTAATCATGGAGATTCCTTTGTCTCACCTATACGGCATTCTAATTTCATAGTTTAGAGCTCTGTATGTTTACCCTGCATGCCTAGTGATTCTGATGCAAGAGGTCCCTGGACCAAACTGAGAAATGCTGCTCTAGGTTTGTAGTTTTCATCTTATACTCATCCAGGACACATATCTGAGATCCACTACTTAGAGATCTTCGATATACATGACAACCACCCATCTCATTTTATTGCATATTGTGTAACTCACCAGAAAGAAATTAAATCCCCCAAATTAAAAAAATATTGATACTGCCTATTAATATAATAATAAAATATTGCAAATAAGCTGTGCTGTCTTCCTAAGACAATGGGTGTGTTTTCACTGGTGATGATGGTGTTTGGATAAATTGGGCCAATACTGTTTCCCAGTTTTAGACAGGCAAGGATCATTTCACATTTAGAAGACTAAGTGTAAAAGACAGATTGTTAAGTATCATGAGTAAATGATCCAATCAAAAGATATAAGATGGTTGAATGGATAGATAAATAAAACTCATCTATGAGCTACCTACAAGAGACATAATTCAGATCAAAAGACACAGCCTGAAACAGGAATGCAAGAAGATATTCTATGAAAATAGAAATAAAAAAGAAAGCTATGGTAGCAATAGTTATATCAGACAATATAGACTATAAAACAAAGACAATAATAAAAGACAAAGAAGCCCATTACATGATGATAAAGGGGTCAACTGAAGAAAAGGATATAACAATAATAAATATCTGCACACCCAACATATGAGTACTTAGATATATAACGCAAATATGAAAACACATAAAAGCAGAAATCAACAGCAATACAATTATATGCCAACAAATTTAACAATATAGAAGAAATGGATACATTTATAGAAACATATCACCTTCCATGATTGAACCAGGAAGAAATAGCAAATCTGAACAGATTGATTACAAGCAACAAAATTAAGTCAATAATCAAAAAAACTTCCAACAAAGAGTCCAGGACTAGATGGCTTCACAGGTGAATTCCACCAGATATTTTCAAAAGAATTAGTACCTTTCCTTTTCAAACTATTCCAAAAAAATGAAGAGGAAGGAACACTTCCAAACTGATTCTGTGAAGCCAATGTTGCCCTCATACCAAAACCAGACAGACTATAAAAAATGAAAATTACAGGCCAATATCCCTGATGAAGATAGATCCATTAATTCTCAACAAAATATTTAGCAAACCAAAATTAACAATAAATTAAAAGGATTATATACCATAATCAAGTTGAATTTCTTCCAAGGAGACCTGTATATACCACATCAACAAAACCAAGAATAAAAATCATGTCATCTCAACAGAAGCAGAAAAAACACTTGACAAAATTCAAAATCCATTTATTATAAGAACTCTCCACAAAGTGGGTCTAAAGGGAACATACCTCAACATATTAAAAGCTATATATAAAAAACCCACAGCTAACATCATATTCAATGGTGAAAATCTTAAAGTTTTTTTTTAAACATTTTTATTAAAATATAGCTAACATACAATATTGTATTTCAGGTATACACCATAGTTATTCAACATTTATATATCTAAAGAAGTGATCACCATGATAAGTCCAGCAACCATCTGACACCATACAATGCCACCATAATATTATTGACTATATTCCCTATGCTGTATACCACATCCTCATGACTTGTTTGTTTTATACGTGGAAGTTTGAACCTCTTATTCTCCTTCACTGTTTTCCCCATCTTTTTTGATTTTTCAATTTAAAGCTGAAAGATTTTCCTCTAAGATCGCGAACAAGAAAAGGATGCCCACTCTCACCACTTTTATTCAACATAGTATTGGAAGTCCTAGCTATAGCAAGTGGACAAGAAAGAGAAATAAAAGGCATCCAGATTGGAAAGGAAGAAGTAAAACCATCATTATTTGCAGGTAACATGATTGTATATATAGAAAACCCTAAAGACTCCACCAAGAAACTATTAGAACTAATAAATAAATTCAGTAAAGATATAGGATACAAAATCTGTATTCTGTTGTTTTTATTTACACTAATAATGAGTGATTACAGGAAGAAATTAAGAAAACAATCTCATTTACATTAGCATAAAAATGAATACATAGGAATAAATTTAAACAAGAAGGTAAAAGACATGTACTAAGAAAACTATAAGACATTAATGAAAAAAATTGAAGAGGACACAAGTAATGGAAGGCCATCTCATGTTCAGGGATTGGTAGGATTGATATCATTAAAATGCCCGTACTACCCAAAGCAATCTGCATATTCAAGGCCATCCCTATCAAAATACCACTGGCATTTTACTAAGAGCTAGAACAATCCTAAAATTTATATGGAATCATGAAAGACCCCAAATAGCCACAAAATCATGAGGAAAGAAAAAATTTGGAAGTATCAGCTTCTTGATTTCAAAGTATACTACAAAGCTATAGTTTTCAAAACAATATGGTGCTGAAAAACAGACAAATAAATCAATGAAACTGACTAGAGAACCCGAAAATAAACCCTTGCTTATGTAGTCAATTAATCTATGACAAACTAGGCAAGAACATACAATGGGAAAACGATAGTCTATTCAATAAGTGGTGTTGGGAAAACTGGACATATACATGCAAAAAATGAAATTGGACCACTCTCTTACACCACATACAAAAAGAAGCTCAAAATGGACTGGACTTAAACACAAAGCCTGAAACCATAAAACTCCTAGAAGAAAACATAGGAAGTAAACTCTTTGACATCAGTCTTAGAAATATCTTTTGGGGTATATCTCCTTGGGCAAGGGCAAGAAAAGCAAAAATAGACAAAAAGGACTTCATCAAATTAATAAGCTTTAGCACAGCAAAGAAAACCATCAACAAAATGTAAAGAAAACCTACTGAATGAGAGAAGATATGTGCAAATGATATATCTGGTAAGGGGTTAATATCCAAAATATATAAGGAACCCATACAACTCAACCTTAAAAACATTCATTTAAAAATGCACATAGTACCTCAATAGACATTTCTTCAAAGAAGAGATAGAGATGGCCAACAGACATATAAAAAGATGCTCATCTTCACTAATCAGGGAAATGTAAATCAAAACCATAATGAAATCTCGCCTCACACCTTTCAGAATGACTGTTGTCAGTATGTCAACAAACAAGTGTTGACAGGGATGTGGAGAAAAGGGAACTCCCATGCACTGTTGGTGAGATTATAAATTGATGCCGCTACTATGGAAAACAGTATGGAGGTTTCTCATAAAATTAAAATTTCTGGGTCATAAAACTACCATATAACCTAGCAGTTCCATTCTTGATATTTATCCAAAGAAAACAAAAACAATAATTTCAAAAAGTATATGCACTCTTATGTTTATTCCAGCATTATTTAAAATATCCAAGATATGGAAGCAATCTAAGTGTCCATCAATAGATGAATAAAGATGTTAGATTATAGATATAATTCAGTGAACTATTTTTCAGCAATAAAAAAAGAATGAAATCTTGCCATTTGGGATGAAGTGGATGGACCTAGAGAGTATTATGCTAAGTGGAATAAGTCAGACAGAGAAAGACATATACTATATGATTTCACTTACATAAAGTATCTAAACAAATCAAACAAACAAAACACAAAGAGACTCATAGATATAGACAATGAACTAAAGTTGCCAGAGGAGAGGAGTTGGTGGGATGGGTGAAAAGGTGAAGGGCAATAAGGTACAAACTTCCAATTATAAAATCAGTAAGCCATGGGGATGTAAAGTACAGGACAAGGAATGTAGTCAGTAATATAATAATAACTTTGTATGGTGACAGATGGTTACTAGACTTATCATGGTGATCACTTCGTAAGTTACATAAATGTCGAATCACTATGTTGTACACTTGAAACTCATATAATACCAAATGCCAACTACACATTAATAAAAAAATTTAAATAAAAAAACTAATTTTCATGTAAGAGAACATCGAAGAATCTAGAAAGAAATATGACTGACAGTGAAAGAAAGGTCAAGGAAAGAAAGTCAACACTAACTTCTCAAACAAAATGCCAGTTAAGAATGGAGGAAAGAATTAGAAAAAGTGGAAATAATAACCACTAAAATGATAAGCAAACAAAATTGCAATATAGAAGTATTGAAGGCTGCTGCATAAAAGAAATACCCTGGAAAGAATGCAAAAATGAGGAAGGCAGGCAAGAATGTCAGAATCAGGAAAAAATGCGCTGAGCACTACAGGGAGTTTCTGATGAAATGAGTAATCCTTGCAACAATTTTGAACATTATTAATTCATTGTTTCCCCTTGCTCTTTTTTTTCTCCCTAAACCTAGCTGAAAACCTATGCCTGAATTCCATTGAATTCTCATGTTGCATTGTCGGGTTGTAAGGAATATATAAGTATTGCTGATACAAGTAAAACAGGCAAGGATAAGCAGGCCTTAAGGCAATTTGTCCTTTGTTACTGCTGTGAGTTCCCTGGGCTATTTCCACCCTGAATTTAAATCACGTGCTACTATGGGAATTCAAAAGGAAATGGAAGAAAAACACAATTTTCTGACATAACTAACAATATATATGCATCATAGTAGAAAGAGGCCCAACTTTGAAATCAGAGAAACCTGGGTTACAACACTGGTTCCCCCTTATTATTTGAGCAGTCGTGGGCAGAAAACCTTGCAGAGCCCTAGTTTTTATATCTGTACTGTGGTAATAATAGCATCTACTTCACAGGCTTATTGTGAAGTTTAAATAATGAGACAACATACAATATAAATGCCTAGCATATAATAGGTGTCTAGTGTATAATAGGTGTATGCACATGATAGTTACTAAATAAAATAATTTACTCTATTCTCAACCAATTTATCTTAGACTCTAATTCATAAGTTTAAAAGAAATTTCATATGCTTTTTCCTCTTTAATATTTTATGGTTTACATATTACTATTATTATTTCATTGTCATTTTTATTATTTTAATTTATCAGCTTATAATGCTCTGCAGAAGAGTTTCCTAGAATTTAAAGGATACTGACAACTCAGAAAAAATAGCTGTGGGGAGAACTATTCATTTACAAAGGACATTGCATCACGCAAGGAGGATAAATTGCTATATTCAACTTGAATTTTTCTTTTGAGAGTATTGGAATATAAATAAAACATTAAGTTTAAATTGTTTAGCAAAAGAAGTCAAACACAAAGAGTAGATGTTATATGATTCCACTCATGTAAACTGCAAAAAACAAGCCAAACAGATATAAGCCGTTAGAAGTCATGAAAATGGTAACCCTGGAGGAGGTGAGGTGTAGTTAGTGAATGAGAGAGACCTCAAGGTAAAGGTGGGAGACTGGTGATGTCTGATTCTTGATAATTGTACAAGTAATGGTGCATTCAGTTTGTGAAAATCCACAATAAACACTCATCATGTGTTCACTTTTCTGTATGTATATTATATTAAATACCAAATTAAAAAAAAAACATGATCATTGCAAAAATATATATTCTTTTTAGAAACATTTGAAAAAGAGCTAAAGAACTAAAGATCACAAAATATAGCCAGTGCTTACATTTTATTATATTATTTTTTTATCTGTATTTTTAAAAAAAAACAAAATGAGAATCATGATACATGTGGAATTTTGTATCTTTCCTTTGGTAATTTACATTATTTTTTTATAATTTCCTCATGTCATGCGATAGGCTTCAAAAATATGATTTGTAATACCTACACAGAATTGGATTATATGTGTATGTCTTATCTTATTTGACCAGTCTCTTCCACCTAGCATTTAGATTCTTCCCATGTTTTTGTGCTTATAGATAACACAGTTATTAGCAATATTGTGCATAAATCTTGGTGCATATCTCTGATTATTCCCTTGTAATAAGTTACCATAAGTGAAATTACTGGGTCAAACTCTTGAAAAATATTGCCAGTTCTCTATTAAAAGATTCTATGACCTTATACTTTTACCAGTACGATTCAAAGGTACCGATTTCTCTATAACATAATCATCACACAATAATATAGTTAATATTTATTAACACTTTACTGTGAGCCAGTTACTATACATGTTTTATCTCATTTATTACTCAAAAAAACTCTACGAGTTAGGTACTCATCCTTATTTACAGATAAGGCTCAACTTATCAAATAACTTTCTCTATTAGCAATTAGCAAACTTATGTTACACAGCCCAAGATTTCCACCACAACACCTTAAATTCACTTTGAATTAATCTTTTAAAATTTCCCATTTTGATGGGCAAAATATAGTAAAATGTTTTTATTTGAACCACTTAGTAAACTTAATTTTTTCTTTCAAATATTCAGTGATTCTTTATAGTTCCTCTCTTGTCAATAGTCTGTTCACAAGGTTTAATTTTTAATAATGCGTAGCTCTTTGTTTTCACTAATTTAAAAAATGTATTAAAAGAACACATACACATGGTAAAAATGGTAAACAATAGAAAATTACTCTCCTTCTCACAATGCAACTTTAGCCTCACTGTCCAAATTTTACAATTACCAACAGTTTTACTGTGTACTCTTCCAGAAATTTCCTATGCTTATACTTCTCCACTTATATAGGCATTTTTAATTAAAATTACTGGGATAAATACACCAAAATTAACTCAAAATGGATTAAGGACCTGAATATAAGACATGAAACAATCAATTGCATAGAAGAAAACATAGGTACTAAACTCATGGACCTGAACTTAGAGAGGATTTTATGAATTTGACCTCAAAGACAAGGGAAATAAAAGCAAAAATAAATGTATGGGACTACATCAAACTAAAAAGCTTCTGCACAGCAAAGGAAACCATCAACAAGGCAAAGAGGCAACCATCCAAATGGGAATATATATTTGTAAACAACACCTCCGATTAGGGCCTAATGTCCAAAATATACAAAGAACTCATGCAATTCAAAAACAACAAAAATACAAACAATCCAATTAAAAAATGGGCAGAAGACCTGAACAGATACTTCTCCCAAGAAGACATGCAAATGACCAACAAAGATATGAAAAGATGCTCAACATCGCTAGTTATTAGGGAAATGCAAATTAAAACCACAATGAGATACCATCTCACACCTGTTAGAATAGCTGTTATCAACAGGACAAATAATAACAAGTGTAGGAGGAACCCTCACATGCTGCTGATGGCTATACATTGGTACAGCCACTATGGAAAACAGTATGGAGGTTCCTAAAAAAACTAAGAATTGATCTACTATATGATCTAATAATCCAATCCCTCTACTGGGTATTTACCGCAAAGACTTGAAAACATTTATCCGAAAAGATATATGCACACCGATGTTCATTGCAGCATTATTCACAGTGGCCAGGACATGGGAGCAACCGAAGTGTCCTATGATAGATGATTGGATAAAGAAGTTGTGGTACATATGTACAGTGGAGTATTACTCAGCTATAAGAAAAGATGAAATACTGCCCTTTGTGAAATTAGCAGTTAGCTGTGTGATTTTGGGAAAGTCATGTACTCCCTCTAGGCCTCAGTTTCCCCCCCCCAAGAATATAAAGGGAGTGAATTATTTCTACAATCCCTTCACTTTGATAGTCTATGCCAGGAGTTGGCAACCATTTTCTGCAAAGAGCTAGATAGCAAATATTTTAGATTTTGCAGGGCACGATGTTCCTGCCACAACTACTCAACTCTGCTTTTATAGCACAAAAGCAGCTATAAACAATATGTAAATGAATAGGCATGGCTGCATTCCAATAAAACTGTTTACAAATCAGATGATGGCTTGGTTTTGGCCCATGGGACTTAGTTTGCTGACCCATGGTCTGTGGCAGCAGTGAAGAATTTTGTGTGTCAACTCTTTCCTTTTCTGTTTGAACCAATATATCAAGAACTATACTCTATACATGCCTAGCCTAAAGATACCTCTCTATTGAAGCAGAGTTTACATAAGTACTTCATTTAAAAAAAATTGATTAAAGCTGTGAAAACTGGAGAAATAAATAGGCTGGATTTGGGCTGCATCTTATTAAGAGTTAACTTACATGAACATGATAGAAACAATGAAAACCTTAATGGATAAAAGTTATATGACAGTTATATAGATTTAAAATACTGTTCTATTTTTTCCAATTTTAATATATATTATATGAATTAATTGTCTATACAACTCACAGCAACCCAGATAATTTATTGACGCATCAAAATCTACTTTGGATTACTTTTTAAGTTATCAAAAACATTGCTTTTCTGAAATGCTCAAGGATCTTCAGTGACACTTTTTGCCTAGAAGAGAATATTTTACAAAGGATGAGAGGGAATGGAGAATGTAGAGTTCTCATGAATTTCTGCAGAGAGTAGATGGACAAAAGGCTTGTTAGATGTATTCGATTAGGTTGGGCATCTGCAAAGCAGAGAACGTGAAAACTGGTTAGTGTCCTGGAAATCAGTGTCCAAGTCAGCATTTGAACTAAGATTTAACTTTGGGTCTGTGCAATGGAAGCTTCCCTTATGGATGCCCTGGCCAGTTCTACCAATGAGAGCATTACTCTAGGAAAGACATTATTATTATTATTATTATTATTATTATTATTATTATTATCATCATCATCATCATTATTATTACTGTTGTTTAATTCTAGTAGCCATTAGTGCAGAAGATAAATCTGATGCCAATGTATTGCCAAAGATTTTCATCACAGTAAGAAGGTCTGAAAATAAGAGGAAGCTCTTTGGGCACCCAATGCAATTTTGCACCATGGGCTTCTAAACCGGCACGAGTTTTGATGTTTGGGTGTTCCCTTTATTTTATATTCTCATTGTTTCTTTCTACTCAATAATGCCTTCAGTGTCACTTATTCAATGAGTTCAGTCATAGAAAATATTCAGAGGACATGGGCAGATGGTGAATTCACCAGGGAGTTTATGCAATTCTCTGATTCATTCCATCATTCTAGAATTATACAGGAACAATCCCTGTATGAGCTTAAGCATATTCTGCCTTGAAGAAAGACAGAAACAACAAAATGATTAAAAAATAAATTTGAATAGCCTTCCATTTTCCCTGTAGAATATTTCTGATTAGATTTTGGCTGAACTCTGCTAGTTCTTTACCCATGATAGTTGAACTTTTCAGTTCTATATAGTATTTTTGTCAGCACTGTTTTTGTTGTCATAATATTTTCTCAATTTATGTTTATCTGATCAGCCTTTCATGAATTTTAGAAATAAATGTATGTTCATTGTTTGATCATTACCTTTTTTAGGTGCTTACTTTTGACACGATCCACTTTTATTATTTCACAAAATAAAAACACAAAGTTTATCATGATACAAAAAAAGATTATATAATATAGATGTTCATATAGGTGTACATATATATGTGTATATATTTAAATCTATATACAATCTTATGCCCCCTAAAAGATCTGTGTTAATTCTTGTGTTCCTCAATGAGGTGCAGTTTTGCCTCTTATGGCACAGTTGACAATATTTGGACATTTTTTAAAAATTATTTATTTATTTTAATTAGTTTCAAGTATACAGTACATTGGTTAGACATTTATGTAGTTTATAAAACCATCCCCCTAATTGCTTCGTCTTTCTTCTGGTTTTTCACTTAGCCATTACATTAATGCTGACTGCGTTTGCTATGCCATGCTCCCCGCCCCCGTGACCATCTATCAACTACTAATTTGTACTTCTTTAACCCTTCACCCCTTTCTCCCATCCTCCTAACTCCCCTCTCTTCCGTCTGTCCCCAAATTGTCTACTATATTTGTGAGTCTGTTTTTGATTCATTTGTTCTTTTTGTTCCTTAGATTCTACATATAAGTGAAATCATATGGTATTTATCTTTCTCCGTCTGACTTATTTCACTCAGCATAATAACCTCTAGTTCCATCCATGTCATTGCAAATGGTAGGATTTCATTTTTATAATGGCTGAGTAATATTCCATTGTATATATGAAGCACAATTTCTTTATCCAATTGTCTGTTGATGGGCATTTAGGTTGCTTCCATAGCTTGGCTATTGTAAATTGTGTTGCCATGAATATTGGGGTGCATAGATCTTTACGAATTATTGTTTTGGTTTTGTTTGGGTAAATACCCAGAATTACAATTGCTGGGTCAAAAGGTATATCCACGTTTAATTTTTTGAGAAACCTCCATACTGTTTTCCATAGCACCTGTACCAATTTACAATCCCATCAACAATGGATGAGGATTCCCTTTTCTCCACATCCTCAACAACACTTGTTTTTTGATTTATCGATGATAGCCATTCTGACAGGTGTCAGGTGATATCTCATTGTTGTTTTAATTTGCATTTCTCTGATGATTAGTGACCTTGAGTATCTTTTCATATGTCTATTAGCCATCTGTATTTCCTCTTTGGAGCAGTATCTGTTCAAGCTTTCTACCCATTATTTAATTGGATTGTTTTCGTTGTTGTTGTTGTTGAGTTGTATGAGTTCTTTATATATTTTGCATATTAACTTCTTATTAGATGTATCATTAGCGAATATATTCTCCCAATCAGTCAGTTGCCTTTTTGTTTTGTTGATGGCTTCCTTTGATGTACAAAAACTTTTTAGTTCGATATAGTACCATTTGTTCATTTTTTTTGTTTGTTTCCCTTGCCCGGGGAGATATATCCAAAAAAAAAAAATTCCTGTTAGTAATATCAGAGAATTTGCTGCCTATGTTTTCATCTAGAAGTTTTATGTCTTTCATTTAAGTCTTTAATTCATTTTGGGTCTATTCTTGTATATGGTGTAAGAAGGTGGTCCAGTTTCTTTTTTCTTTTCTTTTCTTTTCTTTTTCTTTTTTTTGCACATATCTCTCCAGTTTTCCCAACACCATTTATCGAAGAGACTATCTTTACCCCATTGTATATTCTTACCTCTTTTGTCATATATTAGTGAGCGTATAGTTGTGGATTTATTTCTGGGCTCTCTATTCTGTTCCATTGATCAATGTATCTGTTTTTATGCCAGTACGATGCTGTTTTGATTACTGTAGCCTTGTAGTATAGTTTGATATCAGGTATTGTGATACCTCCAAATTTGTTCTTCCTTCTCAAGATTGCTGTGGCTATTCGGGGTCTTTTATGATTCCATATAAATTTTAGGATAATTTATTCTAGCTCTCTGAAAAATGCCATTGGTATTTTGATAGGGATTGCATTGAATCTATAGGTTGCTTTGGGTAGTATAGCCATTTTATTTTATTTTTGAGATTTATAAAAGATTTATTAAAAGTATATTTTAGGAAGACAAAGCATGCCCCAAAGGAGGCACATGATTTCAGCAAAGAGCTATAACCAGGCATTATAACAACAACAACCAACAACAAAATGACCCATAGTATGGACATTTTAATGATGTTGATTCTTCCTACCCATGAGCACGGTATATGCTTCCTTTTTTTGTATCTTTGTCAATTTATTTTTCAATGACTTATAATTTTCTGAGGACAGGTCCTTTACTTCCTTGGTTAATTTGATTCCCAGGTATTTTATAGTTTTCGATGCAATTGTAAATGAGATTGTTTTCTTAATTTCTCTTTCTGAATGTTCATCATTGGTGTATAAAAATGCCACTGACTTCTGAATATTTATTTTGTAACCTGCTACTTTACTGAATTCATTGATCAGTTCTAACTGTTTTTTGGTGGAATCTTTAGCATTCTCTATATGTAGTATCATGTCATCGGCAAATAATGAGAATTTTATTTCTTTCCAATTCAGATGCCATTTATTTCTCTTTCTTGTCATATTGCTGTGGCTAAGACTTCTAATACAATGTTGAGGAGTAGTAAAATTGGGAATCCTTGTCTCATTCCTGATCTTAAGGAAAATGCTTTAGCCTTTTCCCATTGAGTATGATGTTAGCTATAGGTTTGTCATATATGGCCTATATTATGTTGAGGTATGTTCTCTCTATTCTCACTTTGCTGAGAGTTTTGATCATAAATGGATGCCGGATTTTGTCGAATGCTTTTATTGCATCTATTGATATGATCATATGGTTTTTATCTTTTCATTTGTTAATGTGATATATCACATTAATTGATTTGTGGATATCATACCAACCTTGCATCCTAGGAATAAATCTAACTTTGCATCCCAGGAATAAATCCAACTTGATCATGGTGTATATTTTTAATGTATTGCTGAATTCGGTTCGCTAATATTTTGTTGAGGATTTTTGCAACAATGTTCATAAGAGATATTGGTCGATAGTTTTCTTTTTATTGTAATGTCTTTGTCTGGTTTTGGAATCAAGGTAATGGTGGCCTCATAAAAGGAGTTAGAGAATCTTCCCTATTCTTGAATTCCTTTTTCCTGTCTGGGAAGCTCTTTATCTCACCTTCTATTTTAATCAAAAGCCTTGCTGGATAGAGTATTTGCGGTTGTAGATTCTTGTTTTTTCATAACTTTGAATATTTCCTGCCAATCTCTTCTGGCCTGTAAAGTTTCCATTGAAAAATCAGCAGGCATTCTTATGGGGGTACCCTTGTAAGTAACTAGCTGCCTTTCTCTTGTGGCTTTTAAGAGTCTCTGTTTGTCTTTGACTTTTGGCATTTTAATTATGGGGTGTCTTAGTGTAGGTCTGTTTGAATTCCTCTTGCTTAAGACTGTTTGCGTTTCTTGGACTTGTATGTCCAATTCCTATGCCAGGTTAGGGAAGTTTTCTGTCATTATTTCTTTGAGTAGATTCTCAATCCCTTGCTCTCTCTCTTCCCCTTCAGGTACTCCTATGATCTGGATATTGTTACGCTTCATGTTGTTCCAGAGGTCTCTTAAACTATCCTCATTAATTTTTTTTTCTTTTTGTTGTTCTGCTTGAGTGTATTCTGCTATCCTTTCTTCCAATTCGCTGATTTGATCTTCTGCTTTGTCCAATCTACTGTTGTCTCCTTCTAGTGTATTCTTCATTTCAGTTATTGTATTCTTCATTTCTGTCTGGTTCTTTTTTATAGTTTCTATGTTCTTTTTTATGCTTACTATCTCTCTGTTGAGGTTCTCATTGTACTCATCCTTTCTCCCCATAAGTTTGTTGAACATCCTTATAACCATTATTCTGAACTCTGTCTCTGGTAGGTTGCTTCCCTCCATTTCATTTAGCTTATATTCTGGAATTTTCTCCTGTTGTTTCATTTGTGGCATGTTTCTTTGTTTTCTCATTTTATTAGCCTCTCTGTGTTCATTTCTGTGTGTCAGGAATATCCGTTTTGTCTCTCAGCATTGACTAGATGGCCTAATGTGGAAGATGTCCTGTGTGGCCCAGTGGTGCACTCTCCCTGATCCCCAGTGCTGGGGTCTCTGGGCATGATCTTTGTGTGGATTGTGTGTGTGATCTTCTGTTGTAGCTAAGCCTTTATTGTTGTTAGTAGATCAGTGGATGGGATTAATGCTCAGGCTGACTAATGGTGACAACTGGCTGTGCCCACAGGGTAAGAGTGTGGGGGCTGACCCCACTGAGTGGGATTTGCCTTAGCAGGCTTGTGTACTTATTGAGACCACCCTTTGTGTGTACCACTAATGGGAGTAGTCAGGAGCTGCTCCGTTGTGGTCTGGTACCAACCCCCAGATGCATTGGTTTTGTGGCCCCCTGGGAGGGGCTCCCCCATAGGCCAAGGTCAGCTGCTACTTTTGATCGCTCAGGGCTATGCAGTGGAAACTACAAAGTGATCCACAGATGGTTGTTGCTTATGCTGGATCTGTATGTAAGTGGAAGAGACAACACTGTAGGCAACTCTCGGTTATTCCCTGTCCCTGACCTAGGGCAGTTTATCAGAGGGACCAGTGCTCCTCAAGGCCTGACGGTGCCTGTCAGTTGCCTGTAAGTCTCTGAAACTGGATGGGCCTCTGGGTGATATGCGTGTTGGGTGGCACAGGGACCCTGGGAGTCTCCTGGGTCTATAGAGTAAATTTTCCCCTGCCACTGCAGTGTCAGTTTACATGCCAGTGCTGTCTCTGTGGCTCCTGTACAAGCTTCCAATTGTAGCAAGGTCAGCTGCTGGTGTCTAGGGTTTCAGTCCCTTTTTGTCTCGCCTAGATGGCCGGAATCCCCTCTGGTTTGTACAGTCAGAGTTATTGGAATCTCTGCTTCCTTGGGCTGGGACCCTGGGCTGGGAAGTCCCCAAATGAAGCCAGGACCCCCCTCTCCTTCAGGGGAGCCTCTGCACCCTTGCCCTCCCTCCCAGTGATCCTCCACCACCCGCGGGTGCGGGTCCAGCCCGATTTGACACTTTGCCCCTCCCACCGGCTTCCATGTGGCTCCTTTATATTATCAAATGTAGGTGTTATGATCACCTGGATTTCAGATGATTCTCCACATCGATTATTTTATAATTTGGTTGTAATTTCAATGCAGACTAGGGAGGAGACGAACCCTGCTTTTACCTAGTCCTCCATCTTACTCTCCCCCAGACATATTTTTTTTAATATTTTTTTTTTATTTCTCAGTTATAGTTGACATACAATATTATATTAGTTTCAGATATACAACATAGTGATTAGACATCTATATAATCAACAAAGTGATCTAGTGCCCCTCTGACACCATACATAATTATTAAAATATTCCTTATGCTATACTTTATATCTCCATGACTATTTTGTAACTACCCATTTGTATTTCTTAATCCTTTCCCCTTTCCCCTCTTTTCACTGGTCCCCCCAACCCCCATCCCATCTGGAAACCCTCAAAATGTTCTTTGTATCTATGAGCTTGTTTCTATTTTTTTGTTTTGTTTTATTTATTTTGTTCTTAGAGTCCACATATATATGCAATCATATGGCATTTTTCTTCCTGTGTCTGACTTATTCTGCTCAGCACACTACCCCTCTAGGTCCAATATGAAATATATTTTTCCACCCCATTACTTTTAGTCTATGCGTGTCTTAATCTGAAGTGAGTCTCTTATAAGCAGCCTATGTAAGGGCCTTATTTTCTCATCTATTCAGCCACTCTATCTTTTAGTTGGAACTTTTAATTATTTTTCATTTGAAGTACTTGTTTGATAGATATGTAATTATTGCCAATCTTTAGTCATATTTTTAAAATATATTTTTTCCTTCTTCTTAAAGAAGTCCTTCCAACATTTCCTGTGACTCCGGCTTGGTGATGATGAACTCCTTTAACTTCTTGTCTGGGAAGCTCTTTGTCTGGGAAGCTCTTTATCTGTCCTTTTATTCTAAATAATAGCTTTGCTGGGTAAGGTAATCTTGGTTGTAGGTCTTTGCTTTTCATCACTTTAAATATTTGGTGCTACACCCTTCTGGCTAGCAAAGTTTCTACAGAGAAATCAGCCTTATGGCAGCTTCCTTGTAAGTAACTAGCTGCCTTTCTATTGTTGCTTTTAAGATTCTCTCATTGTCTTCAACATTTGGCATTTTAATTATAATGTGTCTTGGTGTGGGCCTCTTTGCGTTCATGTTATTTGGGACTTTCTGCGCTACCTGGGCTTGTATGTCTATTTCTTTCACCAGGTTAGGGAAGTTCGCAGACACTATTTCTTGAAATAGGTTTAAATGCTCTCACTCTTCTCCTTCTGGTACCCCTATGATGCAAATGTTGGTATGCTAGATGTTGTCCCAGAGGCCCCTTAAACTCTCCTCATTTCTTGGATTCTATATTCTTGCTGCTGTTCTATTGGGTGTTTTCTGCTACCCTATCTTCCAAATCATGTTATTTAGTTCTTTTCCTGAAGTTTTGTTCTGTTCCTTTATGTGGGACATGTTTCTTTGTCTCCCCATTTTGACTACCTCCCTGTGTCTGTTTCTAGGTATTAGGTAGGGCTCCTAAGTCTCCCATTCTTAGTAGAGTGGCTTTATGTAGCAGATGTGCTGTGGGGCCCAGTGGCATAGTCCTGGGACGGGGGATTGCACAGGCTGCAGGCCAGTTTTAACTTCAGCCTGTACACCTCCAGGGCCACCTAGTAAGAGTCCCCAAGCAATCCATATATGGCTGTCCCCATGCTGGGCTTACGGGTGCCTCAAGGGGCTAAGCTTGGGGCTGCTCAGCAGGAGGTACAGGGCATGCCGAGGCCAGATGCTGCTTTTGGGGGTTTTGTGAGCCTTTGAGAGGTTTTATGAAAGTTTGCAGCAGGAGTCAAGACAGCCCATGTGTATGTAATAATCACTGGAAGCGGCTTGGTTGGGTCCACGTTTGTGAGAAGCAGAGTCTCAGGGAATCCCCTGGGTGGAGCAACCTATGTTATTCAGGTTGATGGCAACTCGGATATGGTCCCTGCTTGCGTCTGCAGGCTGGGAGTGGGGAGAACTCAACAAAGAGACAATGGCTTCTGCCTGCACTTCTGCTGGGAGAAAGCCGCCCCTCCAGCCCTCACCCTGAAATCCGACAACTCCGTGTCTCCCCGTATGTCCCTGGTGCTTCTTGAGCAGCTGTCCCAATGCTGGAGCTCAGAGTGAGTGAGTTTGTCAGCGAGTAAGGCTGGGTGCGGGCCATTTAAGAGAAATGTCTGTGACTCATGCAGCCCTCCGTCTCACTCAGCTGCAACCTCCACTAGTTTCCACAGCCAGAGGCTGTGGGGACTTCTCTTTCTGGTGCTAGAACCCTAGGCTGAAGAGCCCAGTGTGGGGCCAGGACCCCTCGCTCCTCAGGTGGGGTTAGGAGTTCTGCAGCCAAGATAAGACTCCTGATTCTTGACTGCCACATGCGGTTCTGGGACCAGGCTGTTTCATGCCTCTGCCCCTTCTACCAGTTTGAGGTGAACTGTTATTTTTTTGTCCCTAGTTGTAGGGCTCCTGTTCAGCCAGACATCAGGTGATTCTGCCTACTGGTTACTGTATAGTTTTCTTATAATTTTGGTGTGGTCGCAAGAGGAGGCATGCAAAGCTGCTACCTTCTATGCCATCTTGGCTCCTCCTATTTGGACATATTTTTGATTATCACAACCTAGGAGTGGTGGGAAAGTGGGAGGTCCTACTGACATTCAATGGGCTAGAAGCCAGAGATGCTATTAATAATTCTACAAAGCACTGGTCAGCTTCACAACCTCCAACAAGGAAAAAGGAATCATCCAGCCCTAATTGTCAATAGTGCCAAATTTGAGACATTGTAGTCTAGTCTAAAATCATATCGGAATGTCCACATATAATTTAAGCAATTGTATATGAAATCACAGATCTTATACTATGAGTCTTTATGGTCCACATAGAAAAGGCTCACAGGAAAGCTCTAGAAGCATTTTCCTAATGATACAGAATGAATTCTTGTATTAAAAATATTGTAAAGTGGGGAACCTTGTATTGTGCACAAAATGACCTATTTTTTTCCTTGGAAAACAAACAGGAATCTTTGATTATGAATGTATACTTATCTTTATAATTATCTTTATAGTTGTATCTGCCCAGAGCCTTTTTTCTATGAATTCCCCCCATACCACTGTGCCCTATCCCATTATCTCCTCTATTTAAGTAACAGTCTGACATTTCAATTCAGTGTGAGCCTGGCCCCTGGAAATCTGGGGAAGTTTTACTGGAGAGTGGGGTCCTCTCCCGGTGCATTATCTAGGTTCTTGATGTCTCGAACAAAGAATTGAGCAAGACACCAAAATACAGTAGAAAAGAAAAGTTTTATTAGAAGGGAAAGTACACTTCCAGATGTGGAAGCGGGCCTGAGCAAGAGAGGCGTGGCTCAAAAAGGCCTGGTAACTAAGCCTTTGGGGTTTTTATCCCTTTGTGCTGTGGGCAGTTACTTTTCTTAGAGGAGCGGGCTTCCTTGATTGACAACTAAGATTGACAGGACTCAGCGATTCATCATTTTGCTTTCTGCACATATTTGTTCCCAGAATTCAGTCTGTTATAATGATATTAATGAACTTCTGGGCATATGAATCATATTATAATGATGGTATAATGAGACTCAGGTGAGTTGAAGGTCATTGGGTCTTCATTGTGCCGGTGTGAGTGACTGGCTTAAACTGGCACCTAATTCTCTGCCTTCTGGTTTCTTCGTGTGAGTTAAAAAAAATGCCTCTGGCTTGCTTAATTGTGGGCAAATTAGGGCAGACCCCTTCTAAGATAGGATGACCTTAAGTGTCTTTGCAGGCAGACCCAAAACCCCCTAACTAACTTTCTTGCCTACCTCTTTCCTAAGAGCCATGAACCCCCTTATTATTAGTATGGATGTTGAGGGATGGGAGATCTCCTCTTCCGTATATGCTTCCTGCTGAGAATGGCCGCAGTCCCTGCCTACTGGGGTTTCATGGAGCTCTTTCCCTTTCTGCCTCATTCAGGGTGGGATCTTGGGTTTCCTGCTGAAGTGCCACCTCAGTCCCTAGATAAGAAAAGAAGATACAAACTCGTTATTTAAATCATATATCTATTAATTTCTATTATTGATTTGCCTATTAAGTGAGTAAAGGGACACAGGCTTGGTTAATACATTTCTTAAAGAGTAAAAAGAAAGATCTTTGGCTTAAAGTCCACCCCCCCAGACTCTAAGAGCACTCCCTGGCTTAACACCATTTCTGCTTAACAATGAACTGATGACCCTTATCAATAGCCAGAGGATCTGAGTCGCCAAGGCAATTATCAAGATTGAGGGAGAGGGCTTTTTTCCATAGGAAGGAGGTAAGAAAACTTAACTAGGTTTACTAAAAAGATTAACTCTGCAAGAGATGTCCCATTTCATTTCCTGCTAAAAGATTAACAATTTTACAAGTGATGTCTCATCTCAGAAGGACACTAATATCTCTCTCTCTCTCTCTCTCTCTCTCTCTCTCTCTCTCTCTCTCTCACTGTTAAACCAGTAACATGTACCAGAGATTTATAAAGCTGTAAGTCCAATTATATGAATGGAAGCATTGGAGACTTAGATGGAGACAGAGATAAAGAGGAGAGAGTTTAATAAGTTTGATTGTGCATTATGAATGTGTTTTCCACTATGGCACTTTTCAAGAGTAGAAAGTAAAGAGTAAAGTTGCTTTTTGAATATGAGATAATAAACTGTTTTTTTTTTCTTTGAACTAGATACCTTGTGGAAATAGGCCTTCATGAGAGGACAAGTGGTCAAGATTTTTGTAGTCAGACATTCATATATGTACACATGTAAGCATGTGCATCTATGTATACATTTACATAAATAAGTTTATAGCATGCATGCTATTTGGTATCTTGCTTCTTTCACTCATCTGTATATTGTTGATCCAGAATGGGGCAAATTCCCCAAGTGGGAGGGAGCTCAAGTTCTGCAACGAGAGAGAAAAAGGTTCAAATGCCCAAGAAAGAATTCAAATGCCTGCCAAAGTCAGAGTCAAAGGAAAGTTTATTAAACAAGGGGTAATGCTTCATGGACAGAGTGTGGTCTCCGCTCAGAGACGGAGAATGAGAGGGTCTAAGACAGACTGAGAGGGACACAGAGACAATAGAGAGAGATGGAGAAAGTGAGAGAGACAGAGTAAAGACACTGAGAGACCAAGAGAAAGACAAAGACACTGAGAAGGACCCTGAGTGTTTGGGAAATTCAGTTTATATATCATTTTTTAGTTTCTGTGAGTTACAGGTTAATGATTTTGTTTATCCATTTTCCTTTGATATGGATATGTAGTGAGAACCCATAGGAAGATGTAGAGAGAAAAGGCAAGACTATGTAGTGTAAAAGGCCTGCAGGCAGTTCCTAGCCTTTAATTCTTAAGTTCCCTATGATTTTAGCCATAGGGAATAAATGATTTTATTTTGTATAGGGTGCAACTTAGACTCTGTTTCCCTTCACTGTGGGGAGTAGTTTGTTAGCATTCCCAACAGAAATCCTCCTTGTTCTGCAGGTTTCCTCCAGGCCTGGCTGTAGGGCTGATCAGCATATTGTAGTCTGGGAATGTAGCTTGATTTAACATTTAGTTTTCTTGCCTCCTCCCTACATTATCGTGGCCCCTTTTCATGTTCATTCACATCACCATTTTCATGGCTGCAGAGCATTTGGCTTTACAGCTCTTTATTACGCCAATATTTACTTCATTGAAATTTAAGTTGTTGCCAAATGCTTTCTATTAAAAACAATGCTACTATGGTGATGGTGCTTGTGCATACACCTTTATATATTTTTGCTATCATCTTAAGAAATAATCCTAGAAGATCTGCTGAGCCCAGGAATGTTTAATTTACAAAATTTTGAGACACAACACTAATTGCCCTTCCAAAAAAGCTGGAGCAAATTGCATTTCCAGCATCAGTACACTAATACACCCATATCCTGTGCCTTTGTTGACAATAGATTTCCTCAATTTCTTTCATCTTTGTTAGTATTTTTCCTCATCAAGCTGAAGGGTAAAAAATGTCTCATTTTAATTTCCATTTTGATAGCTAGTGAAGGTGAGCAGCTTTTCATTTTTAATAATCATTTTCAACTGTTATTTTTCAATTGGCTTTTCATGTTCTTTGCCCACTTTTAAATAATGTCATCTTTTTAGTTCTGATTTATACAAGCTCTCTAAATATTAAGGAAATTAGTCTGTTAAATGTATTGCAAATACTTCCTCCCAGGTTGTCTTTTAAATTTAATTAAGGTATTTTTAGCTAAAAAGAAACTTTACATTTTTATGTCATCATATATATATCAAAGTTTTGTGGCTTCTAGGTATAACATGAGGCTTAGAAAGTCATCTCCCACATCAAGATCAGAAAAAGCATTCATACATATCTTCTACAACAATTTTATTTTTAACTTTTAAATATTTGATCTACTTGAAATTTATTTGTGGGTTTGGAGTGACATAGTAATCAAGCTTAACAGCTAGTGCTTAAGCTCTATGATAAAGACTTGTATCTGGGCTTTACCAGTAAATAGCCAAGTGACTTTGAGAAAATCACTTAAAAGAACCTCTTGGAGTCTGTTTCTCCATCTGTAAAAAAGGGTGATCATACTCTCTAACTAATAGGCTTGTGATGAAAATGAAAGAATCTATTCAAAGAATTTAGAACAAAACACTATAATAGTAGGTAGACCTAATCTTATTACTATTATTATTCTTAGTAGATAATCAGTGATTTATTGATTAGTCCATTTACTCCCAAAGATTTAAAATGCTACTTGGATTATAGTTCTGTACATGACTATATGTATATCTACACTCTCTATTTTATTGCATTGTTCTGTGTTCATTACCATAACATAAGTACCTAATGCTTTCAAAATAATTTTATGATAGCAAGTGTTCTTCTCTTGTTCCTAGAACTAATTTTGATATTTTTAATTTTTTTGTGATTAAACATAGAGCTTTCAGTTTGAGTCATATATATTTAATTTGTTAAGAAAGCACAATGCAAATTGCCTTTCCAAAAGGCTGGAACATTTTGCTTTTTCAATATTATTCATGAATATGTCCACATCCCACACCTTTTCTAACAGCAGGTTTCCTAATGTTCTTTCCTCTCTGCTAATATGTTTCTTTGTTATCAATCCAAAGATTGAAAAATATCTCATTTTAATCTTTATTTTTATAGACACAGGGAAATGACATTTTTAAATTATTGCTTTTTCTGTTTCTCTACTTTTATTCAGGTCTTTTTCCTTTAATTTCCCCCAGTAAAGTTTTATACGGTAGTTTTCTTCATTTAATACTTATCCATGGCTTGTTAAATTTATTCCTTGGTATTTTATTTTCATTTTTGACCGCTTATGTAAATGGGCTTTTTCCATTACATTTTAATTTGTTTTTGTTAGTATAAATGGAAAATTTTAATCATTGTATATTAATTTTGCATTTACCTTCATTTCAAATATGTAAAATTTGATTTTGTTCTCTTGTCTAAATGAATTATCTAGCACTTTTAAAACAATTTGAAATAATAATGGTTAAAGCAGTATCTTAATTTTGTTCCTGGAATTAAATTTAGTCTTTTTAATTTTTTTACAATAAAATATAAAGCTTTTAATTTGAATCACATATTATACTTTTTAAGGAAGCATTCATGCTTTGCTGAACGTTGAATTTTATAAATTTCTTTACTGGCATCTACCAGAATGACCATATATTTTTTTCCTCTTTTGACTTATTAATATGGTAAATTATATTTATGCAATTCTTATGGGATTCCTGTTATTGAACTCTTTGCATTCCTAGAATGCCTCCCACTTCATCATTATGTATTATTCTGTTGATCTGCTGTTGAATTATATTTGCAAATGTTTCATTTCAGATTTTAGCATCAGTACTTGTAATGCATATTTTTCAGTGGTTTTCTTTGCATTTGCTATCTTGTCATCCCATGATCTAAAACAATTTAAAAAGCATAAAAGTTATAGAAATATAACTTCTAAAAGAATGCTCTCTGTAGCCAGAGAAAGAAATGGATTTAAAATCTGGTCTTACTACTTGTCCTTTGTTTTGACATTTATAAAATGGGGCATCATAATAAAATTCATCGACAAGGTCTCTTTAGAAGACTTCATAAGATAATAAATGTAAAACACTTAGCATATGCCTTCTAATGGCACTGAATAAATGAAAGTTTATTATCAACTTCTCAAAATATGGGAAAATTCACCTGTGAAACCATCTGGTCCTAACAATTTGGGAAACAGCGAAATGTAGTTCTTTGATATCTTTATCAATTTCTATCATGATTATTGCTTCATTTCTGCTTTTTGTCTCTGAGTCATTTGGGGTATTTATATTTTTTAGAAAAAAAAAAACTCATTCCAGTTGGGTTTTTAAAAACGTTAGAACTATATTGTAGATCCTCTTATAATTATCTCAACGATCTCTGTACCTGAGGTTAGTTTGCCTTCCTCTTTCCTAATATTTTCTCTCTTTTTCTTCTTAAATATGATTACTAGCTGTTAATTCGTTTCTTTTTATTTTCTTCTCATATCTTAAATCTTATTAAGAAGTTCCATCATATAGACAGTTATATAGAATGATAAAATGAACAAGTGTACCTACCATTCAGCTTTGACAAATCTCAGTATTTTGCCTTATTTCATTCCGGCTTCTCTTTACTTTTTAAAACAAAAACAAAAACAAAAACAAAAAAACCACTAAAACATTGAAGATAAATAAATCTCCCTTTGTATCCCTTCTTTATTCACTTTTTGTTCCATGCTGCCCTACTAGTGTCCTGAATTTAGTGTCTACACATAACAAATTTGGTAGTTGATGCTATTCACTAAATATTTTTGGCTTAGAACTTCTGAGCATGTAACAGCACTTTCCAGCCCCCTTGTGATTGGATGGGACTCTGTAATTACTTCTAGCTAATAAGTTATGGTTAGAGGTGACATGTGTCATTCCAGGCCAGATCATTTAATTGTTCATCTGAGACCCTCAAAAGGTCTATGTCCATCTCTCATGGCAACCTACAATTTTCAAGACAGTAGGTGTTCTATCTGCCTGATCCCCAGAATAAAGATGACATGTAGGAGGACCCCTTGGCAACTCTCAATTTTATGCAGTAAGAAATAAACCTTTGGTGCTCAAAACTTCTGAGATTATTTTGTTGTCTTTGTGGTTTTTACCACAGTAAAACCCAGACCATCCTGACTAATGTATCCATAGACAACAGGTAGTATGTTTTATATGTTTTAAATCTCTGTATAAATGCTATCAAGCTTTTTATGCCCTCTCACAACTTGCTTTTCTCATCTAATGTTATGTCAAGATTAATTCATGTGATATATGCACCTATATTTCTTTCATTTTAAAGGCTATTTAATGTTCTACTACCTGAGTGAACCACAATGCATTCACTCATTCTTCTATTAATGGAAATTTGTGTTGTTTCCAATTTTACACTGTTAAAAACAATGCTACATTATTGCACATCTCATACAATACTATTAAAATTTTACAGGAGTGCAATTATTAGATTATCAGGTGCATGCATCTTTAATAATTTTTAGGTCTTGTCAAAAATCTCTCTTCTATGATTGTAGAAATTTATACTTCTACCAACACTACATGAGAATTCCTGTTTCTACATCCTGCCAGCACTTCATATTGTCAGACATTCTCATTTTTTAGGCTTATTTATAGTGTTAATATGAACTTTCCTGATTTCTAATGCAAATGAGCATCATTTTGTATGCCTATTTTCCATACAGAAATGACATCCTATGCATATATTTTGTCTTTCTTACCTTAGGTTGTTTGAATTGAAATTTAGGAGTGACCTTGTTAGTTATGTGCATTATAAATATGTTCTCTGAGTCTGTTTCTTGTTCTTTCACTTTGTTTATATTTTGTTTTGGTCTACACAACTTTTGAAATTTCAATGCTGTCAAGCACAATCTCTCAACTTATTCATTTACCATTTGACCTTATTTTTACAGCTTGAAGACAATTCACACACCATACAGTTTACCCGTTGAATGTGTGAGATTCAATAGTTTCAGTATATTCATAGTTATGTAGTCATTGCAGTCAATTTTAGAACATTTTTATCACCTTATAAAGAAGCCCCATATATTTAATTCCCTTTACCCTCTTCAACCTCCCTCTACTTGCTTCCCCTCTGGTAACCAGCATACTGTTGTCTATGTCTATGAGTGTTTTATTGTTGCTGTTTGTTTGTTTTGTCATTCATTATTTTTGACAGAAGGAGACTAAACTTTTGGTGATGAGCACAAAATGCAGTGTACAGATGATGCACTATAATACTGTACACTTGAAACTTATATAATCTTATTAATCAATGTGACCCTAATAAGTTTAATTAAAAAGGAAAACCCATATCCTTTAGCAAATCACCCAAACTCACATCCCTCCAGCCATAAGCAATTGCTAATCTATTTTCTGTCTCTATAGATTTTCCTGTTCTAGACATTTCATATGAATCAGTCATATGTGTCATGTTTTGTGACTGGCTTCTTTCAATTTGCATAATATTTTCAAAGTCCATCCATGTTGTAGCATGCCTCAAGTTTTTGCATGCCTTTTTAAAGAGATACATGCCTCATCTGAGCCCATAATGCTATTCTCTTTTATTTACTTCATTAAATTATACAGTTTGATTTTTACATGTAGCTCTTTAATCTGATAAGAGTTGACATTTGTATATGATTTGAGGCAGGGACCTATTTTTTCCTTATTGACAGCTAATTGTACTAGTACCATTTATTAAAGTACTCCATCATTTTCCCCTGGATTTATAATACTACATCCATTATATATCAAGGTTGTATACATTGTGAGTTTGTTTCTTGTCTCCATACTATGATCCTATTGTTCATTTGTCAGTTCTTTCAAGTACCTCACTGTTTTGGGTGCTATAGCTTTAGATTAATAAGTCTTGCTCTTTGATAGGGAAATTCCCTTATAATATTTTCTAAATTGCCTCGCTTATTCTGGGCTCTTTGCAGTTCTATTTAACTTTTAGAATCAACTTCTCAAATTCCATGTAAATTCTCTTATGTTTTTTAGGATTGAATTAAATTTGTAGTTTAATGCAAACTGATATATTTTTTTATGATTCTTTCCATCCAAATACATGGGATATATTTCCTTTTAAGTTTACTTTATTATGTCCCACAATATTTTTTGGTTTTCTCCGCAAAGAACTTGTATATTTTCTATCATTTTCTACATATTTATAGTTATTTTTAAACCACACGCAAATAATATTCTTTATAAAAATACATGTCTAATTGTTAGTGTTATGTAAGAGTATGATTTACTTTTCCTTATGTTGTTATTGTATCTAACTTTCTAATTAGAAATTCCTCATTAGTTCTAATGGTTTGATAACACAGGTTTTCTTGTATTTTCCATAAAAAAACAATCATATTGTTTGAGAATACTGAATCAATCTCTCTTTCTCTGTTCTAAATCCTTGCATATTTTAGTTATTTTTCTCATCTTATAGTTCTGGCTATGACCTCCTGTGCAATGTTGAATATAAAAGTGACAGCAGATGCCCTTTTCTTATTCTTGATTTTAAACTTCTTATAATTAAGTATGATGTTTGCTAAAGGTTTTTTTAGAGATTATACTTTATCATATTAAGAATGTTGTCTTCTATTCCTAGTTTTCTCAGCATTTTAAAAAATCGAGAATTAGTGTTAAAATTTATAAAATGCCTTTACTTAATGAGATGATTTTGTGATTGTTCTCCTTTAATATGTTAACATGATGAGTTATGTTAAATAATTTACTCAATTTAAACCATGGCTACATTCCTGAGAGAAGGCCTTCTTGGTATAATACAAAAACACACATAAATACACAAATGCACACGTAAAAATATATATGAATATATATACATATTATTTTTATGTGCACATATATTTTACTAAATTTGGTTGGCTTATACTATATTTAGAGTTTGCTGTCCATAATCATAAATGAAATTGATGTAAAGTTTCATTTGCTTCTACTACTTTTATTTTACCAAGGTCTCCATACAAATTTGGTAAACATTCTATCATTTGAAATTTTGTAGACCAGTTTGTAAAAATGAAAAGGCAGAGATTATCTGATCTTTGGATATTTGGATATGCATGCCTTTAAAGTTCTAGATGTTTTTGTTTGGGGGAGGATTTTTTTTTTTTCTTTTTAACTACTGATTCAACTCTTGTGAATTTTGGCATATTCAGGTTCTCTATTTTTCTTCAACTTTTAAAATTTAATTTTCAAAACTTCTTTGTTTCCCAAATAATTGTTATTGATTCAGATGTTGTTTAAAACAACTCATTCTTGTTTTGGATCACGAACATATATTTAAATTGCTTTATTCACAATTCCTTCTTGCCTCTCATCCCTTCTATCTCAGTTAACTTTTCCTCTTTCTAAATTACATCTTTTAGTATTTGTTTTAGTGGAGATCTGTTCGTTGTAGTGGTTCTCAGGGCTTTACTGTCTTAACATCCTTATTTTGCCTCCTCAGTTGAGTGATAATTTACCTAGGTATAGAATTTTAGGTTTACAGTTCTCCTCTCTCAAAATATGGTAATTTTTATTCTACTGTATTCTGGCTTCAATGTTGCTGTTAAGTAATGTATTGTCAATTTACTTGCTGTCAAGTAGTCTATTGTCAAGTTGCAGGTAATTGTGTTTTCTCTTGTTTTCGTTGTCTTTAGTGTCATGAAGTTTCCCTGGGATATGTCTAGACGTAATTCATAAATAAAATGCTTTCTGACTATCTTTTCTTTTTCTCTACTATCCAATACTTTTAGAGTTCATACTCAAGAGTTTCTATTAAACAATGATTGCCATTTGTAATATGTGTTTTCAAACTGCACATTCTCTTCAACCATGCACTTCAGGATATTCCAATAATTCCCCCAGGGGCTCTTATTGAGAACTGATTTCGCTGATGATAATTGAATCTACTGGAGTGGATGAGTTTGCTCAGAGCGCAATGAGAAGTGGCCATAGATCAGAAGACTGAGAAATGTAAAAAAGATTATGGATGAGCTTATGAAAGCAATTTCAAAAGACTGGTAGGAACAGAATCCTAATTGCAGTGGGAAGTTAGCTGTAGAGCGATTTGTAGCAAAGGCAGAGAACAGATATATGATAGTGGCTGGTGAGATTTGGACGGGGGCAAAGTTAAGATGAAAATGATGTTATATTTAAACGTTCATCGGTGTTGTAACTGGAAATAACAAAGAGTGGATATTTTTTAAGTTAATTCCCTTAGAATGTGGAAGGGTAAAGAGTTCAAAGCACACTTTAGAGCAGCAGCTCTCCATTATAACCAGAAGAAATGGGGAAGGAATAGCTGCCCATGCACATATATTCAGTTGTTCATCTCCAATCTCTTATTTTTTAAAAATTTTCTATTTGAGGGATATTTTCCTCATTGTATGAAACAGTAATTATTTATACATTATTTTCACTAAGTTTTCAAGGGCTATTTTATGTGTACGTGTGTGTGCCATGCATGCGTGTGTATCCCATAATTGCCAATTGTTTTATGGTTCACTACATATTTTTACCTACATAATAACCTCTGATCTGTACTTCTAAAGAAGTTTGCTTCAAGACTTCTCTACTTTCACTTAGGAAGCTAGGTCAGAAAAAAAAAATGATGACGTGTTTAGTCAGGTGCTCCTTCAGTTGTACCTCTTCTTTAGAGAGCTGAAGTCAAGCAACAAAATGCAAGCAGTATGAGTTCAGTATCTCTTATGATCTGTTCTAGCTTCTAGTCTCATCCTTCCAAACAGAGCTACACTGGAAATCTTAAAGACTTCTTCCACCTACTTACTATACGAAAGTATTATTGGCATTCAGGAGCTGGAAAGTCTGGATGGTGGTATCCTCTTTCCTTTTGATCTTCACTGTTTTGTACCTGACCAGTATTATCTGAAGTTTGTAGTATGAGCATGTGATTTTTTTCTGGTATCTATGAGGTTTATTTGTTTTATACATTTTGGTGGCTGTCAGAGAGGATGTGTTGTCAATGTGCCATCTTTTCCAGAAGTTCTAGAGTAGACTCTGAGGCCTTGATTAGCCTTTTTCTATTTCCCTTCTACATCCTCAGTCCTGAAGAACAGGTGAGATCCAGGTAGGTAGAAAAGACAATGGGATGGTGACTACTACATCTACCCAATAACATAGTTGAGTCAAATCATATCAGTAGGGGATATTTCTCACATACAAAAATTGAGAAGCTAGATCACTCAATGTACCAATTAATTATCATTGTGTATGTGAACTACCTTTGTGAGACACCACAGAAAATATCACCCATGAATGAAAAATGCAAGTTAGCTTAATTTTTAATAAGAATATTCCCTTATAGTTGTATTATGTATAGTGTACTGTTTAAAATGTCCTTTCCCCTGCTGGTGAAATGAGTTATTATAAAAAGAGTGCTTAAAACAAGGTAAGTTACATTGTCCAAAACACTTCACATGTATTAAGTAATTCTTCTACAAACCTAATGGTGGATTATATTATTATCCTTGTTTTATTTTATTTTATTTTTTTAATTTACTTTTATTTATTTTTTTATGGTGACATTGGTTAATGAAATCCAATAAGTTTCAGCTGTATACTTTAACAGTAAGGCATATGTATATTTACACTGTGTGTTCACCTCACATAGTTAGATTTCTTTCTGTCACCACATATTTGACCCCTTTTACCCTGTCTACCTCTCCCCTCCTCCTCTCCCCCTCCCCTCTGGTAACCACTAGTCTATAGTCCATGTCTATGAGTCTCTGTTTGTTTGTCCTGTTTATTTGTTGCTTTTAGATTTATATCCCACATGTAAGTGATATCATGTGATTGTCAACTTTTTCTGTCTGGCTTATTTCGCTTAGCATGATTATCTTGTGGTCCATCCATGTTGTCGCAAATGGCAACTCATCTCTTCTTGTGGCTGAGTAATATTCCATTGTATATATGTACCACAGCTTCTTTAGCCAGTCATCTATAGTAGGACACTTTGGTTGCTTCCATGTCCTGGCTACTGTGAATAATGCTGCTATGAACATCGGTGTGCAAATATCTTTTTGGATATGGGTTTTCAAGTCTTTGGGATAAATACCCAGTAGAGGGATTGCTGGATCATAATGGTAGATCAATTCTTAGTTTCTTGAGGAACCTGCATACTGTTTTCCATAGCGGCTATACAAATTTGCGGTCCCACCAGCAGTGTATGAGGGTTCATTTTTCTCCACATCCTCTCCAACATTTGTTATTACTTGTCCTGTTGATTATAGCTATTCTAACAGGTGTGAGATGGTATCTCATTGTGGTTTTGATTTGCACTTCCCTAATAGCTAGCGATGTTGAGCATCTTTTCAAATATTTGTTGGCCATTTGTATGTCCTCTAGGGAGAAGTGTCTGTTCAGATCCACTGCCCATTTTTTTTTATTGTATTATCCCTATTTTTAAAGACAAGGGAACTGAAGGACTGAGAGGATAGAAAACTTGCCCAAGGTTATACAATTAGTTATCCAGGTTTAGAAGCCAAGTCTCTGGAACCCACAGGTTTAACCATTGAGGCAGTGTGCCACCTCATATGTGATCCGCGGCAATATTGCGAGGTAAGCAGGACTTATCCAGATTCCCCAGAAGAGGAACCTAAAGTGCAGAGAGGTGAGGGACTTGCTTAACACTGTAGCAGCAAACAGTGATAACACTGGGAATAAAACTCAGGTCTCCTGAAAATTGCATTGTTTTTTGCTTTTAATTATACCGCCTCTGTACATGTCCTATCTTTTCATATATGTAAAGATATTCTGTTATGGAAGGTTATTTTCCAAATGGGGATATTGGAGATACACAATACCAGTACTTCCTTCATAGGGAGTTGTGGGTCTTGAATTAAATACTAACTGTACATGCCTCTCATAATCCCTTACCCCTAACAAGTACTCCATAAATGGAGTGCAGTTCCTTCAACATTCTTTTACTGACTGCTTATCTTCTTTTCCTGATTCTGAGTCCTTTATTCTGCTTCTCTTTACCCCACAGCAACTAACATCTTTTTTGATCTTCATCTCTTTGGCCTCATCCCTTAATCATTGCTGCTTCCTTAGTTTCTGCTGTCATTGACTGCTGAGTTCAATCTACTTCATGAAGCCTGCCAGGCTTTGGAGAAAAAAAGGCTGAAAAAACACACTGATAAAGAGACAAAGCTTGGGAGCCTGGAGGAAATAGGACATCAATGACAGGAAGTACGAAGAATTTTTGCAAATAACAGCGAGCAGAGTTCAGAGCTGAGGTGAATGCTAAGCAGGCGTATAACATTTATGTGATAAATAGTACAAAAAGACTAAAATGATCATCTTCTCAAAAGTAATACGTTCCAAAAAAAAAAAAGTAATATGTTCTACAAAGCACCCACACAGTAAAGACAGCAATTCTCCTTTTCAGGTTTAAAAGCATGAAGCTTAGGTAAGTCCTATGTATTTTTAATTTTCTTAGATAACTTTCTCATTGGGAAAAGTAATTCCGGATCGACTGTACCAGCCATGTATATAAAATATCAATTACAAATACATTTTTTTCTGGCCTGCTTTTACATATATTATCTCATTTAATCTTCATAACAACACAGTGAAGGCACAAAGCTATTATAATCTCCATTTTAACATAGGAAATAATCATGGCTCAAGGAGTTCAAATAATTAGCTCCAGGTCACACTCTCCTAAGTAGTGGAACAGGATTTGCATCTATGTTTACCTGACTCCAGATTCCTTCTTTTTCCATTTTCCCACACAACCTTGCTAAAGAAAACCATGAAGTTTTGTTGATGAATAAATTAATGAATAGTTGACAACAGATTAATATGCAGAGTATTTTCTTTCAATGTTAGTGACTTTTGTTTGGTGTTCTGGTTTGTATGATATAAGATTCAGGTTGAGGCTACCTTAGGAAGTTTTGTCCTGGTATTAAAAGTCTGCTTTTCCCTGCATCTGAGCTATACTTGGCACAGGGTCTAAAAAACCTGTCTTTCGTTTTGATTGTTTTTTTACAGCAGCCTTGCAGATAGTCAGATATCTTAAGAAAAGCTTCCGATGTAAAAGTACTGCAATCATTTCCTTTTCAATTCTCTATACAGTAGTCTCTAACCCTTTGAACAATAAGGGTGCTTTCTAAATAGAGTGTTTGTTCTCTTCTGGCTAACTGTCACTTTGCTGGAAACTGGGCCTTCATGGGGTCCTGAGAGGGCCAGAAAGGAAATTATTACAACTGGAAAGCATCACTCATTATTTGCTTTCTCTAAAGCAAATAGCAGGGATTTGAATCCATTATTTTGTACCAAATTGCTTTTTGGATGTGGTCCTTGTTTTTTCTTTCTCTGTCAAGATGAAGAGATGGAAGCATGGTGACTCAAAGAAAAGTATTTTCTTGATCTAAAAATAGCTTATACATAGAATAATGGTGGTAGCAAGTTACTTTTGACCTGTGTGTGTGGAGGGCACAATTATATAAGAAGGATCAGTCACATTTAACCATTGAGAGTCCTCTAGTGGAGAGGACATGAATAAAAACCTCATTTCTATCACTAGAGGCACATGCTAGCTAGAAATCAAGAGTTGGAGAGTGTCCCAACTACCTTGCTGGCTTCTATTCAGAAAGTGTGAGCACCTGAAGAGCATGGCCTATGCTGGATGCATGATTGTGTTCCCTGACACGGATATTTGACAAAGTGCCCAGTAAGTGTTTCTAAAATAAATTAATTAATGAGGAAATGTAAAGAATGAATGGATAGATGAATATGTGGACAAGTAAAGTAATAAATTATTAATTAAGAATAGAAGCTAGGATGGCTTGGAAAACAGCAAGGGCTAGATCGAAGATACTCAGTCTAATTTTGCCACCTTAAAAAAAGTTACTTATTCACATGGTGGATTCAACTCTCATGTTTACCAACTCTCTTTTAAGAAACACTGCTGAAATGATAATAAAGGAATACAAATTGCATAGAAACCAAGGACAGAGAAAATAAGACAAGCGACAGTGGCAAAAATGTGATTTCAACATGAACTCATTTTGCAAATATGTATTGACCTGCTATGTGCCAGTCACTGTTCTTGGCACTGGGGATAAATCAGTAAATGGACAGACAAAAATCCCTGCCATCATGTAATTTATATTCTAGTGGAAGGAGCATATTTTCAAAAGAAACCTGAAAGCGGATGGAAGAATGCTGCTTGATTTAACAAAGTAGAGGAAGTTATAACATAAAAATACCAACGTGAGGCAGACATAAAAAGAGGCAACATGATTTTCCACAGCAAAACCAGAATGGCTCATCTTGAGGTATGAAATGCTGCAGAAGACAGGAATGGAGAGCTGGAGTGAAAACAGAAGGACTCGTTAAAATTCTGTATTTAGAGGTGATGAACATCCAGGTCTACACCCCCACCCTCCACAGCAACTACCCACTTTCTGTTCCTCCCTGATAAGAGACTTAAATGTTTGTTTTTTTTTTCCTGGTGAAGTGGTGAAGAAAACTCTCGACTTTGGGACCTTAATACAGTGGAAGTCAGTGGTGGTCCAGACTTGAAAACAAAAAGATTAAGTCAAAGTGTGCATATTGAAATTTCCAGTCCTCCTTCCCTTTCTTCCTCACAGGACACCACGTTATGTCACCCCGGTAAAATATTGCTGGATTATTCTTTTAAGAAACTGACTGACCTTATAAAAATAACCTTGAGAGACTGATATTCAGTGGTTCCTCAGTAAGAAGACCAACTTGTCTCCTGATCATCATACAGTTACACCTTCACAAGTGAGCTCTCAGTGTCTGTTTGGTTTTACTCTTAATTATAAAAAAAGCAATCCAATGATCATAAGACATTTCAGAAATCCACATACAGTATAGCTAACTTACTGAAAGAGAAAACATAGAAAATGGAGAGTCAGGGTTATTAAAGAAATAATAACACAGGAACCGTGGGACTCAAGATTCCTGATTGAAATGATTACCCAGAGTTTCATATCTGGATATCTGATATATTGGTAAGGAGTAGGACCCGTACATTGGTATTTTTATATAGCACTACAAGTGATTCTAATGCATATCTAGGACTGAAGACAACTGTTCTGGATATTAATATGCATTTTCCTTTTTTTTGATTTAGATCCTGCAGGCTAGCACACACACTGACAGGTAAATATTTTTCCTATGCAGTTATGATAGTGTTTCTGTCATGGTGAAACATATGGAAAACCAAGAACAGAGAGATAGGACTTCTTTTTCTCAGTCTGGGATTCCTCTAAAGCCTTTTTATCTTTCTCATCCTGTGTAAAATATATAAGAAACAATTTAAATAAAGTGCTGCTTTATGATTAGCCTATAAAATAAGTAAGAAGCCTCTTTCATATGAGTTTGCATCTTTCCTCTTACAAAAGTCTTCCTCATTTAAAACAATGCCCATACCTTACGTAGATTACTTTGTAGAATGTTGGACTCTCATGGCCATGCAAAACCTGATTACAAGTAGGGAGACCGAACCCAAGAGTGAGCCAAATGAACTTCTAGATATCTGTTATCAATAGTCAGTTATATAAAATCAATATAAACTCTAACTGCCGGAGCAAGTGAGGCAGCCCAACAGGGTAGAGAAAACTTCTTGGTGCTGCAAATCCTTCAGATACATCTGATAACTTCTGCTCAACTAGTACTCTAAGGCTATACCCTTCTGAACGTAGAAGGGGAAAGAGAACCCCCTTCACGGCTGTGTGTTTACTCTAGCTAATAATTTTCTCTCCTCTTGGGAACTGGAAGAGTTCTCTGGGTAAATGTTAGAGTGACTAACATTGAAATTGTTTATGAGAATCTTCTTGGCACTTAAAAGCATTACTTGCTAGTCAAATGAAGAATAACTAGGACAGAGGCAGAACCCAATGCAAGTCATCCCCTCACCAGAACTGCTAACCATATTCTCGCTCAGCTTGGCATTGTTGGGTATTAGAAATCAAATGGAGAAAAACCTTTCTTGACAGTTGAAGGTAATGGTGGAACAAGAATTCAAAATCAGCTCAGTTCCCTAGACATGTAGAAACTTTCATCTTACATCTTTAAGTATATTCTAGCTTTAATTAGAATATAGGGAAAGGAGAACTGAAGTGTCACTGGAGGAGTCAGGGAAAGTTACCCAGAGGAGGTAATACTTGAGCCGAGATGTGAAAATAAGCAGGAGATGGTAAGGTGGATAGAAAAAGTGAGAGCAGGAAAGGCACTGTGTAGGTGGAGGGAAGAACACATGCAAAGTCATGATGTTATGTGAGAACCAAAGTGACCTTAAAGATTATATAACTCCTTCATTTTTATCCTTAGAAAAACAAAATAGGTCACTACATGGTTCCAGGTGCTAGGAATAGAGAGATAATTAAGGTGCAGAGCATCCTGTACTCAAGAAGTATACAGTACAGTGTGAAAGTAATAATTTTATCTTTTTCCACCATTGTATCTGTTTTATTTATATTTTGTACGACACTCAAATGCTCCAGTAAGCTCAACTCTGCTTCCCGACATAAATGTCACATCCCTATACCTGGTTATTCATATTGCCAATGATGCTAGTATGAGAAACTGCAGGTCCCTTCCAACTGCCAGGATAAAGATAGATCTGAAGACGTGTACTATTGATGGCAGGATCTGTATCCTCAAATTGCCCAGAAGGACAGTTTTCCGAAAATATGTTAATTCATCGCATTACATTTACAGTTTATTGCCAATACTTGAGGTCAGTATTTAGTTCAATCCAGTAACCTCCCTCCACTGAGCACCAACTAGTTACACAGCATTGAGTCAGGTGTTTGAGGCTGCAAAGATGCACGAGGTGAAGATTCTGTCCCTTCAATAGCTAAAAGTTTTATTGGGATAAATATGTGTATATTACTAAAATAAAATATAGCAGAGTACACATTTCCTGTAGGGAAAATAACAATTATTTTATCAATATGGACTCAAGTCTGCAACTTTGTGGTTTTGTGATCTCGGAAAAGTTATTTAACTTCAAATCCAAATTGCCCCATCCATAAAATGGAAATGATGACAACTCCTACCTCAATAGTTGAATGTATGCATGTGCGTGTGCTGAATAAATGAAATAATGCACAAATTAATTTGTCATACAGTATGACTTCAGTATATTTTTTACTTAGCTACCCCTTTCAGCCAATTATCACGATACCCCAAATATTCAAAGTTGTCTTGAAGTTCAGAGGAACAAGAAATATTTGATGGTGTTTTGCTTATTTCATGAATGATTCAACTTAAAACAAATTTACATGGCAACCCATATATAGTTCTCTCAAAATTCAAAATAATGCCTTTACTAAAACAATTTGGAGTGGTGACTTATTGTGGCCTTGGATCCTGCTTCAGAGAGATTTGGCATATATTATCAAGAATATCATTTTATTTCAAAAGCTCATAAAGCTTTATCCTCAGCTGTTACTGATTTAGGAGTAGCAGATATATGGAAACTTTCACAGTCTACTGAACGGGATTATACATTCTTCTCTAACCCACATAACTCATATTTCCAGGCTGACTTCTAAGTTCCTCACTTTCTGATTAATGATGTGAGTAGCATGGCTCTAGGCAGTGTTCTCTTATCTGACCATGCCATGGACTCACTTTCAGTTGACCTTCAGAAAGTATTAGGCAGCATTTCTGCAAAAGTTTCTTTAGTAATGAACATTGGACAAGAGACTTACGATTTGTGATTCTAAAACTACATAGAAAATACAAAACACACACATGCTCACATGAGGACTCTGGATTGCCCGTATAGATATATGCTCTCTTTTATTTTTTACGGATTGGCGTCAATTTTTTTTCTTGAGCAGTGTCATTAATTACAAAAATTAACTAGCAAAGTTCTCATTAAAGGATAAATGCAAACTGGGAAGTACATATGGATAAATCATTCCCAGCCTCATTCAGATTGAAAAGAAATATTTTGATTCTGGAGGGAACAGTGAGAAATGTGTATATAATAAAGTTATATGTTTTAATAACTTCACCTCATTCTATTAAGCTGCTAACCCCACTGGAATCATAAAAGGTTAATACTAAGATGAACCCTAGCGCATAAATTAGGCATTGGCCATTACAACCCCCCAAATGAGCCTTAAGCGATGTAGCACTTGATCAGCAGGAATTTCCTTTTTTATTAAAGAAATGAAGATACACTGCATTGAATGATATTATTGAGAAAGCCTAAATTTTCTCATTATCTTACAAATGCTTAAAATTGCTATTACAGATTTCTGCAGGCCAAATCCCAGAACCCAGTGGATCCCTGCAGAGTTTATGTACTACTAGTAGGGAATGAGTTCCAATTGTCCCCAAATACAGACTTATACAGTCATATTGGATCTTTTCAGGAGGAAATGAGATATTTTATTTTTGTTCTATTTATGAAGAAGGATCCATCTGAAATGGTGTGCTGAAGTTACAGGCCAGAAATCAAAACTGGAGCATCATCAAAAGAATTCCTCATTTATGAACTTTTCATGCTATTAAAAAAGCACCAGTTATCTATAATTTCTTGCTCCTTAGGTGGCTTCATTTTTCGATATTAGATATTACTACTTTGCGTTTGCTATTCATCAACTTTAAAAGTGATACTTGTCCAATAAAAATAGTTGAATATCCTTGGCAAAGACATGGCACTTCTGGATTGCCATCTATTTCAGCAATTTCTTCTAAGAAGAAATCCCCAGGTGGTAAATGATGAAAGTGTGAGTCTATCACAGGAAAAACAATTTTACACGAATCTTTTCTGTCATCTTCTGTTTTTCCGAATAGTTTAATTTGTAGGTCTCAGAAATTCTTTTTTCTTCAGTATCTGTGCTGAAATGAAAAGCCCTCAAAATTTGAAATGTATATATAAACAACCATTTTAGTTTGTGGCACAAATATTTAATCTATGTATATTATATATTTATATAGGTTTTATGTGTGTGTGTATTCATATTCCTAGAATAGTGGAATTTATGCATTCTAAACTTATTATTTTCCTTCAAAGCTTCTTTTAACATTTTGTTAATTATCTTGAAAAGATTCTAATTTAATCATCATATCCAAAGCTGGAAACACTGATCAGTGTTCCTCATGATTCAGATTTCCCATAAAAACACTGGGAGAAAGAATAGGCAAGAATTTGATTACTGAACTGATGTACTTTGTCAAAACAAATACATTCAGTTTAAAGTAATACAGTGTTTGGGAAGTGCTTTCTAGTTTATAAAATACTTTTACATGCTCACCCTTTTGATGTTCTTAACCTGGGGAGATAGAGAGGAAGAGCCTCCCTTTCTGTCTCTGTCTCTCTCTCTCTCTATGTGTTTGTGTGTGTGTGTGTGTGTACACATATATTTATCTTAATTTTGTAGCCATACATATATATATAAACATATATACATACATATATATATATGTGTAAACATGTGTGTGTGTGTGTGTGTATGGCTACAAAATGAAGATAATTATTCTTATTACATGTATGTACATACATAATATGTATGTACATACATACATATATAAGTATGTATGGTTACAAAATGAAGATAATTATTCTTATTACATAGTACTGCTAGAGGGATGAATGATATAATGTATATGAATCATCTATTGAAGACACTGGAAGATAGTAGGTGCTCAAGAAATATTTTTGAAATGAATTCAATTTTCCCATTTTATCATATGAGGAAATTGCAATTCAATTTGTTTTAGTGATTTGCTCAAGGTCATATAGATATTAATGATGTCCTGTTACTAGAATTCACGTCTTACTGATTCAGCTGGATTACTTCTAAAGACGAAGATTTAAATATCCAGTATTAGTTCAGTTCTTCTGACACTTTTAATCAATGTGACTTGGACTTGTTAATTTCATTTTAGGAAATATTTTTGGTAATATATTCCAGAGTACAAATAAATTAGAGCATGTTTCAAAATTGCTAAACCTAACCATGCAATGCCTTCAAATCACAAATTTGACCTATGTCACCTAGCACTGTAGCATGGAGATAGTAGAAAGAACAGATTATTAATAGTTACAATTTTTTATTACTTATTTTGTACTAGGTACATAAGTGTTTTACACAGATCATCTCATTTAATCCTCCCAACATCTTAACAAGTCTGTTCTCATTATCATCATTTTCTGAACAGCAAAAGTAAAACACAGAGAGAGGTTAAGTAATTTTGCCCAAGGTCATGGAACTAAGAAGTGGGAGAAGAGATGATTTTAACCCAAGCAGATTGGCTATAGTTTAGAGTCTATACTCTTAATCCTCATGCTCCACAGCATCTATGGATGATATGTAACTAAGAATGACTCAGTTACAATGCTAAACAATTCAGAGAATTAACCAAGGTTATCAAAATTTGACTGAGAGATTTAGAAAAGAGAGAAATGAGGGTTTGGAAGAACAAAGCAAATGAGAATGGATGGTAGAGCAGGGAAAGGAATTTTTGCAAAGCAGCTTTAAGTGAGAGTAAAAATGCTGAGGGAAATGGATTCTTTAGCATGGAGACTATACACCTGCATCAGTAAGGAACTGAGGTGTGGAGAGACTAATAGGACCAGTAAAGAACATTCTGAAATGTTCTGGCATGCACCAGTATGGATAAAGTCATCATGCACCAGGTTAGGGAAGACATGCAACCATAATCCAGTGAGCCAGGGAGGGCAATGGGGACTGTTCATCAGTGTGGAGCTGTGGTGCAGGGAGACCTCTGTTAGTGCATAAACAAAGGAGTAAGGCCTTTCCAGCTCACATGTCTAAATTAATTGCATTTCTGAAGCCAGATCAGTAGGACTCTCAAGACCTGAGGTATCAAAAAAGAATTTATACAAGTAACAGTTGGAAGGAATGGGAAGGCTGCCAAAACATGGTGATAAAGAAACCAGATATGTGTGACTAATACCTCAGGTCTGCACACAGGCACACATATAGACGCAAATACACAGCAATCCACAGTTCTCACTCTACATTTTCCTTAGGAGTATTTTAAACATATTATTAGATGAGATTATATAGTTTGAGGAGAATAATAACATTTTGCTCTAAATATATGCATGATGTCTTCGTCACTTCAGGCTGGTATAACAAAATACCATAGACTGAGTGGCTTAAACAAAATTTTTTCTCACAATTCTTGAATCTGGTAAATCCAAAATCAAGATGTCAGCAATGTAGTTTTCCCTCTGAGGTCTCTTGTATTGGCTTGTAGACAGCTGCCATTTCTGTGTGTGCTCATGTGACTTCTTCTTTGTGTGCAGAGAGAGGGAGAGGGAGATAAGGACAGGGAGAGAAAACAAGGAAGAAACAGAGAGAAGGAAACAGGGAGGGGAGAGAAGGAGAGGAAGAGAGGGAGGAAGGAAGGAAGGGAGGAAGAAAAGAAAGAAAGAAAAAGAAGAAAGAAAGAGAAAGAGTGAGCAAGTGTCTGGTATCTCTTATAAGGGCAATAATCCCGTCATGAGGGCCCCACCTACTCAGCTATCTCCCAAAGGCCCCATCTCCAAATACCATCACATTGGGGATTAAGGCTTTAACATATGAATTTGGGGGGAGGACACAAACATTTATTTAGTTCATAACATATGGAAACTATATACACACACACACACATACACACATACATACATACATACATATATATGTATATATAGTAAACTTTTAAACTATATGCTAGTGAACAAGTTTCAAACATATTTAAATAACTGTGGAATAAGAAATTACTTGTTATGTTCTATTCTAACTTTATACCTATAAAGATAAATAGAAATATCTTCTTCAGATGTCGATATATATTGCCTATGTATTGGCATTATTTTTTAACCCTACTCATCAATTTTGGTCAGTCAGATTCTAATCAATAAAAACTAGATGTTATACCAGCAAGATCTTTAAACTGGGAGTCAGTAATATAGGATGATAGAATGAGAAGTGTTAAATTTGGTACTAATTTACTGCATAACTTTGACTAGCTCTTTCTTAGCATCACTTTCCTCTCTGGAAAAGAATGTAGTTGAACTGAATGTTTATTTGAATGTGTCGCTTGGGTGACCAAATGACCTTTTTTCCCCAGGACTGTTCTGCTTTTACTCCTAAAAGTCCCGCCTACCAGGAAATCTCTATCTCGTGATGTGAAAAGTCCCAATTTTCTTTTATTAGTAGGGACGGACAGGGGAAAGCACAAACTGATATGGCAGCTCCCTCCCTGCCGCCAAAAACTGGGGCCGAAAGTAACACTGTTTTCAGGTAAAATGGATAAGGCATAGATTAACCTGCATTCTATAGTTGCTGTTGCTCTTTATTTTCCTGACTGCTGATATTGAAACCGTGATTTGTGGTTTATAGTAATGGATCACCTGACTGACGTGACTTAAGTATGCAGCTTAAATGTTTTATAATTATGAGTGTTAACAGTCCACTTTTAATTCTGCCTGTAGATTAGCTCTGTGCTTTGTATCAAGATAATGTTAGTTTAACTTTTAACATTGTGGATAATGCTACTGTTTTCTAAGAGTTCAGATGATGACAAATATATGATAACAATACTGATACAGTCATAATCTGGACATCACTGAAAGAGAAGGCTAAATGGATCTCTGATTTATTGGGTGTGGTGAAGAAAGAGAAGTGAAACATAATGTCCCTTTGATTGCTCTTTGAATCTGAATAAGGTTACATTTCCTGATGTAGAGGTTGTAGCTAAAATGTCTTCTGAATGAACAAAGAGGTTTGATAACAGATGTGTCCACCATCCCTTACAGCATAGAGCTGATTCTGTTAGGACATTGGTCGATGCCTCAAATCATGGCAACAAATCCACATTAGCTCTTAAGTACTTTGATTTGAAATAAGGAGTTTCCAACTGTTTTCTTGATTTCTATGAAGATTTTAACAAAACTATAAGAAATATAAAACAGATAAATTAGACTTCACTAATCTAGCTGCATGTTTGGCAAATGCCACAAAGGTAAATTATGGCAAATTCCTTTTGGTTCGTAAAGTTTTTATCAGAGAAAATTAAAAGATCTTTTCTGGTAAATGCTCTCTACAGTTTCTCCAACAACATTGCTAAAAAGGGCTGTATATACATTGCCGTTATATATGATACCCTCTGAATATTCCTTTTTGACTTTATCCTCTTCTCTACCTCTGTGTATGCACTACTCTGCATATTATTGTAATCATTCTCACATTTTCTTTTATAATTACCACATATGCATATATCTTTAAACAACATAGTTTTTGTTTTTTCTTGTATTTGATTTTACATAATTGGAATCATATGAGTTTTTTTCTGGAGCTTGTGCTTAATATTGTGTTTTTAAGAATTTGCCATATTGATGCAAGTAGCTGCGTATCATGTATTTTCCATAATGTATAATATCCTGTTATAGACCTATAAGATGGTTGTTTTACTCATGAATCTTTTTATTTTTTTACATTTTTATTTTTATAATGGTGACATTGGTTAACGAAATCCAGTTTCAGGCGTACAGTTTAACAGTAAAGCATATATGTAGAGTGCATTGTGTTTGTTCACGAATCTTTTGGTTGGTTCCATTTTTTTTTTTTTACTGGTACAAACAATGCTGCTGTGATTATTTTGTACATATATCATGGTTAAGGTTGCCAGATAAAATGAAAAGTGCCCAGTTAAATTTGAATTTCAGATAAACAAGAGAATTTTTTGTTAGTATAAGTATGCCCCTAATAATACATGGGCTATCTATCTATTTATCATCTATCTATCATCTATCTATCATCTATCTAAATATAGTATTTTTGTTATTCATCTGAAATCCAAGTTTAATTGGATGTCCTATATTATTATGTGCTAACTCTGGCAACTCTGTTTATGGTACAAATTATCAAGAAGTTATCTAGAATACTGTCCTAATGGTGTAATTGTTATGTCATGGGAAATAATCATGTTTAACCTATTTCAAAATTGGTTGTAATTTTTTACATATAGATTTGCAGTTGTATGAGAACTCTCAACACCCAGGATCTTCACTAATACAAAGTATTGTCAGACTTTTCAACTTCATCAAATTGGTGAGTGTGGAATTATATATCACTGTGGTTTTAATTCGAATTGGTCATTACTGAGGAATTTGAGTATCTTTTCAAATGACTGTGGACCATTTGTATTTCTTCTTTCGTGAAGCACCCATTCATGTTTCATGCTTTTTTTTTTCTATTGAGTTATTTGTCATTTTGATGATTTGGGGCATTTCTTCATATATTCTAGAAACTAAAACATTGTTGCTTTTATATGTGCCATATAGAGCCTTCCAGTTTGTGGCTTATCTTTTCAAATTAAAGTTCATCTTTGTTGATTATATATTTAGGTTGGCTTCCAGAATCTCTATTTAGTTCCATTGTTCTCATTGTGTATCCCTGAGGTCAAAACACATTATCTTAATTATTACAGTTTGGTAAAAATACTGTATTATTTGGTAGGGAATATCTCCTAATGCTTTTCGAGAATCGATTTATGGTCTAGTACATGGCCAGTTTATGTTAATGTTCTGTATGTGTTTACACATGTAATTTATCCAGTTGTTGATTGCCATGTTCTATATATTTCTATTAGATTAAACATGGTATTTATGCTTTCAAATCCTCCATATGCTTATTGCTATTTTTCTGCTTAATCCATCAAGTATTTGGAGAGGTATGTTAAAATCTTTCAATATGATGGGAGATTTGCTCACTTATTTTTCCTTATAGTTCTGTAAAATTTTATTTAATAATTTTTCAAAGTATTTCAAAACCATTTTTAGTAGGTTCCATCAGGCTTAGAATTGCCTAATTTCCATAATGAATTGATTCTTCTATAAATATATATTGACCTTCTTTTCTATAGTAATAAATTTTTGCTTAGAGTCTATTCTTTCTGGTATCAATGTAGCTGAGCCATATTTTTTGTTTGCATTTATTTTGTATGGATTTTATATTTTTTACTTAAATATTTTTTACATCCTTATATCTAAGTGTGACTTGTAAATAACATATCAATTTTTTAAAAAATATCTAATCTAAAAATCTTTTAACTGGAGAGCATAACTTATTTGTTTTGATTACAGTTGCTCATTTATTGTGGTTCATTTCTTTCATGTTATTTAGCATTTTCAATTTGTCCTTCTTTTGCCATTTTTTAAAAAAATTTCTTGCTTGACTACTTTTGCTTTGACCGTGATTCTTTCCCTTGGTTCCATTTTCCAGAATACTGTTTGGAAGGTGTACATCTTGTTTTAATTCTTTTACTAGTTCATCTAGAAATTTTTATATGTATGTATAATATAACAAATCCTAAAGTTAATATCTTTTTCTATTCTCAAACTATACAAAAATGTTAGAATGTTTGAAGTCGAGATAGATCATCCCAAATTATGTGCTTATGTTTTCCAGTATTTTTAGTATTATATTGATTTTCTGTGAACACATAGTCTTCCATATTAACATAAAATGAAGTAAAATATTTTGTAATTAACTATTTTTATCTTACATGATTTTAATTATCACATAGATTTAAATCATTTAGAAAAATCATAATTTAAATCACTTTTGTTGGGAATTCAGCATGTTTCTAAACTTTCACTATTACCAACAGTAGGCTTGGTTGACTGAAAATTATTTAGAAGTAAACCTAATAGCTCATAATAACAGTTAACATTTACTTATACCTATGTGAGGCAGTAATTGTGCAAAGTGCTTTCCGTAAATTATTTCATTAGTCTTCACAACAGCTCTGAAGTAGGTACCATTGTTAATGCCATTTTGAAATCAGGGAACCGAGGCTCTGAATTTATGTAACTTAGTTAAGGTCACACAACTAGTATATGATGAAAGTGGGCTTTGGACTCAGGCAGTTTACATTTTGAGATGGAGAGCACAAAATGGGAATTTTTTTAAAGCACATTTTCCAGATTTCTATTTAAAGAGTCAAAATTGGTTTCAAACTACTTTGACACACACTAAAAATTATCAGTTAATGATAAAATATGTGATTAGGAACACTTGTTTTTGAGCTATTGGTTGTCTTGACCGTCTAGTTATTTTAGCCAAACTGTTATCTCTGTAGATTCATTTGAATAATTTGCTTTCAAATCTCTTTTTCTACCAGAACAACATGAGCTAATGACTACAATTCATACTGCCTAATTTTTAAGATTTCTAATGTGCAGGCATGTCTGCAGTAACCTTCAGGCCACCCTAACAAAGAGATTTCCTAAATCATAAAATAGGTATTCATTACAAAAAGATAAGCACTGTAAAAAATATGCCTCCTTACTTCCCAGCTCCACTGAAATTGGATTAAGTGAATATGAATATGCTTTATACCACTATTCAGAAACATTCCTCTAACAGACACATGGACCGGCAGAACAGAATAAAGAGTCCAGAAGTAAACCCACATTTACATGGGCAAATAATTTTTGATAAAAAAGCCAAAAACATACAGTGGAGAAAGGAAAGCCTCTTCAATAAATGGTGCTGGGAAAATTGGAAAGCCACCTATAAAAC
>NW_024340698.1:1017877-1067322 GCF_902729225.1 Pteropus medius | reverse complement strand
AAAATAGGTAAAGGACTTGAATATATTCTTCATTAAGATATACAGATGTCCAATAAGAATATTAAAAGATGTTCAATATTATTAGTTATTAGAGAAATGCAAATCAATACCACAATGAGATGCCACTTCACTCCTACTCAGATGGATAGAATATAAAAGAAGAGATTAACAAGTGCTGGCAAAGATGCGAAGAAATTGGAAGCCTCATATAGTGCTGGTGTGATTGTAGTGGTTCAGATACTTTGGAAAACAGTTGGCAGCTTCTTAAAATGTTAAATGCATAGTTAACACATGACACAGAATTTCCATTCCTGTGTATATACCACAGATAAATAAAAACAAATGTTTGCACAAAAATGTGTACATGAATGTTCATAGCATCATTATTCATAATAGTCAAAAATTAGAAACAACCCAAATATCTAACTGTTGACAAATGGTTAAACATTATGTGGGATATCCACACAATGGGGTATTATTTGTCAATAATAAGGCATAAAATACTGATACATGTTATAAGATAGATGATCCTTGAAAATATGCTAAGTGAAAATCAGACACATAAAGCTACATATTATACGATTCCATTTTATGAAATGACAGGGTTTCAGAAATCTAAAGAGATGGTTAAGTAAATTAGTGGTTGTCTAGGGCTGAGGGGAATGAGGGAAATAGAAAGTGATTGCTAATGGGTGTGGGGTTTCCTTTGGGGGTGATGAAAATGTTCTAAACATAGTATTGATGGTTGGTTGCACAACTCTGTAAATATACTATAAAACACTGAATGGTACAATTTAAAAGGGTAAATTTTATGGTTTTAACGATATTGCAATAAAGCTTTTAGTAACAATCTAAAATTAATGAGTATGTCTATCTAAGATAACTTGTTCTAATATCCTTATATTCTTGTGTTAGATTTTTCTAATTGGATCAGGATTTCTTTTTTGTGCTTTATCATTTTTGATGAAGAACTCTCCTGCTTGGATGGTTGTTCTTAGTCATATAGGTCTCTCCACATTAAGCAATGTCATTGTTGCCTCTGCTACACAGTGTGGATTTTAGGACTCCAGAGAGAGTCTTGTGAGCAGCTCGGAGCTCTTTATTTGGAAAACACAATTCTAGTCACCCTGTCTGCCTGCAGCAGAGGCTGAGTTCCCAATTTCATGATAGCGTATTAGTGTCCTTTCTGTAGCACAGACAACCTTGGATTTATAGTTATATCTGCTCCTAAATATGGGCAGAGAGTGTAATTCCAGGCCCTGGCTTCATGAAGGAAGCCTAGTTTTGCTATCTAACCACTTGAGGGATCAGTTCAGTCTCTGTTACTGTAGGACATTAAGGCTCTGGCCCCCAATGCTTGTTTCTGATCATGACTTCCTGTGATCTTTGAGCTTCAGCTAGTGTTCTACACTGTGAGTTTCCCTTCTCTCTGGCCCGTAGATAGTCTACCCTTGTATTTAGGACAGTTAAGCATTCTTAGAATGAAAACAAACATTTTTGTATGTTTTTGTTAAGGAAGAGGTTTTAATAAATACTCAGTCATCCATCTTGTCTTGGAAAACTAACCAAGGTTAGGAACATGGGGCTAGAATTTCATTAATATAAAATACTAAGAAATAGTGTGCACATGCTAAGAGTATTATTTAGGCATAGTCACTGATAGTGAAGCAGAACATTTTCCTCTTTCTAACATTTTATAGTTCATTTTAACGAATTAGCTTTTTATATCCTTTTCCTCATTCATCTGTTTGCTACTTGATTGTTTTTCATTAGGTTTTGTGAGCTACAAATGTGGTTCACTTTGCTTATATTTTGCCATTTAATTTTAGTTATATTTTTTTGCTGTTAAAAAGTTTCATTATTATTCAAAGAAATCTTTTAGTCTTTGTGATTTTTAAAAATACTGATTATTTAAGAAAACATGCGAGAAGAGATTAGCGAATTATATAAATGTGCTTTGGATACGTCAGGAAACAAAGAAATTTTCAAGACAGGTCCAAGCACTGGGCACTTATTGTGTTTAACAACTTTTTCTTTGCTAGAATGAAAACTGATAAAGCAGATAATCCACCAAGTGCAAATGTACTTGTGATCAAATTTGGAATTTATGATGGTCACAGTGAAACATGAATACATTTCTTGAGGTCTCTTAAAGTTGCTATGGATTCTTGATTTTGAATATGACTATCAATCATCAATTTTTTTCTCTCATTATATTACCATTTATTTGCATGCCTCAAGGGAACCACCATGGATGCATGAAGAATAAAATTTCACTGGCATGTTTAAAAAGTTGGTATCAACATAGATTGTAACTGAGAAACAAAGAAATGGGACTTGAGCAACAGCTGAGATGTATTCTATTAATATTTAAACTGAGTTTCTCATTGGAGACATGTCTAGATTGATTGACTCTTAAAGAACAGTCTGCAACTAATTTTATTTCACTGCTGAACATTTCTTCATCAAAACTATATAATTTTCTTTCTTTGTCATTTTTTTATTTATCTTGCTTCCCTCCCCAAAACAATTAGTAGCTACTTACTGTATAAAACAGAAGCCATATTATTTATCATGGCATTCAGTGTCATTTATAATTTGGCTTCAAACCATTTTCCCCAATGCTTCTAAATAATAATAAAGGTGATAATAATAATAGTAGTCATACATTTTGCTAACATTTTCTCACAATGTACCATGAATTCATTTAAGCCTCTTTAATTTAATCTTCACAAAAACCTTCCTCTGAGCTTCCATTAAGATGAGGAATTTGAGGCTCAAAAGGTAACTTCTTCAAGGCCAAATGGCCAGTATGTCTCATAGCCAGTCTGTCTGATTCCAGAGACAGTGCATTAACTCCCACATTTTTGATTGCCAGGACACACTGGACTAGAATCCATGACCTAAATACTTTTTCCTCAAAAGTCCATATGTTTTCATATCTTTTTCTCTAACCCCTTCATGTATCAGTACTCCTTATCTACAGATAAAAATCTTCCTCAAATTTTTTTTGCTTCAATGCTCTTTTGAAATACTGAGAACTTCCATATTACACAACCCAAATCTAAATAAATGTTTTCTCTTACATGTCTCCCAGAACATTGCTTCTTTTTACACTTAGCACATTTCATTATGTTTATTATCACTATTATTATTGCTTGTTTATAAGTCCATCTCTTACTAGCCATTACCTTCTAAACTCAGAAACTGCTCACATAGCAAAATCTTGGAACCACACCAGGTTAAGAGTTGAGAAAGAAACTTCGAGATCATTTTGTCAACTCCCCCTGCCCCCCTCTTCCAGCATTTCACAGATGGGGAAAATGGACACCAGGAGAACTGATTTGCATTAGATTGTACAGCTTCTTAACTGCAGAGCTAGGAATAGAAGCCAAGTATTCTGAACCACAGGACACTGCCTTTTCTTTACATGCCAGGATAAGTCAATTATTCTTCTAAGACATTTTCAAGAGTGCACAGCCATGTGCATGTGAGCATTGTGGATGCTGCCAAGCTAACAGCATGGCTTAGCTGTACCTGTGAACTCCTATATCCACATGATCCTGATTTAACACATTCTGACTCCAATTTCAAATTGTTTTCCCATTCATTTGCAGTAACTTTCATGGCACTTATCATTCATGTCACTGTTTTTCTCCCAAGTCAAATGAAAATGAATCAGCAGGCTTAATGTAAGATCTGAATGAGACACAGCCAAGTACTGGTATCAGAGGGACCCAGTGTTGGACACTGGCTAGTGTTCCAGAAAGACAACTTTTTCTGTCTCGTCTCTCTCAATGAATTTATGCTAAGGCTTCTATTGCTTCTCATTGAATTCCTATGCCCTGTGGCTAATAGGTAATCAAAGTTGTAAGTTAAGCAAGATTTTCATAAGCTATCTTCCAATCTTAATATATTTATCATACCCAGAACATACTTTCATTGGTCTTCATAAGGTATAAATTAACCACATTGTCTGGATTGTCTTTTTCCAGGCATCTGGATCCAGCAGGTTTCAAACAACATGTTAACCAGTATTTTTTTTAGGTCAGTATTTCTTTGTCATCAAAACACTGCCTACCAACTCCTACAAATGCTGGTAACTGGTTGTAGCCAGGAATAAATTTTCTTTGTGTAGACAGATTCAAAAGAGAAAGGTCCAGATATAGCATTAAAATATCTGATTCGCTTCATATGAATGATTAAACACTCTGAAGAGGGACAGTGCAGTTACAATATTTTCATTACTCCACCTGCTAAGACCTTTAAAAAGAAGTGATTAGAGATTAATTGAAAATCCAATGTTGTAATTGACATAATATTCAGTTGTTCATTTTTTAACCCTTATGTTTGTTGATACAATATATGGAAGAATTTGGAAACTGAACCAACAACTTCTACGGTATCATGGTTTCTGTAGGATGATGTATTGTTTATAGATTGAGTCATTCATGAGAGATGTTTCCATACACATTTGTAAGAATATGGTAACAAGAAAAGCCCTCCAACTAAGACAAATACAATAGTCATCTTTACCTGTGTATAATTCTTTTTTTACAAAAGAAGACAGATGAATACACATATACACAAGATAGAAAATATTTAATATAAAACCCACTGAGAAATTCTTGGCCTTTTATTTATAATATAATAGACCAATCTCCAGGGAAATATTTATACGATATATGCCTATGTAGAATTAACTTGTTAAATCTTTCTATGGATCAGGATCCTGTAATTTTGTAGCAAATTATTTTTCCTCAAAGCTAATATGTGATGATAATTTTAATAGGGAATTGGTATATAAAGGAAGTCTAATTTTTTTAAGAGCCCAGTAATTGAATACTTGCCTTGTGTTTAGTGCTATGGTAGGCACTGAAAATGCTACAAAGTTATGTAAAGCATGAAACTTGTCCTCTAAGAACTTGCCATTAAATTAGGAAGACTTCCAGTGTAGTGTGATTATTCTGTATGATTCCCTTGTGAGATGTCTCTAGTGGACACCTCAGAGTGCTTTCCTTCCAAAGTGGCTACTGAAGTAAAGCAGTAGCTAAATTAATTTCTGCAACATATTTTCACAAGCCAGCTATTTGGCTTCATTAAAATAAAATTTCCATATTTTTCTTTAATTTCTTTCAGTTACCTCATAAACTTACATCGCTTGAGGGCATAAGCAAAAAGAAAATTAACATTCTTTATTACTTCCTCCATCGAAGCTTGCATAGAACCAATGTTATACATAGCTCATCAAAATAAACACTCCTGATACAATAAAAGCAGGACACGTCTGAGTTTGAATTTGATAATAAATAATTTAATAAAATTTTAAATATTAATTTTGAATTTCATTTCAGTTTTCCCATTTGTGGTAAGCAAGCCATATATAGCTATTCTTTCTTCTGGTCATATTTCTCCAATTTCAATAGCCAGTTAGACTTCAGTAATTAGTGTTTTATTTGATTATTTTCTTGATTAAAAAATCATACACATAACACAAAATCAATGCAAAATAAGCTTTGAGCTAATTGTCTTATTTTAGGTAATAACAGTTGAAAAAGGTCTATAATGACTTTACAGGATAATAAATAAAACTAGAGACCCAAAGGATAAGAAGTTGTCAGTGATTAGCTAATTCAGCATTTCTCAGGATGATGTTCTTCAGATTTTATTTAATGGGAAACCAAGAAGTATTAACGTTTTTAAAAAAGACAAGAAAATAGAAGAAAAGTCTTCCATGGCAAAATAAGTTTGTAAAACATTGTAGAACTTTTCTGAGCTGTTGGAATGCTAATATAAGTGGAAAAGCTATGGGCGATAAAGTATTTTATAATACTTTATAATACAATGTAAAAGTATTTTATAATACTTTACAATTACCCCATTCCCTCTAAAGCAAACATTATCAAGTACTATTTAAGGCAGGCATTGACAAACTTGTTCCGTAAAGGGTCAGATACACTTCACAGGCTACATGATTTTTTTTTAAATAATTGCTTTGATGAGATATAAGCCACATACTATAAAAGTCACCATTTTAAAGTGTACAATTAAGTGGTTTTACATATTCACAGAACTGAATATTCGAATATCACTAAAATCTACTTTTAGAACATTTTCATCCTTCCAAAAAGAAGCCCCATGCCCATTACCAGCAATTCCCTACTTCCCCCTTCTTCTACCCTCTGGCAACCATTAACCTACTTTCCATCTCTATAGATTTGCCTATTGTGGACATTTTGGTATGTGATCTTTTGTGACTGGCTTCTTTCACTTAGCATAATGCTTTCAATGTTCATCTATGTTGTAGCACATGTCAGAACTTCACTCCTTTATATTGCCAAATAGGATTTCATAATACAGATATACCACATCTGTTTAACTATCCATCATTTGATGGCCACTTGGGTCACTTCCACTTTTTGACTATGACAAGTACTGCTGCGAACCTTGGTGTATAAGTTTTTGTATGGACATATGTTTGCAGTTCTCTTGGGTGTGTGCCTAGGAATAAAATTGATGGTCATATGGTAACTCTATGTGTAACTTTTTCACAACTACTCAACTCTGTTGTAGCACAAAAGCAACCATAGACAATAGGTAAAAGAATTGGCATTGCTGTGGACAATGACACTTGAATTTCTTAGAATTTTCACATGTCACAAAAGTACTATTTAATCTTTTGATTATTTTCAACCATTAAAAAATTCTTAGCTCACAAGCCATACAAAAATAGGCAGTAGGCAGAATTTGGCACATGGGTTGTGGTTTGCCAACCCCTGATCTAGAAGAAAGAATTGTATTGTGCAGACCTTGATTCTTTCCCCTAGAAAGATGTATTCCAAATCAGAAAAGACAACGTTCTTAACTCATGCCCAATCTTGATGAATTTCTCCATAATATTTCTCAACTTTCTTTCCCTCCTCCCCTACCTGGTTTCCTTGTCAAGGGAAAATAGATCGACTGTGAAGTAAACTCAGATGTGGCCATGTGCTTTACAGATAGGTTTCTAAAAACTGAGAAAAAAACATCCTCGATTTTCAAGTGGTTACACATGGGCCTTGGAGTCAGAGAAATCTTGATTTAGACACAGTTTCTATCATGTACAAGGTATAAGCCCTTAAATAAATCTACTTTCATTGCTAAAAAGCCTCTGCTTTCATTATTAAATAGCAGTGCCTACAATAAAAAGTTGTGGGGAGAATTAAATAAGCTTTTAGCACAGTGCTTGGCACCACTCAGTTAAGTGTTCAATAAATGGTAATCCTTTTTCTTATTTTCTATGTATGCATATGTTTTGTATTGATGATTACATTCATAAATAGATATATTTATTTATATACACCAGAGATTTACTACAAGTAAGAGTGTGTATGTGTGACACCTGCTAAGTTTTTTTTTTTCATCGAGTGTATCAATGTAACAGATTTACTAAGAAGTCTCAACTCAGTGGAGTATGAACATGGAACAGTTTGGGTTTTTTCAATCACTGCTTTTAATTATTGATTCCCATTCATAAATGCTATCTTAGATAGATTCCGCAGCTTTCTGGTCACTTTCAGCCTGGTTGAGTTTGCAATTTCAGTCTATAACTCAATTCAAATCTAGTTCGATCTTCTCTCTCTTTGCCCAGAGCAGGTCATATCTTCAGTTTGACGTCATACATCCCTGAAGGCGGAGAGGGGAGAGTAGTCTACTGCTTTACTCTGCCCTCCAGCCTATCTTTAGGCCAGCTCAGGGATACTACTTCTCTCTCTGTTTCCTGAGTCTGGCTCCTCTAGAGTGAAAAGCACAGGAAGGGACCAGTGAGCCAAGAGTCATCTGTAGGTACATGAGAATCATCTTTGGTCCTTCTCTGGTTTGGTCTGCTTTCATTTAGGTGTTGCCTAATCTAGTGTTGTTGTCTTCCCAGAATTAATGTGTATAGTTTCCCTTGGCTGTTCTTCAGTCTTATATCTAAGCTCCTTGGTCATGTAGAATCTCTTTACAGGAGACTATTCATGTCTACCTTTGAGCCCTGTCAGCAGTATACACACCACCCCTCTCTTCAGGTAGGGCATCTTTTGAATTGATAGGTCCATCTTGGTTACCCAGTAGTTCCTCCTTCACCTCTATTCTCTGTGTTCCTTTACCTGCAGCCCTGGGAACTGCTGAGGACTTTTCCAATGCTATCTCAGCGCTCCATATCTTTTCCCCACCTTTTTTTCTGTCCCATTTCTCTGCAGTCTTTTTTATTTATTTATTTATTTTTATTTTTTATTTATTTTTTATGGTGACATTGCAGTCTTTTTCGCATGACTGATATTAATTACTATTCTGCCAATTCTTTCACTTTCAGACATTTCCAGACAACAAGTGGACACTAGTTTCCATATTCATGTGTATCCCCAATTCTGTACCATGAATGTCAAACTCTTTCAAGAAGCCCCTTAAAGTATTTGTCTCATTTGTTTGGCAGCACCAAATGGTCCTAGGATTCTGCAGCTCAGTAAAACTCCAACTGGGAAGAGAGGTAGCAGTTTTTCCTCTGAATAGACACTCATGGTCTTTATGACTGAGTTTCTTGCAGCCTTCTCTCACTTGTCTATTGGGAAAGGAGAAGATAATGACCTTCTCCAACCCCTGAGGAAGGAAGGGCAAACTCTCTAACCAGGAACTCCACATTCCTCACAAGGCCAATGGCACTGTTGACTCTTTCCCCTTAACCTCTCCAGTCATCTGTTAGAGATGATGAGGTGGAAATGAGGGATGGGTATGTAGTTGTTTATATAAAGTATAAGATGTATACACACACACACACATATATATAATATATCTCGCATCTTTATGCATTCATCCATCAATGGACACTTACGTTGTTTCCGTATCTTAGCTATTGTAAATATTGCTGCAATGAACATAGGGGTACATATATCTTTTCAAATTAGTGTTTTCATATTCTTTGGATAAATATCTAGAAAAGGAATTGGTAGATCATATGGTAGTTCTAGTCTTAATTTTTAAAAATGAATCTCCATACTGTTTTCCGTAGTGGCTGCATCAACTTACACTACCAACAACAGCGTATGAGTGTTCCCCTTTCTCCACATACTCTCCAACATTTGCTATTTCTAGTCTTTTTTATAATAGCCATTCTAACAGGTGTGGTTTTGATTTACATTTCCTTAATAATTAGTGAGGCTGAACATTTTTTTCTGTACCTGTTGGTCATTTGTGTGTCTTTTGGAAAATGTCTACTCAGAGCCTCTACCCATTTTTAAATCAGATTGTATTTTGTTTTGGTGTTGTATGAATTCTTTATATATTTTGGATATTAATTACTTGTTGCAAGTGTCATTTGCAAATATCTTCTTCCATTTGCTTGGTTGCCTTTTTTTGTTGTTGATAGTTTCTTTTGCTGTGCAGAAACTTTTAGTTCAATTTATTCCCATTTGTTTATATTTACTTTTGTTTCCATTGCCTTTAGAGTCAAATTCACAAAAACACTACTGAGACCAATGTCCAGAAGCTTAGTGCCTATGTTTCTTCTATGTATTTTATTGATTCAGGTCTTATATTCAAGTCTTTAATCCATTTTGAGTTATTTTTTTGTGTATGGAATAAGATAGGGGTCTAGTTTCATTCTTTCGCATATTGCTGTCCAGTTTTCTCAACACCATTTATTGAAGAGACTTTACTTTCTCCATTGTATATTCTCAACTTCTTTGTCATAAATTAGTAGGCCATATAGGTGTAGGTTTATTTCTGGGCTGTCAATTCTGTTCTATTAGTCTATGTGTTTGTTTTTCTGCCAATACCAGTCTGTTTTGATTATTATAGCTTTGTAGCATAGTTTGAAAATGGGGACTGTGATACCTCCAGCTTTTGTTTCTTGAGGATTGCTTTGGTTATCTGATTTTTTTGGGAGGGGGTTCCATACAAATTTGAGGATGTTTTGGTTCTATTTCTGTAAAAAAAATGCCATTGGGATTTTGATAGGGATGGCATTGAAACTGTAGATTACTTTAGGTAATATAGTAATTTGGATATTATTAGGTAATATGGATATTTTAACAATGCTGATCCTGTCTGACACTCTTCTTTTTAGTTGAAACATTTATTATGTTTATGTTTAATGTAATTACTTGTATATTTGGGATTAATTGTTCACTATTTGCTTTATATTTGTCTCAATTATTTTATATATTTTTTCATTTATTGATTTATTGAGTATATTATTTAATATTCCCTTTTTGTTATAGTTTATATATCCCTTTATAATACCTTTGAGATACTTCTAGAGATTACAAAGTGCATTATTGATTTGTTCATTTTTTTTTATCATTCCTAGATAATATAGAAACTGTTCGTATTTGAACTCTTTAACTCTATTTATTCCCTTTCTGAATGATATTTCCATATATTCTCTCTCTCCCTCTCTCCCTCCCTCTCTCCCCTTCTCTCCTTCCCCTGTATCCATATTACAGATGTATACACACACACGCATATACACACACATACCCACCTTAGTTATAGTCATTTTTTAGAGAGAAGTTAGTTCCAAATCACTCAGCACGCTATTGTCAGAAATGGAATTCTCCTAATACCTATTCTGTTTTAACTATATTTTATTGTTTAGTAAAGCAAATTCCTTACCACTTATTATTTTAGAGTCTCTTCTTAATCTCATATGATTATTTTTCCACATGAAACTTAAGATCATTATGTCAAATTATAAAATGGAATTACATTGCATTATTGATTTATTTAGGGAGAGATGGCATTGTTTTGCTAAGATTTTAACACCTGAAACTAATATAAAATAATATTGAATATCAGCTCTAATTGAAAAATAAACATTTCAAAAGAAGATTTTATTAGGAAATGATTTGAAATAATGATAATTTTGTTGCCATTTTATGTCAATTATTTTTACCTTCTTATGGCATTTTAAATACAAATATGCCTAGATTTTTACTTTCTGCATGAAGCTAATGAATGGAGCCTTTTTGAAAAGAAAATATTTTGCATGCATTTCTCCCTGCCTTATTTTATGTTTTTATTTTAAATCAGGAACTAATGTTGAATTCTATTCATGTCCTTCTGCAATTTTTATTTTCCTTCACCTAATGTTTATTTTATGTCTACTAGATGCCAGTCATGTATTGTATGTATCATAATGAACAAAAGAGAGAGATACAAGTTTCAAGCTCTAATAAAGCTTATATCCTATATCATTCAGGGTCTTAGCAAGAAACAGATAGCATACTCAAAAGGGGTAATTCAAGAGATTATGAAAAACAATGATACAAATATATAGACAGGGTCAAGGAAAATGAACAAATGACGGGAAAGCATAATGAGATCAGCAAGATTGTAAAGTTACAATTATCCCTTATCCTGAAGGGACAAGAGGAGGCAATGCTCTCCAGAATCCAGAATGAAAGCTCTAGGTTTTGGAGAGTTTTGAACACAGGAGCTATTAACTTAAATAGAGATATGCGACCTAGAACAGCTGCAGCCCAGAAGAGAGGGAAGCAGAGAAATAAATACTTTGACTTCTCTTCTTTCATTTTCAGATATCTTGCCAGTATCTTCCTTTGGTTAAATCTAGTTGGAAGCCAGAAGGTAAGGCGTCCCAACCAAATCAGGTTTCTGGAACACAGAATAAGATGGAAAGGTATAGTCAATATAGATAGACAAACGGAGAATAACTACATATAATATATGAAAACTGGCAGGTAAGCAAGTATTATAAGGAGTGATAAGGGCTATGACAGAAGAAATACTGCATTACATGGAAACTTTTAGAAGAGGCAGCTCTGGTTTGCTGGTCTGTAGCATAGCTTAGACACTGTTCTCACCTGTTCTAGCCTAGTTAAATCTATCTCTGCATCTGTACTCATATTCAGTATTATAAAAAATGTTTTATTATGAGAAATTTAAAATTTACACAAAAGTAAGTAGAACAGTATCATTAATGACCATTTTCCCATCATATACCTTCAACAATTATCACTACTTTTGAATCTTGATTCTTCGAGCCCCCACTATTTTTTTATTTTACTTTTGAGAGAGGTTTAAAAGAAATCCCACTATTATGTTATTTTACCTGAAAATGTTTAAATATACATATCTAGCTGATACAAATATTTAGAATAGTTTTTGCATAATCACCATGCCATTATCACACCTAACAATGTTGATAAACTGAACTATGAGAATTAAGTAAATTCCTTAATATCATCTAAGACAATCTATACTCAATTTTCCCTGATTCTCTCAAATGTATTTTTTATGGTAGATTTGTTTTAATCAGGATCCAAACAAGACCTAGAGATCTAGATATTTTATTTATCTTCTTTTTGTTTCCTAAGTATTTTTTCTTCTATAATTTTTCCCCTTCTCCCTGCTGATAACTCACATCATGCAGTTGATTGCGTGAGAAACCAGGTCATTTTTCCTATGGAACATCCCATATTCTGCATTTGGCAGATTGCTTCCTCATGATGTCATTCAATGTGTTCCTTAATCCTTGGTAATGCCTTTAAACTTGTAGGTAGATCTAGAGGCTTAAATATATTTTGGTTCAATTTTTGGCAAGAATATTTAGTGGTGGTGTTATTTACTTTCTATTGCATCACATATGGGAGTACATACTGTTTGATTGTTCTACTTTTAGTAATGTAAACTATTAGTGTGGGTTCGGTGATGTTGCCTGATTCTTTTGTCATCAAGTTTTTCAACATTTTACCTAATGATTTTACCATTAGTTGCTTGTTGTCACCAGAATATATTATTCTTTAAGGGGTTAAAAATGCAAGTTTCTCTCATTCTGTATTCCTCTTGAATTCATCAGTGGTAACTCCTCTATAAAGAAGCATTCTCCCTCATTAATTATTTGGTTATCCTGAAATATAGTTGATCTGGAAAGGGAGGATAAATGCTTGATTTTTCCTCTTATTATTCATCAGTTTTCAGAACAACGAGTTGCTGCCTTAGCAACTTTCAGTGGTATCTAATGAACTTTTTTATCATTATGAATTTATGTATTTTTATATTTTTGATTCAGTCCATTGCAGTCATTATTACTCAACTCGTGCCACTCTTTGGCCAGCTAGATTTCCCTCAAGTTAACTTCTATATTCAGATTTTACTTAACTTGAAATTGGGCTCTCTCTTTGAACTGTACTCATTCCTGACATCTATCCCTTTTTTGATACTGTATTTTGTTATTAGACTGTTGGGATACTACATGAACACCCTTGAATAGTCTAGTGACCAGCCACACATTCAGTAGTGTTCATTGACTAACATTCCATGTTATCACCAATTGACTCAATTTCAATTCTATGTTGTATGTACCACTCAACTGGGATTGTTTTTCAAGAGCTCTCCATTGCCTATAAATACAGTCTAACTCATTGGTATGGAACTTAGAGCCCTCAATGATTTATCCTCAGTCATTTCTCATTTCTACTTCTCCTTACCTCACTGCTGCTCATTTGTCTTTCTCAGCTTCTGAAAAGGCAGTTCTTTGTTGAATATCACCTGCAAGTTTAGGCTTATGGCAGTTTCTGAGCTAATTTTGGGAAAGCTAAATAGGATTTGAAATAAAAACAGTAGGAGATGTGCTTGAATTTTTTGTCGATTCATCTAACTCTATCTATTCTAATTCTAGGCTCAACAAGAGAGTACTGACAATTATTGGGTTTCCTAGGTGGGTCTTAAGTTCAAGAAGAGACTGCTCTCGCTGTAGTAATTCATGTCCTATTCCTTTTTAAGATATATTTCTCATTAGAATTTAGTTTGTAGTATTCGCATTATAGGTGACTTTTCATATTACATACTTTATATAGGCTATAGGGAAAGTCTATGGGGAAAAAGTATCTTAACTAAAGTGTGCAGTCACTATCACAGTCCTATTTCTCACTGTAAATTAATTGTTTGCCTTTTTGATCAGTCTCATGAGCCAGGAAAATGTGAATGTACCTTCTAACTAACAAGTCTATTCTAGAAATGCTGACAACTCAGATTTCTGAGTCGACAAGGCTGAGGGCTAGATCCCAGACCTTGGTTGGCATCATGGTGATACATGTGTCACTGTGAGGCAGTCAGCAGCCTTTTCTCTGGTGACAGAAATATTCGTGTAGACTTCATCCCCATTTGTCTTGTTTGAACTTCTATGGGGTGCAGTTTTCAAGACCCCACAAATTAGATTATCATATAATACAATTATTTCACTTTACAGATGAGAAATCTGAAGCCGTATAAGGGAAGAACATGTCCAAGATTACAAAGGGTCATGGAAAATCCATGGTTCATCCCAGGTCTCTTGATGCTCAGTCGAACATTCTTTCACTTATTTTATGGTTCTAGATGGTTTAAAGAGCATTTTCCTCTTCTCCTTTGGACTTCACATGTATTCAGGGATTATAAAATTCTAGTGATGCCTGAGACCTTAGAGATCATCTAGTGTACTGTTTCTCAACAAAGTATGTAGACTAGCTACATTAGAATGACCCTTGGAGATTTCATTCTATGAGACTGTGGTTGAAATAAAGGTCATAGTTTTGTAAATTTCCCAGGAGATTCTTCTGCACAGAAAGACTTGGCAACTCCTGATCTAATGCAGCTTACTTTTATAGATGAATTAACAGAGACATAGGGAGGAGGAGGAATCTTGTCTGTATATACTTTTTACTTAGGGCCTGGAGTCATATCACATTTGACTTTTCAGTGGTTATTTACAACTCTAGCAGTATGTACTGTGTGTACAGATTGGAGCTTTTCAGTGTGGAAGATCTATGTTAGGGAAACCAGAAAAGCAGCACAGTATCATACAGTAAATCCTAGAGCAGATTGTGAACTCAATCCTAAATGTCATTTGCACACAAGTGTATTCTGCTTCTATTGGTGCTACCTATATATGCTGTTGGACATATTAAAAAAGGCAGTAATCTCCAGTTAGAAGAAGCAATAACAAACATTACCATCACTGAAATAAGAGAAATAACAATTGATGAGATCATTAAGACAAAATTGAATGTGCTTTGGAAATATAATCAGGTTCTGAAGGGCTCCACTGCAGATTATTCATGTCTTTGTGCATTGTTCTCAGCTACACACCAGGATTAGGAATGTACGATGTCTTTTAATACTTATGGGCTGTAACTTTAAAGTTCTAGGGCTATAATTTTAACCCATTTTAAGGGCTCATGTACCTATTTCAATAGTCTATACCAGTGCCTCCTTAGATGTATATCTGTGCATGATTTTCCTTAATGACATTGAGTGCTTGTATATGCCAGGCACAACCCTAAAGCATTTGCTAGTCAGATAAGGGAATAAAACAACTCATATAGGTTTGAAATAAAAGATAAAGTTCACTGACTTCTGTATGTGTTCAGAGACAGGAACTATCAAATTCAATTTGTGGGAGATAGATAATGGAAAAGGTTGATGGCATATGGGGTGGGCCTTAGAGAAAGAGTAGTGAAGGGAGGGAGGGAGAGAGGAGAGAAGTGGGAGGGGGAATCAAAGAGAGGGAGAGAGAGCAGGAGAGGGAGGGAGAGAAATAGAGAGAATATGATCATTCATTTCATGCATAGAGAACTGTATGAACAATGCCATGGAGGCACTGGAGTGCAAAACATTTTAGGTCAAGACATACTTTGCATACCTTCTTTGGAAAGATATTTCTACCTTCTTAGTTCTCTTAAGAAACCTTAAAATTAAAGCCCTTGTCTTTTATGTATTAATGAAGTGTAATGACATTAATAGATTGGTTTTAAACAGAGAAGTGTACTTGAACATTACCTATAGGCCAAGAGCTCTGACAATGACCTGAAAAGTAGGACGTGAAGGGTGGGACATAAAGGGTAGGACAGTAGTGTTAAAGAAAAGGAGCCAAGGATTTGGAATCAGAAAGGATAAAATTTGAGCTTCTTCTCTGCTCCTAATTAATAGTATGATCTTGGGGTTTTATTTGATGTTTTTGGACCTCATTTTTTTTTTATTTATAAAGAGAATGTGAAATGCATTTCCTTTCTAGCTGTGAGAATCAAATAAGATAAGTAAAAAATTAGTTGTTAATATGGAATATAATTATCACTAGTAATAAGAGTAATTTTAAATTTTTATATCACTTAAAGATTTTTATACATATGCCAATGATATTTTTTCAGTCTTTTTCAAAGCATTAGTCTTATAATATCAGAAATAAATTTCTTAAGATGAGTCACTGGTATAAAGATCATATTCTGATTCATAAATATTTTCTGGATGGCTTAGAGACATTTAACTGTTAATATGAATATGAAAGGCCAGGAGGCTGAATCACTGATGGGGAAAAAGAATCAGTTTTTTGGGCATTGATCAGACTTCAGTAGCTGATATCATCTGCCTACAGGAGCTGGATGCAATGACTCTCTTTGCATCCTTTGGTTTCAAGTGTATTCCTATTATCATTTAACTTCCGAGGCTAAGTTTGTAATGGTGACATTTGTTACTCAAGATCACTGCAAACAAACTAATTTATAAGGCAACAATCTGTAAGGGTGTCATGAGAGCATCATAGTATTTTGTCTGTCGAATATGTTAAAAAAGTTTTCTCAGTAATTTGCTTTTGCTATTGTTTTTTTTTTTTTAAAGAGAGAAGAAACTTTCCTTAATAATAAAGAACATTCTCAAGCAACCAGCAAAGGAATAAATGGAATTAGTCAACAGTTGGAAGCATGTTCACTCTCGCTAATAGTCAAGGAAATAAAATATAAATCGCTGAGATATTGTTTCAAACTATCAACCTGGAAAATATGTAAAAGACAAATAAGTGGGCAAATCATAACATCCTACAGTATAGAAATACTTAAATGAAATGTGGTAGAGTAATTAAAATATGTTCTAAAGAAAAGATGGCAGTGAAGAAATTATCACTATAAGATACTTGAGAAATGTCAGACATTTAATCAGTGATCTAAAAGGAAATACAGTGAAAAGTTAATAGCAGTCATTTCTGAAAGGTTGTATTACAATTTTTTTTAATTTTTTAATTTGTTTCCAAATTTTCTTCAATGAATATTACTGTCATATTAGTTAAAATTAAAAAAACACACACAAATATGTGCAAATGCACTCATACAAACATGCACACTTAAAAATTTTATTCTAGAGTTGCTTGTTTCTGTTGTTTTACCTTTTAAACAAATTTTAACTGTACAATACAGTATTGTTGATTATAGGTACAATGTCACATAGCAGATTTCTAGAGCTTATTCATCTTGCTTAACTGAAACTGTATACTTGTTGATTAATAATTGCTCATTTCCCACTCTCCCACCCTCTGGCAAATACCATTCTAGCCTCCGATTTTATGAATTTGACTATTTGAGATAACTCATATAATTGGAATCATGCAGTACTATTCTTTCTGTGTCTGACTTGTTTCTCTTAACATAATGTCCTCAAAGTCCATCCATGTGTGGCATATTACAGAATTTCCTTCTCTTTTAAGGCTGAATAGTATTATATTGTATGTATAGACTGCATTTTCTTTATCCATTGACCAGACAAAGGAAATTTAGGGTGTTTCTACATCTTAGCTATTATGAATAGTGCTGCAGTGAACATGAGAGTGCCAATATCTCAAGATCTTGATTTAAATTCTTTTGGATATATACCCAGAAATGGAATTGCTGAATGATATGTTAGTTCAATTTTTAATTTTTTGAAGACTCTCCTTACTGTTTTTCTTAATGGCTGCACTATTTTCCATTCCTGCTAACGATGGCAATGGTACCAATTTCTCCACATCGTTACCACTATCTGTTATTTTCTGTCTTGTTTTTAATTGTTTTGTTTTTATAATGGCCATCCCAACAGGTGTGCTCTGATACCTCATTTTGATTTTGATTTGAATTTCTCTGATGATTAAGGACAATGAACATTTTTTTTTTATATATGTAATTGTTGGCCTTTAGCATGTCTTATTTGGAGAGATGTTTGTTCAAGTCCTTAGCCCATTTTTAAAAATTGAAATATCAAGTTTTTTTACTGAGCTGTATGAGTTCCTTACATATTTTGGAGATTAACAGCCTCATATCAGATACATAGTTGGAAATATTTTCTCCCATTCTGTAGGTTTCCTTTTCACTTTGTTGATTATTTCCTTTGCTGTACGGAAGCTTTTCATTTTGATGTAGTTCCACTTTTTGGTTTTTGTTGCCTGTGCTTTTGGTGTCATATCCACGAAATCATTGCCAAGACCAGTGTCATGAAGTGGCATTCTCCTGTGAGATGCTACTATGCTTGTTTTTATTCTTTCTTTGTTGTAAATCTAATACTTCTTGTCTGGTCTTCTGTATTATGAATACTTGATATTATAAATATAGATATTATACATATTTGTAGACCAGATATTTTCAGTTACCTATTTGCAAATTTTAGTTGGGATATATGCAAATTAATTCTCTACTACACTCACTTGGGACATAAACTTACATAAGAAAAAGGCTACTGTTTTTGTTATTTAAATATAATTTTTTTTCCTATAGTAGCAAGCAAAAAAGAAGATTCAAAGTAACATTTACTCTGTAGAACTGAGTGGAATTTTATCCAAGAAAGCATCACTTCATTATTATCTAGTGAATAATATCTCTGACAAGCATGTGTTGTCTGACTACTCACTGAATCCTAATTACTACCAAGTAAACATCTCGTTTATAAATTTTAATGCAATTTTATTTTGGAATTGAATCAATCTCATCTTATGATGCCTTTGATAGAACTCGCCTAAAAGGCTTAAAGTGCACAGAAATCAGCAGTTTTTTTAAATGTAATGTTACGAAGTAAATGAATAGTCGTGTGAGTTAGCTGAGAACAGAGTTTACAGCCAGGAGACTTGTGTTTTGAGCTTTGGCTATAACTCTTATTACGTATTTTGACCTCAGATGGACTATTTACTGAGTCTCATTGTCCTCATCTGTAAAATGGGATTAATATCACCTGTCTTACTTACTGTTAAGGTTTCTTTAGAGACTAGAAAAGTGATAGTGCATGGAAATTGACTAACACCTTGTGTGTCCAACTTGACCACATACTCACCTATTTGATAATTAGCTCAATTAAAGTGAAACAGAGGGCACAGATTGAAGATTTAATTCCTAGTTAACGTAATTGGGTTAATACTCTCTCATACCCTAATTTTTGTCCAATCACTCAGTAAGTATGTTTGTCTATGTAAGAAATTGGCTGAGGGCAGGAGGTAGTTCAATATTGATCTAAGTTTTAGAAAAACAATCTCTATTTGTGTTTATGAGTCGAGAGCAGTGTTTTGCATAAGGAACAGCATATCGATGTTTACAAGGTTGTAAGTATAGGTATAATTCATAAACACTTCAAATAATATTCCCTTTCTGAAAACTGTCCTCCTCCTCTGGCTTACTCCTATCTAATATTCTGTTTAATGCTACTCTATTATATGGCAAGCTCTGTGATGATAAAGTATATGTCAGTTTGTCAGTTTTGTTTACCAGAGTCTGTTGTGCCTATTACAGTGCTTGACACATAGTAGATGCTCAATAATTATTATATTAAGTATAATAAATATATCATACTATATATAGTATGTATGTGTGTGTGTGTGTGTGTGTGTGTATATATATTTACACATAAAACTGTCAACTTACAGACTCATTAATCCCACCATCTATTCTGCAGCTCCTGTCACAGCATCATATACTTTTTAGGTATACAGTAAACAGTAATTGTATATTCTTCATATTATTTATGATGAGGCAGTAGGAGTTCAGTATCTTGTTGTTTTAAAATAAATCCAAATGTTAATCTTCATAAAACACTCAAATGCCTACCCTACTGTGCCTAAATAGGATAGTGTCCTCAATAATTTGCAAAATAATAATAATAATAATAATAATAACCAAGGAGCTAAAAGACCTATTCTTGGAAAATTATAAGTCATTGAAAAAAGAAATTGAAAAAGATACAGATAAATGGAAGCATATACCATGCTCATGGGTAGGAAGAATCAACATCATTAAAATGGCCATACTTTGGGCACAAAGCAATCTATAGATTCAGTGCAATCCCTATCAAAATACCAAAGGCATTTTTCAGAGAGCTGGAATAAATAATCCTACGTTTTATATGGAACCACAAAATAACCTTAATAGCCAATGCAATCTTGAAAAAGAAGAACTAAGTTGGAGGTATCACATTACCTGATATGAAACTATACTACAACTCTACAGTAATCAAAACAGCATGGTACTGGCATAAAAACAGATAGATACATTGATCAATGGAACAGAACAGAGAGCCTAGAAATAAATCCATGCCTATACGCTCACTTAAAATATGACAAAGGAGGTAAGAATATACAATGGGGTAGGAGAGTCTTTTCAATAAATAATGTTGGGAAAATTGGATAGATACATGCAAAAAAAAAAGAAAGAAAGAAACTGGACCACCTTCTTACACCATATACGAGAATAGACTCAAAACAGATTAAAGACTTAAATGTAAGACCCGAAACCATAAAACTTCTAGAAGAAAACATGGACAGTCAACTCTCTGATGTTGCTAATAGTAATTTCTTTTTGGATATATCTTCCTGGGAAAGGGAAACAAAAGAAAAAAGAAACAAATGGGACTACATCAAACTAAAAAGTTTTTGTACAGCAAAGGAAACCATCAAAACAAAAAAACCCAGCTGATTGGCAGAAGATATTTGCTAATGATACATCTGATAAGAGGTTAATATCCAAAATATATAAAGAACTCATACAACTCAACAACAACAACAACAATAACAAAACAATTAGAAAATGGGCAGAAGACCTGAACAGATACTTCTCCAAAGAGGAAACACAGATGGCTAACAGACATATGCATAGATGCCGAAGGTCACTAATCATCTGTAGCACTTTTTGACTTGTAATTTTATGTCCTCCAATATTCTGCTTTGTTTTTACTTACATGGCATGCGGCACCTTAACCACTCATTTCAAAATTATTTTTTTCACCTTTCTTAAAGTTTTTTTTTTTTTACATTGTAAATGAACCAGAGGAAATCACAAAAGTGTCACTTACATGAGATAGATATTACAAGAAAGAAGAACCATAAATGGAACTGCATATGTTCCACATGCTTGAAATATGTGAGTAGCACAATGACACACTGGACACTGCAAAAAAAAAAGTGTGTATGGAATGCCCCCATTTATATTGCATAGAATTTCCTTGGGAAAATACTTAAGAAACTAGTAACTGATCACCTCTGGAAAAGGAAACAGGAGCATGAGTTCAGGAGTGAGTTCAGGACATATTTATTCAAAAAATTCAACTGATTTTTTTAAAAGACCAATTCTCTAAATTATTCATACTACTGACATGGGTAAAAATAACTGTAATTAACACCTAATACCCCGATTCTGAGTAACTGAATTTCTGAGAGGTTAAGTGACGTATCCAGGAGCACATAGGTGAAAAACTAGGATCAGTTATCCCAGTATGTAGTTTTTCTAAGTATTTGAAATAGTTAATAAAAGTCTTAAAAATAATTTGCAATCCATGCACTAAAATTTATTTTCCATTTATTAAAAACTACCAGTCCAGAGATGAATAGGAAGGCAGCGATTGAAGTTTTGAAGCCACCATCTAACTTAGGGGTAGAGGCTCATTTGAGTTCCCTAATTATTCCTGGTCCAGATCTCCAGGCTTGTAGTTCTCCCTGAGCAACTGGTTATTTTGCCTAATAGATGTCCCAGTCTTATTAATCAAACAAGTCCTCAATATTAAATATAACACTCGTCACAAAATTGAAGTTGCATTGAATTTATTTTAGCAGAGGTCTGAAGCTACTTTCTACTAATGACTAACTTCAGAGAATAATTTGCTGAGGCTTTAGCAGTGTGCTGGACCCACACCTTCTAAGTTATAATATATTTACCTAACATATTTGGTGGTAAAAGGAAACAACCGTGGATCGTTCTATTTGTACTGAAAGAGCATTAATGATAAATTCCACAATTTAGTGAAGATTGTATAAAGTGTATGTGTGTGAATATATACACACACATATACATATATATTTCTATATGTATATATATGGTATTTATTCACGTATTCTAAATTAGAACATCAGTAAGTTATATTTCATCTCTGATTTAACTGTTTTTGTAAAAAAATAAGATTATGAAATTCCCTAGTCCACAGACATGAAAGACAGAATCCAAATCTATAACGCCTAAAGGGCATACTTTTGAATCACTTCCAGGTTTTATGCTCATAAATTTATTCCAAATGTTAGATGATTGACATTTCATTTTTTAATCTCTTTCCAACCTGACAATCTGGATTGTAAATTATGAGCCATTATCTCCAAACTTCTTTTTTGGTTTTATGTTTTTAAATACCCCCCTTTTTGAGTGTGTATTTGTATGTGTTTGTGTGTGTGTGTGTGTGCACATGTGTATGTAGAAGAAAGAGAGAGAACTTGAGATCATCCAATTTTTCTCTTCATTAAACAAACCTTGTAAAAGGAAAATTATGCTTTACTGGTAGGATAGTTTTCCTTTTTGATATAGTTTCTTCATAATATTTTTTGATTTGTTATTTGGCAAAGAAAACTAAACAGACCCACAGTGCACCATTCCTTGAGATTAATGTTTAATATGTGTAAAACAATGATACTTGAACATTTTCTTCTTTACCAACCACCAGAGCACCTCTGGGCATCAAAACAGTTCTCGCCCAAGTTTTGGGGGGAAATGAATTGTATGCTTGAAGTGCTTTGCGAGCACCACGCTATCAAATGTTTACCTGTGTGGTACTTAACTGGGTCTTAGGTTAATTGACTTTTAGCCTTCCAGAAGCAGGGCACTTGTAGCAATTTTCACCGCAGGCTTCACAACATGCGACGGAACTGTCATTCCAGAGTGAGTTTGAAGAGCAGTCAAAAGAAAGCTAAATTGCTTTACCTTCGACTTACTCAGTTAACTTTGGAGAATATTCTCATATTTGTATTTGCAATCATGACTCCTCTTCCGCACTCAGTCCTGAGGAAAAGTCATTCCATGTTCTGTTTTCATCGAGGGCATGTTTACTTCGTGACAGCCCTGTTTTCATCCCATGCGAATCAGTGGAAAAATCTTATGTTCAGAATGGTAACTTTTAACGAAAGGAAATTTCTGTGAAGATTTTTACTTCTGATACTTGAATTGAGTTAATCTATCATTCGTTCACTAATCATTTCTTTGAAACCTATTCGTTAAGTACCAATTGTAATCTAGATTTTAAGCAAGATATTGTAGATATGACCAAGAATACAAAATAAATCCTGCCATCAGTGACCTCAGAATCTAGGGAAGGAAAAGAAACATAAACAACAGTTACACAAAGTTATAACTATAGTATCATTAAAAAAGAAAAAAAAAACTTAACAACAAACAAATAGCCAATGTTGGATCAACAGTCTTCCACAGATGAATAAACTAAGGCCCACAAAAGTTTAAAGTCTCTTCTGGAAGTGCAATCTCAGAGCTATGGATGTTTATATAAAGGAAACGTTCGTTCTGCCTTGGGTTTGAATCAGAACCTCAAGCAGCTGGACCTACTACGAGAGAAGGGTTTAAATGAATGGAAAAGTGGAAAGAGCTTCTTCAGTAAAGAAGCATAACAAAGGCATAAAGGTAGGAAAATCAGATTTGTTTGAACTCAGGTCATGTTATACTCCTTTCCTTAGTGAGGATAGACAGTAAAGCCTTACCTTGGTCTCTCTTTCATAAACAGGTTACTTTCCAGAGTGATTGCCATCCTCATATGCTGAGTCAGTATTAACACCCAGGTGTGCTGAGCTATTGAGGCCATGCTCCCTGGTTAGGTGGTCATGGGAAGTACCACTAACACTACCCAGGAGCCACTCCAGATTATCCCACCGGTCACAGAGGAGCCCATGAAGAGGAGTCATCAAACTTTCTGCTAAATGAATTAAATCACTCCAACATGTTGCTGGTGTGTGTAGAATATAGTATCCTACTCACATACAAAGGGCATGACATTTAATCCTAGACTGTGACACAGGACAATGAATTGGCTGTTTATAGGTCAATTTATTTACATTTAGCCTTCTGCAGTGACAAAAAGGCAGTGGCAGTTTAATTCATCAGGGGATTGTTGTGTAAATGCATTGTCTATTGTCATTAGGATGTGGTCTTGCACATTGTACAAGCTTGCTTCTCTCCAGCTACTTATGACAGAGTACAATAAATTAAAATAACTTTCTCTCCTATATTCTTTAAGAATCATTACTTCTTGTCTGCCCCTCATAGAGTTATGGAACTTTTACTCAAGAATTTTAATACAGTGTTTTTTCTTAGTCTGGGAACACTTGTCTCAGATTGTCCCTTTTTATGATCCAAATTCTGGAGTAACAATTCAATCCAACTAAATCAATCTCTAGAGATGGGTCCCAAGTACCTACATGCTCAACAAGCTTCCTGGGTGACCTCATGTAAATTAAAATTTGATAATCACTATCTTCAAAGATAGTCTAACTCCATCATTTCTCAAATCAGCAATCTGCAGTTCAGAAAGGGCACGTGACTTATCCAGGGTTACAAGGTAAGTGCCCACAGAACTCAGTCTGTCCCAGTCTTCCGAGATCTGAGTCAGGGTTCTTTCTGTCACCCTGAAATGTTTATACTTCCCGCCCCTCCCCCAATCATATACCTATTTTGCAAACGTTTCAGGGAGAGGAATTTTTAGTGATCAGCTACTATCAATACTCCAACTCTTTTTGACTTATAATGACTTATTTTAATGTACTTATTTGGAATGTATTTGTGACAATAGTTCTGTGTCCTTAAGAACTAATTGAGCATGTAGTTTCAACACTGAATCTCTGTGTATAGGAAACATTAAGCAAAGATAACTGGCAAGTTGGTAATGTAGTCTCAATATAGACTTAGATTTGTACCAAAACTTGGTACAGGCAGGAATCAGTTGCAGAAAATGATGCTGAGAAACGAAACGCCACAGGTTGACTGGCCCATACTGAATGAAGACTAAAACTCCTCCCACGTCGTATGTTTCTTTTCTTAGGGTCACTGCGCCTAGTGTGTTTGTTCTTCTCACTCCTGTCGTGTTGGTGGAAGTGAGGAGAACATTCTGGACTCTGCCCACAAAGAATGTCTCCAGAAGTCATCGCTTAATTGCTTTGAAAATCAAGTTAAAAAACATTTCATTTCGAACATCTCGGTTTAATTAATAGCTATCAATTGAAAAGTGACATCATTTTAGAATAACAGACTTTTTGCATCCTCTACCAAGACTTTATGAAAGGCTGATCCCAGTTAGTGAAAACCTTAAAAATGATTTCACCAGCGAGTAGACATGGGCTTTGGGTACTGAAAAACTGGAGCTTTTATTCATACCAACACGTAGTGTAGTTTTATAAAACAAATAAAAACTTACGGGTGGATTGTTTAATTTTTAAGAAAGTGGCTGTACAGAATAACAATTCCCTGCCAGATAGATTCAGTTTAGTGTAAGATCTATTTTTTTTTCTTAAAATGACAAAGATTTTGGATCTGAGAACTGTTGACCTGCCATTAGTGGTACTGTTGTTCTTGTAGTTCCTTTCCGTGTGTTCTACATAGCATCTGATCTGATAAATGCTTTCACAGAGCCAATAGATTTTACAGGGATTTTTGGATATCTCATTTGGTAGCTTTGCAAATGAAACTCTTGTATTCTGAATTCTTAGATTTTACCTCTGGCAATGGTTTAACTTCATATTGGGATTGAAGAGGAGGAAGAAAACACACTTCACCTTAATTAAAATATTCCCTACATGTGCAAATCATCTCAGCTGATAGTTGAGAAGGGGCTTCATGTAGCCATTAAAAATATTAATTAATGGAGCTAGTTGTTTTATAGAAGAACTTCTAAGCAACACCTCTTTTGATAGGGATCCACCTCATCATCTTTGATGTTTTAATTGTGTGGACCATTTTCTTTTTATGGGCTTTTCACTTTTTGTATTCGTTTTATATTTTGTATCTCTAATAATCTAAAATGTGAGATAGTCACCAAGTGTGCATGACTTGATCATTACTCTCTTTATGTCACTTTATTTTTTGAAATAAGGTAACCATTTGCCTGTAGGCTCAGTCATAGGCAGTGGCCCTTTCTCTATCTTTAAAAATAACCATGTAGGTTTCAATGATCTGTAAATTCTCTTACCACTTCAGCATCATATGGTTAGGCCTAGGGCACATTTAATCTACTATTTCTCTCTCTCTCTCTCTCTCTCTCTCTCTCTCTCTCTCTCTTTCTCTCTCTCTCTCTCTCTCCTCCCCCTGACCTCCTCCCCTCCTCTCCTCCTCTCTCTCCTGTATTTGTAAAAGGGAGATAGCTAATGTTTTGTGAGTTTAGAAAAGAGCTCTGTTCCTGCTTTCTCAAGTAAGGAGATAGTTGATTTCAAGTTACCACATGTTACGATAAAAAAAGGCTATTGTAAAAACCTTTTTGACACTAGGCATCACTAAATGTAATGTATTAGGAGGTATATTGTATCTTTGTTTTAATATCCCTATATGAACAGTGTGTAAAAAGCATATAAGTGTTTCTCACTTGCAACTTCATTTTGAATATAATTTTATTTTTAAGACTGAAGTTCAGAAATATAGGTAAAATCAAACCACACACTGTCACTATAGTTATTGTCTGTTTAATGGTAGCATTTGAAGAATATTTATCCTTGACATTTTCCAAATGAAGTTCAGTGAATTGTGCACAGGAGAATACAAATGGATATATTCATCTTGACTTGAAAATAAAGACTCTGGCTTTGTTAAACACTATTTAGCCAGGCATTAAAATCCAGGTTTGTGATAGATAAATAAATAAGTTCTATACATATAGATTTTAGGCCTAAAGATGAAATTCATTATTAAAAGAAATTTAAGACATTAAGAATATATGTAATGTTTCTGGTTTTTTGTTCTTGTTGTTGTTTTTTTGGAAAGCAGTGGTTAAGAAGCTAGATAATAAATGCTAGCACTAGGTTGTTTTAATTTGCTATGTAGTATGAGGGTAATTTATCTCTTCCCCTACAATTTTTTTAATTAACAAATCATATTAGAAACTTATAAGCAGTTTACCTCTTATGTAGTGTTTTGGATTGTTGTGTAATAAATTGAGGACACATGCGTTTTCTACTTTTCTTTATTAGGATACTATCCTTTGGGTGCTTTCCAGTCTACCAGTGAGCAATAAACACTGCGAGCTCCAGATGGTGAGAAATTGAATACCTCGTGGGTGCCATGCACCCAAGATAGCAGAAAGGAGAAATTGGATACATTCACTGGAATATAGTGATGACAAGCAATAGGGATGTCAGTGGAAATAAACTTTGACTTTCTTTTAGCAGACTGAGTGTTGATTCCCAATTCAACATGATTAAAACTCTAATAACACGCATTCTGAATTACTCTCTTTGTAGTTTTATTGCTTATGCAGGTGGATAAAATGTTGACAGATAAATCTACTGCAGGGAGCCCAAAGGTGTATTCGTTGAATGTGTTATATTAACATAATAGCTTTCTTTTCTAACAGCCTTATTGAGATACAATTGATTGCACATATTTAATGTATATAATTTGATGAGTTTGGATATATGCAAATACCTGTGATGCCATCACCACAATCAAGGTAATATACATATTTATCACATCCAAAAGTTTTCTGTCCTCTTTTTTTTGCATGTGGTAATAATGCTTAACATGAGATGTACCCTCACAACAAATTTTTAAATATGCAATACATTACTGCTAATTAAAGCCTATAAAATGCATTGAGGTACACAGTCACACAGAATGGGTGACTTATTGGAGGATGTCCAAAAAATTTTTAAAAAGAGGGGAGAGAATGGAGGTGGCGATATAGTAGAGGACAAGGAATAGCCATAAACAAAAGTCAACGCCAAACAGAAGAGGCTAAAACAAATCTTTTCAAAGACTGTAACAACTTTCTTTTGAGCCTTTGTTGCTTCTGTTGGCTGTGTGGCTGATTGATTGGTTAGCTTTAACCAATTTTATTAATGAAAAATTTCTAAAATAGTTTTGGAGCCAATTGGTTTTAAAGAACCGATTAAATGATAGCATTTGTAAACTGTAAGTAGGGATGTTATATTCTTTTGATACTTAAGCTTGTTGCTACCTTTGGGCCATTAAAACAAAGCAAAATAATAATTTTAAAGTCAAATTGATTGAGGTACAATTCGTATCTAGTAAAACTCACGTTTTTCAGGTGTACAGTTCTGTGAGTTTTAAGAATCATGCAATCCACTTTTAAAACATCCCTATCACCAACAAAATGTTCCCACATGTCCTCTCTTTCTACACCCAGTCCCTGGCAATCACTGATCTGTATTCCTATAAGTTCACCTTTTCCAAAATGTCATACGAATGGAATCACACAATATAAAGTCTTTCGTATTTGGCTTTTTTCATTTATCATAATGAGTTTTACATTCATCCTTGTTGTTGTGTGCATAACTGATTTTTAGGATAAAATAATATATGTACCTTATAAGTGAGTTGTAAAATATATTAAAAAAAAAAGAAAAAAATCACCAATAATCCTACTGAGAAGATACCCATCACATTAACTGCTTTTTAATTTTTTTTGTTTTTCAATTACAGTTGACACACAATATTATATTAGTTTCAGGTATACAACATGGTGATTAAACATTTATATAACTTACAAAGTAATCATCCCAGTGAGTCTTGTACCATCTGACACCATACAGTTATTACAATGTTATTGACTATGTTCCCTATGCTGTACTTTACATCCTCATAACTGTTTTTATATCTGGCAATTTGTACATCTTAATCCATTCTCCTTTTTTACCCACCCCTCAACCTCTTCCCATCTGGCAGCCACCAAAATGTTCTCTGTATCTATAAGATTGTTTCTGTTTTGTTTGTTATTTGGTTCTTTAGATTCTACATGTAAGTGAAATCATATGGCATTTGTCTTTCTCTGTCTGACTTATTTCACTCAGCATAATACCCTCTAGGTCCATCCATGTTGTTGCAGATGGCAAGATTTCATTCCTTTTTACTCTTTTGAAACTTACTTCTAGGCTTTTCTCTATGCATATATCATTTTACACACACTACACACACATGTGTGAACACACATATCTTTTGACCTAATATATATATATGTATATATCTATATATATATATCTATATATATATAGATATATACATATATATATATACATATAGATATATACATATATATATATTTGTATATATATATGTATATACATATATATACAAATATATATATATGTATATATCTATATATATATATCTATATATATATAGATATATACATATATATATATACATATAGAGAGAGAGAGACACACACATATATATGTGTATATATGTAGTTTTGTACTTTTTCAAGTAACATAATATTAAAATAAATTATTTCTCATGTCATTACAGTCTTCATGAGTCTAATTTTATGGGCTGCAAATGCCATATTGTATGTCAGTTATTTAACCATATCGATATTTTTAGATATTTTGTGATTGTTTCCAATTTCTTACTATGATAACACAACAGTGGACATTTTGGGGCATAATGCTTTTGAGAAGTAGATACCTTGGATGTCAGTTGATACAGATTTTGAAGTCTTAATATGAAAGAGGGAATCTGGTGTAAGTGTGGTGAATGCAAAACGAGGACTATTAACTCAGAAAAAGCAGTCTGTTAGGAAGAGATGCATATGAAAGAAGCAGTATTATAGTGCAAAGCACAGACTCCAAAAACTGCAATACAAAAAACAAAACAAAACAAAAAAACAATGTATAGGAATAGCGTCTCTATATTCAATATGTTGTATTAAACGTTTGATCTGTATTACCTCATTTAACTCTTAAAACAATCTGATGAGGAAGTGTAGTAGGCAGAATACCCCTCTAATCCCTGGAACCTGTTAATATGTTACTATACATGTCAAAAGAGATTTTATAGAAGCAATTAAGGACAGAGACCTTAAAATAGGGAGATTGTTCTGGACTGTTCTTGTGGAGCCAGCCTAATCAACATTAGTCCTTAAAATCAGAGAACTTTCTCTTTCTAGAAGAAGAGATATAGCAGAGAGAAAAGGCTTTGTGAGATCTACAGCAGAGAAACCAGCCGAGCCTACGTGGACTAATGACTTCCGGAACCATGAGGTTAAAAATTTGTGTCAGTTCAGTCTGCCAAGTGTGTAGTAATTTGTTATGACAACAATATGGTTGGGCCCCCTATTATCTCCACTTACTACTTCAATCTGAAAATTTGGAAAGATGTAGTAATTTCCTTAAAGTTACTTAGCAGTTGACTCAGGATTTAATGCCTAGTCAAACTGACTTTTTGAGGCAATTTTAGTGTATGTGTATATGTATGTATACATATAATTATTTCGTTTTTTTAAGATGGCATAGTGTTCATTTAATGACTTTTAAATTTTCACATTTTAAGAAACAATCTTTAATTGTATTAGCCAGTTCTACTGTTCTTTTTCTGTATTCTATTTATTAATCTCTTCTACTTTCTTTAGATTGATATTTAATATTTATTGTGATAAAATACATAAAACATAAAATGTAACATCTTAATCATTTTCAAGTGCACATTTTAATGGTATTAAATATAGTCATAATGTAAAACTGAAACTTTATACCTATTAAATAGTAACCATCCATTCTTCCCTCCTCTCATCCCTGGCAACTACCATTTTAGTTTCTGTAAACTTTGAGTGTTCTAAGTACCTCATATAAGTAAAATCATACAGTATTTGTCATTTTGAGACTGGTTCTAAGTACCTCATATAAGTAAAATCATACAGTATTTGTCACTTAGCATAATGTCCTCAAGGTTTATCATGTGAATTTCCTTCCATTTTAAGGCTGAACAATATTCTGTACAATAATATTCCATTGTATGTATATACCATATTTTGCTTATCTTTTCATCTGTTTTTGGTCACTTGCATTGCTTCCATGTTTTGGCTGTTGTGAATAATGCTGCTATGAACATATGAACATGGGTGTACAAGTATCTCTTTGAGACCCTGCTTTCACATTTTTGAGTATATAGCCAGTAGTGCAAATTCCTGCATCATATGGTAATAATATTGTTAATTTTTTGAGGAACAGCCATACTGTTTTCCACAGAGATCCTATCTATCATTTTACACTCCCACCAACAGTGCTCAAGGGTTCTAATTTCTCCACATCCTCGCCAACATTGATATTTCCTGTTTTTGTTTTTGTTTTTGATAGTAGCCATCATAATGGGAGTGAGGTGATGTCACCAATAGAATCAAGAATAATGTCAAGACTTTTATTTCTAATTTTAGTAGTTTGAGGATTTTGTCATTTTTCCTTAGTCACTTTAAGCTACAGTTTTGTTTATTTTGGTGATATTTTCAAAAAAAACTAACTTCTGGTTTTATTGATTTTTCTTTTTTTTTTTTTTTTACTATTCTCTCTCTTTTTTTTACTTCTGTTTATTCTTTATTATTTCTTACTTTCTGCTAGCTTTGGGTTTTTTTTTATTTTTTTATTTCTAGTATCTTAAGTTGTAAAGCTAGGCTATTGATATGAGATCTTTATTTTTAAATGTAAGCATTTAAGACATCAGATTTCCCCCTTAACCCTGATTTCACTGCCTCCCATATGTTTTAGTGTGCTGTGTCTTCCTTTTCATTAGTCTCCAAGAATGTTTTAATGTCCTTTATGATTTCTTTTTTGATACATTTGTTGTTTAATAGTATGTCTTTTAATTTTTATAAATTTGTTAATTTTCCAGTTTTACTTCTGTTGTTAATTTCTTTTTTTAATTTCTTTTTTTTTTACTTTTATACTAAGCCTTTTTATTTTTCAGTTACAGTTGATATTCAATATTATTTTATATTAGTTTTGGGTAGACAGCATAGTGGTTAGACATTTATATAATTTATGAATTGATCTCCCCAATCAGTCTAGTACCCACTTGACACTATACATGGTTATTACAATATTGCTGACTGTATTACCTATGCTGTACTTTACATCCCTGTGACTATTTTGTAACTACCAATTTGTACTTCTTAATTCCTTCAACATTTTCCCCCAGCCCCCTAACCCCTCCCATCTGGCAACCATCAGTTTGTTCTGTTTTGTTTCTTCATTTATTTTGTTCTTTAAATTCCATACATAAATGGAATCATACAGTATTTGTCTTCCTCTGTCTGTCTTATTTTACTTAGCATAATACCTTCTAGGTCCATTCATGTTGTCGCAAATGGTAAAAATTCATTCTGTTTTTATGGCTGAGTAATATTACATTGTATATATTTACTACATCTTCTTTATCCTGTTGTTATTGATGGGACCTAAGGTGGCTTCCATATCTTGGCTTCTATAAATAATGCTGCAATGAACATAGAGATTAATATACCTTTTCAAATTAGTATTTTGCATTCTTCAGATAAATACACAGAAGGGGAATTGCTGGATAATCAGGTAGTTCTATTTTTAATTTTTTGAGAAAACTTCATACGGTTTCCCACAGTGGCTGCACCAATTTGCAATCCCACCAACAGTGCGTGAGGGTTCCTTTTTCTCCACATTCTCGCCAACACTTGTTTGTTGATTTATTGATGATAGATAGCCATTCTGACAGGTGTGAGGTAATATTCCATTATGGTTTTAATTTGCATTTCTCTGATGATTAGTATTGTTGAGCTTCTTTTCATATGTCTGTTGGCCATCTTTATGTCCTCTTTGGAGAAATGTCTATTCAGATCCTTTGAATAGATTGTTCATTTTTCCTGGTATTAAGTTGCATGAGTTCTTTATATATTTTGGATATTAACCCCTTATGAGATGTATCATTGGTGAATATCTTTTCCCAGTGGATAAGCTGTCTTTTCATTTTGTTGTTGATTTCTCTCGCCGTGCAAAAAGTTGAGCTTGATGTATATTTTTCTTTGTTTCTCTTGTCTGAGGAGATTATCAGAAAAAAATATAACTAAGAGCAATGTCAAAGAGTTTACTGCCTGTTTTCTTCTAGGAGTTTTATGTTTTCAGGTCTTATATTTAAGTCTTTAATCTATTTTGAGTTTATTCTTGTATATATTGAAGAGGGTGGTCTACTTTCATTTTTTGGCATGTAACTTTCTAGTTTTCCCAACATCATTTATGGAAGATTGTCTTTACCCTATTGTATATTCTTGCCTCCTTTGTCATAGATTAAACGACCATATAGGAATGGGCTTATTCTGGACTCCCTATTCTGTTCCATTGATCTGTGTGTCTGTTTTTATGCCAGTACCAATCTATTTGATTACTATAGCCTTGTAGTAAAGTTTGATATCAGGTAGTATTATACCTCCAACTTTATTCTTTCTCAAGATTGCTGTGGCTATTCGGGGACTTTTGTGGTTCCATAGGAATTTTAGAATTATTTGTTCTAGTTCTATGAAAAGTGCCATTGGTAACATGATAGGGATTGCACTAAATCTATAAATTTCTTTGACTAGTATTGACATTTTAATGATGTTAATTGTTTCTATCCATGAGCTCGGTATATGCTTTCATTTATTTGTATCTTCTTCGATGTCATAATTTATGAGTACAGGTCTTTTACCTCCTTGGTTAAATTTATTTTTAGATTTTTTCATTGTAATTATAAATGGAATTGTTTTCTTAATTGTTTTTTCTCTTAGTTCATTATTAATGTATGAAAATGCAACTGATTTCTTAAATTTAATTTTGTATCCTGCTACATTGCTGAACTCATTTATCAGTTTTAATAGTTTTTTGGTAGAATCTTTAAGTTCTCTGTATATGTCATCTACAAATAACAGTTTTACATCTTCATTTCCAATTTGGATGCCTTTTATTTCTTTTTCTTTTCTGATTCCTGCATCTAGGAGTGTCAGTGCTATGTTGAATAAAAGTGATGAAAGTGGACATCCTTGTCTTATTCCTGATCTTATGGAAAATGGTTTTAACTTTTCAACACTAAGTATGATGTTAGCTGTGGGTTTGTCATATATAGCCTTTATTAAAGGAGGTACTTTCCTTCTATATCCATTTTATTAAGTGTTTTAATCATAAATGTATGCTGTATTTTGTCAAATGCTTTTACTATCTATATTGATATGATCATACGATTTTTATTTTTCAATTTGTTAATGTGTTATATTAATTGATTTGAGGATATTAAACCAACTTTGCATGTCAGGAATAAATCCCACTTGACTGCGGTGTATCTTTTTTAATGTCTTGCTGAATTTAGTTTGCTAATATTTTGTTGATAATTTTTGCATTTATATTTATCTGTGCTCTTGGCCTATAATTTTTATTTATTTATTTATCTTTTTGTAATTCTTTGCCTGGTTTTTGAATCAGGTTAATAGTAGCCTTATAAAATGAGCTCGGGAGCCTTCTCTCTTTTTGAATTTTTTTGGAATAGTTTGAGGATAACAAGTGTTATTCTTCCTTGAATGTTTGGTAAAATTTACCCGTGAAGCCATCCAGTCCAGGACTTTTGTATTTTGGGAGTTTTTTGATTACTGATTTGATTTCGTTAGTTGTAATTAGTCTGTTCAGATTTTCTGTTTCTTTATTCAGTCTTGAAAGACTTCGTGTTTCTAGGAATTTATTCATTTCTTCTAGATTGTCCAATTTTTTGATATATAATTGCTTGGAGTATTTTACAATCCTTTGTATTTCTGTGGTGTCAGTTGTCACTTCTTCCTTATTTCTGATTTTATTTATTAGGTCTTCTTTTTTCCCTGATGAGTTTGGTTAAAAGTTTATCAATTTTGTTTATTATTTCAAAGAAGCAGTTCTTGGTTTTATCGATTTATTTTATTTTATTTTAGACTATGTTTTGTTTATTTCTGCTCTGATCTTTATTAATTTTTTTGCTTCTACACACTTTGGATTTTGTTGTTTTTGTCCTAGCTCCTTCAGATGTAAGGTTCGATTATTTATTTGAGGTTTTTTTTTTTTTTCCTTGAGCTAGGCCTGTATTGCTATAAATTTCCCTCTTAGGATTGCTTTCACTGTGTCCCATGGAGTTTGGTTCATTGCGTTTTCCATTTCATTTGTCTCAACGTATTTTCTTAAATTTCTTCCTTGATCTTATTGTTAACCCATTCATTGTTTAGTAGCATTTTATTTAGCCTCCATGTGTTTGTGTGTTTTTTCAGTTTTTTTCTTGTGATTGAGTTCTAGTTTCTTAGCATTGTGATAGGAGAAGATGCTTGATATGATATCAGTCTTCTTAAATTTATCAAAACTTGTTTTGTGCCCTAACATGTTATCTATACTGGAAGATGTTCCATGTGCACTTCAAAAGAATGCATAGTCTGTTATGTTGGGGTAAAATGCTCTACAAATATCAATTAAATTGATCTGGTCTAATGTGTCATTTAAGGCTTCTATCTTCCTGATTTTCTGTTTGGAAGATCCATCTATTGGTGTCAATGGGGTGTTAAACTCCCCTACTATGATTGTATTACTGTTGACTTGTCACTTTATGTTGGTCAATATTTGTTTTATATATTTAACTGCTCCTATTTTGGGTGCATAAATGTTTACGAGGGTTATATTTTCCTGTTGGATTGATCCCTTTATTATTTTGAAATGTCCTTTTTTGTCTTTTATTATAGCCTTTGTTTTAAAGTCTATTTTGTCTGATAAAAATATCGCTACTCCAGCTTTTTCTTTTGCTTCTATTTGCATAAAATATCTTTTTTCCCCATCGCTTTGCTTTCAGTCTGTGTGTTTCTTTTGATCTGAAGTAGGTCTCTTGGAGACAGCATATATATGGGTATTGTTTTTGTATCAATTCAGCTACCCTATGTCTTTTGATTGGAGTAATTGATCCATTTACATTTAATATGATTATTGATAGGTACATAGCTATCGTCATTTTATTATTCATATTTGTGTTATTTCTTTTTTTCCTTTTTTAAAAAAAATTATTTATTTTAATTAGTTTCAAGTATACAGTACATTGATTAGACATCTATATAGTTCATAAAATGATCCCCCAATTGCTCCCTCCCTCCCCTGGCCCTCCACCTAGCCATCATATTAAAGCTAACTGCATTCTCTCTGCTGTGCTCCCCATCTCCGTGACCAACTATCAACTACTAATTTGTACTTCTTAACCCTTCACCCCATTCTCCTATCCCCCCAAACCCCTCCCTCTGTCTGTCACCAAATTGTCCACTATATTTGTGAGTCTCTTTTTGATTAGTTTGTTCTTTTTGTTCCTTAGATTCCACATATAAGTGAAATCATATGGTATTTATCTTTCTCCATCTGACTTATTTCACTCAGCATAATAACCTCTAGGCCCATCCATGTCGTTGCAAATGGTAGGATTTCAATTTTTTTAATGGCTGAGTAATATTCCATTATATTCCATTATATGTACATATGAACCATTATATGTACATATGAACCTAAGTGCCATCTCTTAATGGGCACTTAGGTTGCTTCCATATCTTGGCTTTTTTCCCTTCTTCTTAAAGAAGTCCTTTTAATGTTTCTCATATACTTGTTTGAGATTAAAAAAAAAAACTCCTTTAGCTTTTTCTTGTTTCTAAAGTTCATTATCTCTCCTTCTATTGTAAATGATAGCCCTATGGGTAAAATAGTCTTGGTTGTATTGAAGGTCCTTGCTTTTCATCACTTTGGATATTTTGTGTCAGTTTCTTCTGGCCTGCAATGTTTCTGTTGAGAAATCAGCTGACAATCTTATGAGAGCTCTCTTGTAGGTAACTAGCTTCTTTTCTCTCACTGCTTTTAAGATTCTCTTTGTCTTTAACCACTTGCATTTTAATTATGATGTGTCTTGGTGTGGGCCTCTTTGGGTTCATCTTGTTTGGGATTCTCTTCACTTTCAGGACTCATATGTCTATTTCCTTCACCAGGTTAAGATTGTTTTCAGTCATTATTTCTTCAACTAGTTCTCAATCCCTTACTCTCTCTTATCTCTTTCTGGTAATTCTACGATGCACATGTTCTTATGACTGATGTTGTCCCAGAGGTCCCTTAAACTATCCTCATTTTTTATTGCTTTTTTTTTCTTTTTGCTGTTCCAATTGGATGTTTTCTGCTACCTTATCTTTTAAATTTCTAATTCAATCCTTTGTTTGATCTAATCTATAGTTGATTCCCACTAATGAATTCTTCATTTCAGTTATTTTAGTCTTTATTTCTGAATATGTTTTTATGTTTTCTATTTTCATTTTTATGTTTCATATCTCTTTGTTGAAGTTCTCGCTGAAATCATTGAGCATCCTTATAACCAGCGTTTTGAACTCTGCATCTGGTAGGTTGCTTGTCTCCATTTTATTTAGTCATTTTTCTGAAGCTTTGTTCTGTTCTTTAATTTGGGACATATTTTTTTGTCTCCTCATTTTGGCTGCCTCCCTGCATTTGTTTCTATGTATTAGGTACAGCTGCTAGGTCTTGGTAGTGTAGCCTTATATAATAGGTGTTCATTGGGACCTAGTGGCACTGTCTCCTTGGTAACCTGAGTTAGGTGCTCTAGATATGTGTCTCTTCTGTGAGTTGCATGTGCCCTCTTGTTGTAGTTGAGCTTTGGTTGCTGTTAGCACATCAGTGGGAGGGACTGACCCTCAGGCTAATTGGTTGTAAAGACTGGCCAATGACTCCAGTTGTCTTTTGTTTAGTTGATTTTTTGTAGTAAAATATTTAAATTCCTTTCTTATTTACTTTTGTATGTATTTTATAACTATTTTCTCTGAGGGTACAATGAGAAATAACTTTAACATCTTTTCTCATTTTATTGTATACCTTGTGATTTTTTTTTTTGTTTAAAAATGGACGTTTGGATCTAATAATATAACCCTGGAAATCAGATTCTCCCCATTTCCTAGGGTTTGCTGTTTTATTGTTATTTGTTTTGTTTTTCGTTGTTGCAGGCTGTTACTGTGCCAAGGGTAAGCCTCAGGTGTAAATTTAAGATCTTTCTAGATATTTTCTGAACAAGTGCCTTTCCTTGGGCATGCACAGTGACTTTTTAATTTTTCCTGTATAAGCAGTTGCTTTTGGATATCCTAATCTGTAATGTCTGGCTCCCAAGAAGAGAAAAAGAGGGAAATAAAGGGAGTGGGGAAAAGGGCACTAGCCCTTTAAATCTCCTGGAAGTCACTTTTGCTAGAGGGGGAGGAGCTTGTAACAATGAAGGGAGGTGCAACATGGCCACTCTCCTTTATGTCTACACCTCTGTGATCTGAAGCAGCAATCACTGATCGGAGCATACATCCATGCTGTTTGAAGGACAGGATCCTTTTTACCTATGCTTGCTCCTGCAAGCTGTATGTGGATTGCTCCGGGAACCTGTATATAGCTGCCTGCCACAGAGCTGAGGTTAGGGCATGGGTTGCTACTACTGTGCTAAGAGGTGATATTGACTAAAATAACCACAATTTATCATCTAAGCCTTTCCTTGAAAGTTGCAAGACTCCAAGTCAGAATTCTAAAATAGTTACATAAGACAGATTCGGCTAATATAATTGTTGTCTAGGTGGGGAGACAGATTCCTGGCGCTACTTATTCAGTCATATTCTCAGAATCCTCTCTTAGATTGTTTTAGATGAAATTCTTCTACCTTGCCTATTTGAAGTTTTAGTTGCTTTATTTTCAATATGTTTTTCTTTTTAAAAGCATTTAAGGCTAACTAAAGCATCTCAATTTCTACTTTGGCCATATCTCTCCTCTTTTGAAATACAGTACTTCCATTATTTTTCGTTTCTAACATTTTATAATTTTCATTTTTCTTTTTCTCAAATCAATTATTTAGAACTGCAAGTGTGTGAATACATATATGTGCATTGAATTGTTATTTATTTGACTCTTATTTTAAAATATGTTGATTTTTTTTTGGCTTCCTCTTTGGTGTTATTTTATAATTTTACTTAATTGTGTTCAGTGAATATAAGGGATAATTATGGCCTAACACATGGTCAGTTTTGGTGATTGTTCCATGTTTGATTAAAATTTAGGGAACACAAAATTTTCTGTATCCCTATAAGTTTAAGATTATAATTAAGTTATTCAGTTTCTCTACATGTTTTCAGTACTACATTTGTTGGTTTCTTAGAATCGTGTATTAAAATCCCCCACTATGATAATCACTTTCTCAATTTCTCACATTGTGTTACTCTTAGATTTTGCTATATCTATTTCAGAGCTATAATGTCATGTGGATGAAGATTTATGATACTTGTTTTTTGATAGGTTTTAACCCATTTCCCATTTAGAAAAAAAAGTGCAGCTCACTGCCAGCATTAATTTAATTTTACATAAACATACTCTTTGAGGCTGAAGCAAATCTGACTAGTTTTCAATGTGAAAATAAAGTATAAAACCTGTTCTTGGAGTTATTTTTAAATAGAACTTGTCTCTAATCCTAACGTAACAGAAATGTATACATTGGATTCATCAAATAAATCTTCGGCCAACAACTGTTCAAGAATGATGTTAACATCATGCGTAGGAATGCTACGTTTTCTAGGATTTGACATTTTCAGCAATCGAGAAATGCTATATTTTGCAAATGGACATAACTACTAATAAAAACAGAATGCTATAAATAGAATAATGTCATTTGTTTCCAAAGACGATTGATATACTAGAGTGATGCAAAAATAATAATCAAAGCAAGATATTTCATGGCGAATTTCGGCGCTAGGGTTAGGACTATAATCTGTGAGTTATCTTGGGATAAATGCTGCAGCCGCAAATGCCAATGGCGAGTATTCTCGGGGAATCGGGAAATGGGTTAAAAAATTAATCAATGCATTTGAAATATTTTAAGTCCCTTTAAATGATCTTACCTAGAATTTGTTTTGCCTAATATTAATATTGCCACAGGAGCTTTCCTTGTGTTATAAAAGTCATAGTTTAATTTTAATTTCTTAATCTAATCTATCTCCATATTTTAATAAAGTTAACATTAAATTATTAAGATTACTTATATGCTGGGATATGTTCTTCACAACTTGTTTATGTTTGCTCGTTATGATGCTTTTCAATCCATTTTAAAGCCCTTAGTTGGTTTCATGTTTTGTTACTTTTCCTTTTATCCTATGGCTTGGAAATTATATTTATGTTTATATTCTTGGAGTACTTAGCCTTAAGCTTAATATGCATACTTAAGATATTTTTCTAATATCTATTTTTAATTAATATCTATCTCCTCCCTCTTAAAATGCTAAGAACCTTTATATACTTTGCTCCCTTTCATTACTTCCTCTCTTCCTGCTACATCCCATATTGATGATATTTGATAATTTAGTTCGGGATTGTTATTATTATTAGTTTCTGGTGTCTTTGCTCATCATTGCTTCTTCATTCCTACTTCCTTCTTCCAGATTAATCTTCCTTTTGCTCTAGCATTTATTTCAGCGAGGGCCTATGAGTTATTAAATTGAGACTTGCATTTCTAAGAATATTATTATTTTACTCTAATATTTGAATGATTGATCGGCTGCATATAAACTTTTTATTTAAATCTTTAAAAGATTTAATGTTTTTTGTTCCCACTGTGTTCTTTCCAGATTGCCAATGAGAGGTGTAAGATTAAAAACAGTTTTGTTATTTGTAGACAATTATTTTTCCTCTCTGAAAATTTTATGGTTGTCTCTTGTTCTAAGTTATCACTGTTATAGGAAGATTTGTGGCACATTTCCATTTATCCGATTGGCACTATATGGCTCTATCATTTCTCATGTTTTTATTCAGTTTGGAGAAGTTTTGTTCTATTATTATTTAGTTTCTTTTCCTATTTCTCCCAATTTACTCAAATCTCTCTTTCTTGGAAATGTATAGTCAGTTTCTGGATCCAGAATCCAGAATTCTGGATCTGGACTCTCTGTCTTACGTATATTTTCTTATTCTGTGGTATATACCACTTCAAAATTTAGGGCATCCCTGTGGTATTTCCTACCCTCTTTCAATTTTTTAACCATTCTTTCTGCCCCCATTTTGAGCTTTGGTTTCCTTTTCAATCCAGTCCCATCTGCCTTTTATCCATATAGTATTCCTTACTTCACTGAAGTAAAACTGAGGCACAAAGAATTGGAGTATCTTATTCAAAGTCACACACACACACACAACGAAAAGAAGAAAAAAATTTAAAGTCACACAGGTATTAAGTAGCATAATTGCATTATGCATCTAGGCAGTCTGGCTCCAGAATCTCTTGTAACCTTTAAGCCATACTGACTTACTTTTCTGCCTTTAGTACCTTTTCATTAAGTTCCCCATTTTTAAAATTTGCTACCTCCCTAAGAAATAGCATTGTCATTCAAATAAAATAGCAATATGATAATACAGCTAAGATGAATGTCTAGTTCTCTTTTCTCTGGGGTGTTGCTGCCTATTCATAGAAATATTTTTGTTTTTGTTTGAATTATTATTACTGTAAATTCTTGCCTTGGGTTTTTTTCTTCTTATAAACCATAATAATGAACAGAAATTTTATCTCAATTAGTTACCCATAAAACAACATAAACATATTTGGGCCTTTAGTGTTTTTATAAATGAGAATAAAGTTGTTTCAATACATAATTTATTAAATTGAGTTAAACTAAAAACAGTTATAGCCAAAGAAAGCAAAAGTGTTTGCTTCAAATTTGATTATTCATGAAAACTAAAGCATATACATTAGAAAAGTGTTAGAAATCAAAGACAAATTCACTGGGTTTCCCATGACTGATTTTTCTCCCGCTGAATCTTACTCTCAGAGATATGTCAGAAGTGTTCATGCCTAAAGAGAAAGATTGGAGAGCAAATGAATTCTCAGAGGACTTTCACTTGAAAACTTTGAAAAATACCTGCAAAATCACCAATAAGTTTACTTTGGGCATTTATTTCTGTGCGCTTCCCATGAAATCCAGTATAATTGTGAGCTTCCTTTTTAAAAGAGAAACGTATTGAAGGATCACATTTCTTATTCTGTGCAATCTTCTCATCTAAGTGTACTCCAGACAATAAGATACAGTGGGGACATTGTATAAGGTATTATAGGAAAATAAAAATGCTAATGTTGACCCCAATTTTTCCATTTAATTCTCTGACCTCATAAGCTACATCCTTTTAACTATGGAGAGGAGACCGCATTTGCTCAGTGCTTTCAACACAGCGTATGCTAAAAATTATTCTCCAATGCTTGGTATTTTATTGTTACATTCTTCCTTGAGTATGACATTCAATCCTCAATTTCATTACTACATAGAATGGAATGATTGGGAAGACCAGAGATACTGACCAATCCTTAAAACAAAAGGCAGATCTACAGCTATCCTACTCTAATCTTTCTCTTGAGACAGTCTTGATGGAGGCAAGGAGAGTGATACTGGCTTGTAACTCTGTTGGCTTAATGTGACCAGCATTTTTTGTTGTATGTAAGCATAAGCACCAGTGATATTTTAAATTGATATTGAAATTAAGCTGATGATATACAAACTGTGTCCACATGTAAAAACTATAGAATATAGTTCCACTTATCTGACTGTTGATTTTCATGGCTGATGTCAATTTATCTAATTGGTCAGACTGCAGCGATTAATCTTTGTTAGGAGAACAGATGACACTGTCATCCAAAGAACCATATTAGAGAGATGACCTGAGACTGATGATTCCATGTGCAATAACTATTTTGCTGGTCATGAAGCAAGCAATATTTGGGGGGAATTACATATAAAAGTCAATTTTGTAAATGAAATGTGTGTTTTAAGTCAACTGTTTATTAATTAATCAGGAGTAAGTGGTGAGGAAAAACTAAGAAATAATAGACTGCTACGTAAAGATACAGATTGCCACTCATTCTCTATCCAAGTGTGTATGGAGATTTGGTTCACATCTCTATATAATTTTTTCTGACTCATTTTTTTCCTTCAAAAAAGAATATCACAGACTGATTTCATAAGAAATAACTGAAGATGATTTACATCATAAATATAAATCCAAATGACACCATAAATATGCAGAATGGAAAGTGGTTCATTACTTTGAAGGAAATAAATTTGCAAGTATATGTTTACTCCTTTTGTATGATTGCCCATTTTATGATACCACCTTATGCTTATTATTGAGACATATCACATTTTTGCAACCCTGACAAGCCCAAGAATGACCTCATACAATTTAGCTGTCCTTGTATTTTACAGTACTTTATTCTCAAGCCAATACAGATCTAATTCCATTGCACATTAAGCATGTCATTTAATTTTTTTTATCCCAATAAGATGTTGCTGAACACACTTTGATTAATTTGATATAGGCTAACAATCATGAATAACCTCATTCTAGATGTTCAAAATAGAATTTATATCTAATTTAAACCCAATAGAAACTATAAACCTGAATGATGCCATGCATTTTCTACTATTGGTATGTTTATATATCAAAAATACTTGCAATTATAATGAATACTTTTAAGTGTGTGTGTGTGTGTACATAAACTGGCATGATCTATTTTACAGGTTAAAAACAAGAAAGAGTAAATTGTCTGGGTATTATATAGTAGACAGAATTCTGAGATGGCCCTCGAGATTCCTGGGCCCTGACGTATACGTGCTTTCTCCCATTTATTCAATCAAATACCGACTTAGGTGTTGTTATGAAGGGATTTTTGCAGTTGTAATTAAAGCCCCTAATCAACTGACCTCAAGATAAGGAGAATATTAATGTGGACCTGACCTAAATAGGCAAGACTTTAAATCTGAGTCTAGAGGTCAGAGATGGAAGAAGTCAGAGATTCAACAGTTAGATTCAACACAAAATAAGTCTACATTGCAGACTTAAAGATGGAGACAAAAACATGCGATGATTTTTAGAAGCTGAGAGTGGCCCCTCCTTGACAGCCAGCAAGAAAACAGGGACCTCAATCACATAACCACTGAATTTTGCCAAATCCTGAATGAATTTGGAAGAGAATCCTATGTCTCAAATAATATTGTAGCCCCAGTCCACACCTTGCTTTCAAAAGCTTTCGTAAGATTCTGAACAGAGGACCCAGCTATTTCATCCTCAAAATCCTGATCCAGAGAAAATGTTAGGTAATACATTTATTACTTTAAGCTGATAAGTTTTTGTTCATTAGCTATGCAGCAGTAGAAAACTAATACAAATAGTTTTATCTTTTATCTTCAAAGCTCAACCCTGGTTCTCTCTCAGTAGCAGTGACTATCATTACCTTTGGCTCTTTAGTAAAGGTCTTTAGTATTTGAAAACCCATACATTTTCCCCAATGCACTTTTTGTAGTCTTACCTTCCACTATAAGCTTTTAGTATACTTATCTAAGTATACTCTTCCCTGTATATTATATACTTCTATACCAATGGTTTCACTGTACTCTCTACTTAGAAGTCCCTCCCATAGTTCTTCAATATCTCCAGGTTCCAACCTTATTCATCATTAAAGTTTCAACTCCAATGCCACTTCTTTCAAAAAACCATCATTGATCCACTGCAGCTTTTGCAATATGTTCCTTCTTTGTACACCCAGAGAAGTACCCAAAGTCTCACACGAGTTTCTCATGTTCTTCATTGTATGCTAGTTGCAGAGACATTTGATCTTCCTTACAATGAGGAAACATTGCTATACCACATATGTTGCCTCATATACAGGAAGTAATTTAATATTGGATGGATGGATTGATGGATGGATAGACAGATGGATAGACTGAGTTAGTGAATCCTGAGAGTTAGCCTTTACTACCTTAATAATTCATCCACTCGACCTTCCCTCGCTTTTATATATGCTCTTCTTTCTTGCTTATTCGATTTTTCACCATCGTCATCCTCCAATCTTCACACCTTTCTCTTGCTGACCCAGACTTTCTCACAGCTTTTCTTTTACAGACAAGCAATAAACCTGAAAACACATTGCATGAAAAATTATATAACCTAGTATTTTATTGTACTAATTTAGCCTGGAGGAATTATTTGGTGCATGGCGGATAACTATATGCTCATTCAATTGCTAACATAATTCTAAAGAGACTTCCAGAAAAAAATATTTACCTCTCAGTGCCTCATACACACACGCACACAGAGCCACGTGCCGCTTAATAACAAGGATATGTCCTAAGAAATATGTAATTAGGCCATTTCATTGTTGCGTGAACATCATAGAGTGTACTCACACAAACATATGACTCTAGGTGGTACATCTTACTACACACCTAGGGTATGTGGTATACCGTCATTGTATATGTGGTCTATCATTGGCTAAAACGTCGTTATGCAGCACATGGCTATATATGTGTGTATACATATATATCACACAGAAAAACGTGTCATCTAGGCTTAAAGAAGCAATTAGAATAATCTGTTTCGGGTGTCATAATTTTGCTAAAAATATGGAAACAATTGGAAGTACATAAACTTGAATAATGCTGTAATTTATCAAGACAATTATCGTTATTACCAACATAGTAAGATTAATAAGATAATTATATCAACCATCATTATAATTGATCGTTTTTGAGTAATTCAGATGATAAGCCCTTGGTGTTTCTCACAATCATGTGGTCATCATACACAACTGTTTATATGTCAATTGCTTCTAATACTAAATTATGAATCTCAATTAATTGATGATGTTTTCGTTAATTGTGATAGAATCCCTTTTGTGTTTTGTAAAGAAAATTGTGCCTTTTGAGTTACATGCATAGTGATAACTGCATCTGAGGAGATACTTCTCTCAACAAAGCTACCAAATGATTTCACTTATATGTGGACTCTAAGGAACAAAAAGAACAAACTAATCAAAAACAGACTCACAAATATATTGGACAACTTGGTGATGGACAGAGGAGAGGAGGATTGGTGGCTGGGAGAACGGGGTGAAAGGTTAAAGAAGGGTTAACTACAAATTAGTAGTTAATAGATGGTTACAGGGATGAGGAACACGGCATAGGGAATGCAGTCAGCAGTAATGGAATGGCTAGGTGGAGAGCCAGAAGAGAAAAAGAGCAATCAGGAGAATCGTTTTATAAACTATATAAATGTCTAACCAATGTACTGTATACTCGAAACTAATAATGAATTTTTTTTTCAAAAACGCTCCTTTAATTTATAATATATTTTTTCATGGCTTTACAGTTTTCTCTTGGTGAATGCTGTGCCCTTCTTCTGCTTCCTTGTATCACCACTGCCCACCATAAGCTTATCTTTCTATTATTTTCCTGGATATCATTGTAAAGGTGATGAGAAGGAGGACTAAAGCCTCTAATTATTGAGCAGTCACTATGTGTGATCGAAATATATGTGTGTATATGTGTGTATGTGTATACAAATACATGCAGGTATTTCTATAGTTCCCTAAGCCACCCCAAAAAAAACAAGATAGGAACTCAATAAATATCTTTAAATTACTGAATAGACAGCTGATAAAATCATAGAAAACATCAATTGGAGGAAAATGGGAAACAACACATAGAGGTAGAGAACCATCAAGAAAAGTTTTAAAAATCTGAGACTCTGAAACTTTGAAAGATTTAACCACCTAAACTATGAAGTAGAACTGTAAGACAAAACCAAATCTGGCTAGCCCCAAAGGTATATATTCATGATGATACTAGATCAATTACTTCTTCCACACGAAAGCCAGTGACAATTTTCACTCTAATTTCGTCAAAATATTCTTAATAATTTCTTCTTTCCTTATTCTCTATTTCTCTTCCAATGATGTTTTCTGTGATATGTTCATCTGTGCTATCCACCAATTTAAAATATGTATTGAGTGCCTACCTTGTTCCAGGCAAAGAAAATATATCATTGAACAAAATAACACAAGTCCCCTATCCTCATAGAGCTTATGATCTAGTAGGAGAAGATAGACAATAAATCAATAAAACACATACTCTATCTGGTGATGACAATGACTCTAAAGACAAAAATAAGACATTAAAGAAGGGAATGACATGGAGCCAGGACTTTGGTCAAAGTAGGCTTCAGTGATGAGAAGAGATGATTCGGCAGCTACCTGAAGGACAATCTAGTTGACATGAACCCCTACCAAGTGGATAGGGGATTTGTGCAGACCTCTAGTCACAGAAGACTCAATGGCTAATGTCCTGAGGCAATGTCTAGTAGTTTGAGTTGTAGACATATGTGTGCCTTTATTTCACTTCCAGGTCCACAAGTGCCTAATATACAGTTCTCAGTAAGCATCTTTGACTTATCAAATAACAAGGGGTTCAATACAGCAAAGTTAGTTCTAGATCTTATCCTTGGAGGTCGATGGGGCACCTGGTATTCTGTTAGAATATGCTAATTTTGATTCATGGACTGAGTTAGAAGCATTATTCAATAACTAAGTGGATTTAGGGAGGAGCAGCAGAGACTGGCATGGATTCCTTGGGCTTCATTTGTCCTATCGGCCTGGTCTTTTATGGTGCAAACTGGAGAGAAGCTTCATTCCTGTTAATCACAATTATTTTCTGAGTGGACAGACTTATCCTGTGCAACATTCAAGTGACCTCTACTTTCATACAGCAACCACACTCCCATCTGCTCAGGAAAAGTGTAAACTTTTTGAGGTAGATTATTTTCTCAGTATGCTTTCTGAAAAAGGATAGCTGAGTGTAAATCCACGAGAGCTTTTGCATTCACAGGCAATATTTATTGAGTGTGTTTTAGCATAAAACTTTTGGTGATATACTCTTGTGAATATAATTCTACCATTTAGATTTTATTAGTAATCAACTTAATTGCTAATCAGTTTAATTTATCTTGCTGATGTGGTCTCTTTGTGGGGAAATTTAGATATTATTTTATAATTTTTGTTTTTTGGTTACAGTTGTGTGGTTTTAGTGGCCTCTTGGTTTTGTCAGGATTAAATGGAGTGGTCTCTACAAATACCACAACCTCATTCATCTTCCATAAGTGTGTGAGCTCATCTCATACACCAATGAATGTGGTTTGCATTAAACAGGATTTTCTTTTTCCGGTTTCCCATTTGTTCCTAACATGAGTAGTAAGGAAAGTATTACCATTATAGAACTTCAATATATATAATATCAGCAAGCAAGGAGGTTAAGTAATATTATAATTCAAAAATGGCCTACATAGTTTCTAAGATCTGTTTATCTTCTGTGCTAGATTTTGAACCTTTTAGTAGCTTGATAAAGAAATACAAAAATAATTTGTCTCAGTTGTTTCCTTTGCATTTCATTCTTCCCAGACGGTGTCCTGTACTTTTGAAACATTTTTACCTCTGAAATGGTAGAGAGGTGAATGAAATGATGTATTGCAAAAACCGGGATAGTTACTCTGTATAAAGTCTCACATTCTTGGTTTGACTTTGCTTCTTTATGATATCATTGAACTTGTATTTTTATCCTCCACATTTATTATACATGAAAATTATCTCTAGGAGACAGATTAGATTTGGGTTTGAGATTTTTGGTAAGAATATTTCATAGATGGTACTGTGGACCTCATACTGCATCACAACAGGTATCGCACAATGACTGAAGACTCACTTTTACTGAAGACCCATCGATCAGTGGATTCTGGTAGTATTGCCTGATCTCTCAATTGTTAAATCCCCCAAGTTGCCATATAATGAGTTTAGCATTGTTGTCTGAATCAGTTATATTATTTGGGATCACAGAACCATTGTTTTCTAATTTTATTGTTCCTTCCATATTAATTAGCTAAAATTGTTCCATAAAGAATAGGTTATCTTCATTAATTAGGTTGATTTAGTCACTCAGGAAAAATATTTAGCTCTTTCCTTTTAATTGCCAGATTTCAGAAAAAGAAGTTGGTACCCTAGAATCTCTAATCGTCTCCAATGAGGGTTTTATATTAAGTGTGTTGTACATTTAAACAAAATAACAAGCATTACAAGAATCTTGTTGGCTTTTTTTCCTAGAAAAATTACATTATCGATGAGTTCTATAAATGAGAGTAATCGATCACATACCCAGTAAAACAGGCAGAATGTTGCATCTGGCAAGCTCTCCCTGTTTTTAGGGAACATCAAGAACGTGTCATGTCTCCACAGGCCCTCAGTCTCATCGAAATGTGTCTACATGTTCTGTGAAGGCTGAGTCATATGTGGCACTTTTCCCAATGAGGTCATCCTAGGGCTGTAGTGGGAAATGTTCCTCTAGTTGGCTCAAGCATCCACTCATTATTTCTGGGTCTCTAATCACCATATTGCTAGTGAAAAAAAGTCTCTGTTCAATGAAAAATAATAAAGAACTGACAGTCTTCTCTCTAGGTATTAAAAACAAGCTATGCTAGGAATAACACCAATATTTGCTGAGTAATTTAACAAATCATGTTACTCAAAAATATTTATCAACTAGTTATGTGC
>NW_024340698.1:981041-1011304 GCF_902729225.1 Pteropus medius | reverse complement strand
AAACCCCCTCCCCTCTGCCCGTCACCAAATTGTCCACTATATTTGGGAGTGTTTTTGATTAGTTTGTTCTTTTTGTTCCTTAGATTCCACATATAAGTAAAATCATATAGTGTTTTTCTTTCTCTTTCTGACTTAAATACCTTCTAGATCCCACAAAATAATATCTTTTTTCATCCTCTTCCTTTTAGTCTGTGTGTGTCTTTTAATCTGAAGTGAATCTTTTGTATTTTTTCTTCTTAAAGAAGTCCCTCCAACATTTCCTGTAATACTGGCTTGGTGGTGATAAATTCCCTTAGCTTATTTATCCCTGGGAAGCTCTTAATCTGTCCTTCAACTCTAAATGATAGCTTTGCTGGATAAATTATTCTTGGTTGTAGATCCTGGGTCTTCATCCTGTTGACTATTTTTTTGCCAAGCCCTTCTGTCCTGCATAGTTTCTTTTGAGAAATAAGCTGACAGTCTTATGGGTGTTCCCTTATAAGTAATTATCTGTTTTTCTCTTGCTGCTTTTAATATTGTTTTTTCTTCTATATTTAATGTTTGGCATTTTAATTATGACGTGTCTTGGTGTGGGCTTCTTTGGATTTCTGATTTTTGGAATTCTCTGAGCTTCCTGGGGTTTTATGTCCATTTCCTTCACCAGATTAGGGAAGTTTTCCATCATTATTTCTTCAAACAGCTGTTCAACATCTTGATTTTCTTCAGTTACAGCGATCAGACAGATATTTGGACCCTTAATAGTGTTCCATATGCTCCTTAAATTATTTTTATAGTCTTGGCATCTTATCTCTTGCCACTCTGATTGCGTGTCCTTGGCTTTCTTCATCCTCTAGATAGGGTATTTGATCCTGTTCTTTATTCACTTTGTTTATTCCTTTGTTTATTCCATTTAATATACTTCTCATCTCAGATAATGTGGTCTTCATTTCATATTGGTTCCTTTTTATAATTTCCTTTTTCATTTTTATGTTTTTTTTTTATCTCTTTGCTGAATTTATCTACACTTCTCAAAAGTTCATTGAACATCTTTATAACTAGCGTTTTGAACTCTGCATCTATTAGATTACTTGACTCCATTATTCCTGGGTCTCTGTTCTGTTCTCTCATATGGTTTCTGCTTCTTTGTCTTCCCATTTTGGCTGCCTTTATGTGTCTGTTTCTATGTACTAAGCAAAGATCCTAAGTTTTCTGGTTTTATTAGCGTGGATTTGTGAAGTAGGTGTCCAGTGGCACAGTCCTGAGAGGGGTTCAACTACAGGCCAAATTTAGCCCAAGCCTCTACCCCTCTGGGGCCACCTGTTAAGATTCAGGAAGCAATCCACAGATACTGTGCTTATAGTCACCTCAAAAGGGCACACCAGAAACCGAGGCCAGCTGCCTCCAGTGTGAGTCTAGGCGCTGCTCAGCAAGGAGCACCAGACTCGCTGAGGACACACCTGGATGCGGCTTGGGTGGGGCCGTGAGTTGCAGATGGTGGGGGGAATCCTCTGGGTGGAGCAACCTCTGTTATCCAGTTTGATGACGTCACAGCTATGGCAGCCCTGTGTCTATGCACTGGGAGGTGGGTGGACTCAACAGGGAACAATGGATACCACCGGCACTCCTGTACAGAGGGAGTCTTGCCTTGGCTCTCACTCTGACAATGTCTCCCTGTAAGTCCCTGGTGCCCTCTGTGCACAGCTGAATGGGCACTGGTGCTCAGAGTGAGCAGGTTCATCACTTCAAAAATTTACTCGCGGACGCGGTCCCTTTAAGAGGCTGTTGCCGCTGCCGCTGCCTCAGCCTCCGTTTCACTCAGTCCCTTGGGACCGGGCAGCCCCGCGTCTTTGCCCTGTCCTACCTTCTGCCATTGCAAGGTAAGTTCTTGGATTTCTCCCTAGTTGTATGGCTTGTTCGTCTAGATCCCAGGTGAATTTTCCTAGCTGCTGCTCCTTGTTTCTGTCATAACTTTGACTTGATCGGCAGCGGGATGAACAGAGCCTCTGTCATCTATGCCATTTTTTTCCCCTCTCAATTAGGTTAATTTAAAAAAAAATTATTATTAGCTTCAAGTATACAGTACATTGGTTAGACATTTATATAATTTATAAAAAGATCCCCCTGATTGCTCTTTCTCTCCTCTGGCTCTCCACCTAGCCATTACATTAATGCTGACTGCATTCCCTATGCCGTGCTCCCCATCCCTGTGACCATCTATCAACTACTTACTAATTTGTACTTCCTTAATTCTTCACCCCATTCTTCCAGTCCCCCAAACCCCCTCTTCTCTGGCTGTCACCAGATTATCCTCTATATTTGTGAGTCTATTTTTGATTAGTGTGTTCTTTTTGTTCCTTAGGTTTTTAAGGCAGAAAAAAAATTGCAAAATATTTGAATTACTTTTTACACACATAGTATTTGGGGCTGACTTTCCTTATATAAACGTTTTCTAAGATTAATTTGATTGAGGTAATATCTACTGATGGACTTGAGAAAATGATATAATAGCTCTTCAATGAGAGAGCTAAATAAAAACTAGCACTGCCTCCAGACACCTTATGAATCTCTTCAAAGTCATAATCCAAATTCAAGGTCTAGCCATATGGCAAAGCTCAGTTTGTTCATAGGAGGATTGAAAATGCAAAATTACAGAGAAAAATACAGATGGCAAATAAACACATGAAAAGATGTTCAACATCATTAGCTGTTAGGAAAAGCAAATTAAATCTATATGAGATATCACTACACACATATCTGGTTAAAAAAAAAAAGAACCAGTGGCAACACCAAATGCTGGTGAGATTGTGGAAAAACTGACTGTTCATATATTACTAATGTTAATGTAGAATGGTATAGCTACTCTGGAAGAGTTTGACAGTTTCTTAAAAACAAACAAAAGACTAAATACAGAGCTACTATATGACCCAGAAACTGAACTCTTGTGCATTTATTCTAGAAAAATGAAGAATTATGTTCCCACAAAAACCTGTACATGAAGGTTCATATAAATTTTCTTTATAGCAGCCAGAAACTGGAATCAACCTAAATGTCCTTCAAATAGGTTAATGTTTAACCAAACTATGGTACATCTATACAATGAAATACTACTCAGCAATAAAAAAGGAGTGAACTATTGATAGATGCAGCAACCTCAATGAATTGCCAGAAAATAATACTGAATGAAACAGATCCAGTGACTAAGGTTATTTGCTATAAATTTTATTTATATAACATCCTTGAAATGTCAAAATTATAGAAATGGAAACCAGATTAGTTATTACCATGTGTCACGGAGGGGACGAGGGCAGGTGGGATGTGGGTTTGGCTATAAAATGGCTATAAAATCCTCGTGGTAATAGAAATGTTCCGTATCTTGACTATCAGTGTCAAAATCTTGGTTGTGACATTGCACTATAGTTTTGGAAGATGTTACTTTTGGAGGGAACTGAGTATGGGTACACAGTATCTCTATTATTTCTTACAACTGTCTGTGAATCTACAATCATCTCAAAATTAAAAGTTTAATAGTTTAAATTACAGATTAAAAATGAAGATTATTTCTGTGATCCAGAATATGAGGTTTAAGTAAATGTGCAGTCATTTCAAAAATTAATGACCTTACAATGAGCATACACCTCATAGTATAGATTTAGTTTCATAGTCCTCACACAAGTATTAGCCAATAAGAAGTTCTTTTTTAATTAAATTTATTGGTATGACATTGGTTAATAAAAATTATATAAGTTTCAAGTGTACCATTCTATAATACATCATCTGTATATTACATTGTATATTCACCACCCAAAGTCAAATCTCCTTCCGTAACCATATATTTGACTCCCTTTACCTTTATCTACCTTTCCCCTCTCCCCTTTCCCTCTGGTAACCACTAAACTGTTGTCTGTGTCTATGAGTTTTCATTTGTCTTGTTCATTTGTTGCTTTCAGTTTTATATCCCACCTATGAGTGAAATCATATAGTTCTCAACTTTTTCTGTCTGACTTATTTCATTTAGCATAATAATCTCAAGATCTGTCCATGTTGTCACAAATGGCAGTAGTTCATCCTTTTTTAGGTCTGAGTAATATTCCATTGTATATATGTACCAAATCTTCTTTATCTAGCCACCTATCAAAGGACACTTTGTTTCCATGGAGGGTCCTCAAAAAATTAAGACTAGAACTACCATATGACCCAGCAATACCTCTTCTGGGTATCAACCTCCAAAATTTGAAAAAAAAAATATCTATAAAGATATATGCACCCTGATGTTCATTGCAGCATTATCCACAGTGGCCAAGACATGGAAACAACCAAAGTAAGCCGTTCTTAAAGCTCTGAGGATACTACTGGTTTTCTGAGTGTCACTGCTATTCACTGTTTCCTTTTGACAGACAAGATTCTAAACTGCTCTTTTGTTTAAAAGTCACAAATATGTACTTAATAGGGCATACTTTGCTAATTACTTTTGCTATATTCCTGAAAAGTATGTAAATCTAGTTTGTGTAAAATGATCAGTTTTTACCAGTGCTGTGATATGTTCTTATTTAAAGAATTCTGTGATTCTACCTTAAAATGGCAATGAGAAACCCACATTTATTTTGCTATTTAGTACTTGTTCTCAGAAATGAAGTCAGGGCTGAAGACATATACATGGGCTATTTCAGGGTCCCAGATAAGAAACATCGATGGCTTGGTGCAGAGCAAGAGCTATACAGAAGGGTATAACTGGATGAAAGATTTAGTTGGATATTATGGGTAGAGGAAATGGAGCAATTGAGAATGACTCATAGTTTCTGACTTTAATTGACTAGAAGATCACATCATTTACTAAGAAAGAGAAGACTGGTGGAGGCTTTGGGATGAAGGTCAGGATTTCAGTTTTATAAATATTAGGTTTGAAATACCTGTGAGCTATCCAAGAAGAGACGTCAAGTAAAGTTTTGCAAGAGTCTCAAGCTCTAAGAATAGGTCCGCACTTCAGAAATAAATTTTGAAATAATTGGTAAGTGGGTAACATTTAAAGACATGGAAATGGATGAAATCAGTGATTAATGTGTGGAAGAAAGACGAAGGCTCAGGATTAAGGCAGAAGGAATTTCAAATTTCCAAGTGAGGTAGTAGAACCTAGAAATGGATGTGGATAAAGGCGGGCAATAAGATAGGAGGAAAACAAGGTGCATGTTGACTTCCTTGTGTCTTCTACTACAATAAAATGGAAGTTGTTTATAAGATTTACAAAAAAATAGTTATAGTACAGTGGCTATAATAGAAACATAATTGGAGTTGTAAGAGAGTGAATAGGGAGTGAGAAAGTTGTGATAGAAAGTGAAGACGACTCTTTAGAAAAATATTGCTATAAAGGGAAATAAAGAAATGGAATAGTACCTGGATCAAGGAAGAGCTTTTGTTTAAGTAGTGGTTACTCAAGCACATCAATAGGATGATGTGAATAATCCAGTAGAAAAGATGTTCAGCATGAACATATAACTATAGGAACAGACTCCTTGGGAAATTGATAGGAGATGGCTTCAAAAGCAAATGAGGAAGATTTGGTTTTCCATGGGAATAAGATCACTTCTGTGAAAGGAGAAGGAGTAATATGTAGGATAGATTGTTTTGGGGAGATAGAAGAAATAATCATTTGGTTAATATATTCTTAGGGAGTTGTGAAAAGCACTTGAACTGGAGAATAGCTAATAAAATGGAGAGCATGGATTCATGTAGGTTTAGTCATCAGAACCTGGTGACTAACTGGGTGTGAGGAATAAGAGGAGTATAGATGAAAATGTTTCCAGTATATAGAGGATGGTGTGTTAGAAGTTAGCTCATAAAGATAATTTTTAAGCATTAATTGTCCAAGAATATTAAGCTAGCTGATTATTTTTAAAACTTAATAAAGCATTGAATGAGAGAATAAGAGGGTCATTCTAAATGAGATCGAAAATTAAGTTTATCAACCTCAACTTCTTCTCAAGTCATATCTCATTTGTTTTGTTGAGAATGGTAATTGTAATCTCTCTATAGATATTTTCCACCCTGTGATAAGTAAACCAATGACAAGAGTAACTTCACTTGAAGAGGATTTCACTGACCCTTGTCCCCCAAGCTCTTAGATTTGTCTTTATTAGCCTCCTTGAGAACTGCATACCTTCCTATTTGTTATCCAACAGGGATTTTTTATTGGTCACATCAGTAAGAATGAAGATAAGGCTCTGCGTCCTGAAAGATTAAGGCTAGATGTGAATAAAGTAACCAATGTGCCCTATTGTTTGAGTTGGCATGTCTAATTCTTGAATTTTTCTTTCCTGCAGTTTAACCATATTTTACTCCAGACTTCAGAGCCTTGAAAGATTATTGTAATTATGACAGCTCTCTCAGAATACCATTTGCTAGTCACTGATAACCTTTCTTTGGTTTTGGCAGCAACATATCTTTGTTAAAAATTTTCAACATGGCTTATATACAGTGAGGGAGTTGTTTTCTTGCAGAAAATCTTTTGAAGGTCACCAATCACTAGCATGTTTTTAGGTCAGCGTGTACTCTTCCAGCAACAGAACAAACATTAACTCTAAGTGAACCTTGAGACAATAGAGAATTAAGCATAACTTTCTGTGTATAAAAAAAAGCAGACTCAATTTTAAGCTATAGTAGGATTCAGAGAGAAAAAATCAGGCACTATTGTATATTAAATTTTAGAAAAGGAAAGGCAATTTTAAAGCGAACTCTTCAGTTAAAATATTCATTAGACATTTTATAATGTGCTATGCCATTAAAAATTTTTAACTTCTCTTGATTCTTAAAAAATCCTCAGTTTTTCATAGAAACATTAAGATTGCACATTAAAGTACAGAGAAGAAAATAAAAATTGTCCATAAACCTATCACTCAGAGATAACCATTGTTAAATTTTTACTATATTTCTATCCAGTTGTTATTTTATTCATTTTTTTACATAGCCAATGTAGTATTAGATGTGATATGTGATTTTGGTTTCTCAGACAATTTTAAAAAGTATAGATGGGGCAGCATAAAATTACCAACTTTTCATGTGCCAAGTAAAAACAAAACATAAGCAAAACATTAAGCCATCAATAACAATAAAAGAATCTGCCATCTCCCATCACCATTATTTTATAAAAGGATATTTTGACACTACAGTGTAAAATGATAACATTTCAGAATAAAAGAGCCATTCAGGTTGAATAAAGTTTTATGAGAAGCTATCAATATTGTCCTCATTTTTCTTTTTTTGTTATAGGCTGGTGAAAACTTTATCTTGACAGTCATTATCATCATGGCTATCCCCTAAAATTGATTGGCTAGGAAAGAGGAAAAAAGAACAAAAATATTGTCTAGACTTTCTTAAAATACATGGTCACACATTTTGATTAAGCCCTTAACGTTGTTTACAGTCCTACTACTTAACCCGAATCCATTGACTCTCTCACTATCAGATAATTCTATTTCGTGCCTTCTCATTTGTCCTCAAGCCTCCAATAACCCCTTTCCCCTCCTCTTTCTCAGCTGGTGATATTGCTTCATAATTTCATTGAGAAAACATGAGTATTGAAAAAAATTCTCATAATGAGATACCACTCAAAACTTCTAGGATGGCTATTATAAACAAGGATGTATAGTAACAAGTGTTGTGGAAGATGTGATAAAATTGGAATGCTGATTCATTGCTGTGAGATTGTAAAATTGTGCAGTATTCTGCCTTCTTCTTATCCTATTGACATTCTCACCAGAGTGGTACACTTGTTACAAATGATGAACCTATAGTCATATGTCATAATCACCCCAAATTCATAGTTTACATTAGGGTTCTCTCCTAGTGTTATACACTCTGTAGATTTGGAAAAATGTGTAATGGCATGTATTCATTATTTTAGTATCATACAAAGTATTTCCAGTGCCTTAAAAGTCCTTCGTGCTCTGCTTATTCATCCCTCGCCTGCCCAATTCCTTGGCAACCACTGAACTTTTTACTGTAGCCATAGTTTTGCCTTTTCCAGAATGTCATATGCATTAGTTTCCTCCCTGTCTTTTCATGGATTGATTGCTCATTTCTTTTAGCACCAAATAATATCCTATTTTCTAGGTATTTCATAGTTTATTCATCCATTCACCTATTGAAAGATATCTTGATTGCTTCCAAGTTTTTGCAATTATGAATAAAGCTGCTATAAACATCTGTGTGCAGGTTTTTGTGTAGATATATATTATCAACTCCTTTGAGTAAATACCAAGGAGCACAGTTGCTGGGTCATATAGTAAGAGTATATTTTGTTTTGTAAGAAACTGCCAGATTGTCTTCCAAAGTGGCTATACTATTTTTTTTATTCCCACCATCAATGAATAAGAGTTTCTGTTGCTCCACATCTTCACCGGCATTAGTTGTCATTGTTCAGGATTTGAGCTATTCTAATATGTGTGTAGTGGTTGGTATTTCATTGTTTTAATTTACAATTCCCTAATGACATACAGTATTGAGAATATTTCCATATGTTTACTTTCCATCCGTATATATTCTTTGGTAGGTGTCTTTTCGGGTCTTTTGTTTATTTTGTAATCAAGTCGTTATTTCTTATTGTTGAGTTTTAAAAGTTCTTTGTGTATTTTGGATATCAGTTCTTTATCAGATATATCTTTTGCAAATATTTTCTGTGGCTTGTCTTTTTATTCTCTTGACAGTATAATTTGCAGAGTGGAAATTTATAATTTTAATCAAGTCCAACTTATCAATTATTTTTTTCATAGATCATGCTTTTGGCATTGTATCCAAAAAGTCATCTCCATCTCGAGGGTCTAGGTTTTCTTGTATGTTATTTTCTAGGCATTACATGTGTTTTTTTTTTTTTTTCTGTGTGAAATAGAAAGCATCCAAATTGGAAAAGAAGAGGTAAAATTGTCATTATTTGTTGATGACATGATACTATATACAGAAAACCTTAACAACTGCACAAAAAAACTATTAAAACTAATAAATGAATTCAGTAAAGTTGCAGAATACAAAATTAAAAATCAGAAATTTATTATATTTCTATGCAGTAGTAACACTTATAACTTGTTGATTTATTGACGATAGCCCATCTGACAGGTGTGAGGTGATATCTCATTGTGGTTTTAATTCGCATTACTCTGGTGATTAGTGACGATGAACATCTTTTCATATGTGTATTGGCCACCTACATGTCCTCTTTGAGATGGACATGTCCTTTGTGCATTTTGTAACTGGATATTTTTTGGTGTTGAGTTGTACGAGTTCTTTATAAATTTTGGATATTAACCCCTTATCAGAAGTATTATTGACGAATGTCTTTTCCTATTCAGTAGGTTGTCTTTTCTTTTTATTGATGGTTTTCTTTTCTGTGATGCAGCTTTTTAGTTTGATGTAGTCCCATTTGTTTATTTTTGCTCTTATTTCCCTTGCCTGGAGAGACATATTCAAAAGTTATTGCTAAGACTGATGTCAAAGACCTACTGCTTATATTTTATTCAAATTGGTGAAGACACTATGGAGAACAGTACAGTGTTTCTTCAAAAAATTAAAAATAGAACTACCATACAACCCAGCAATTCTTCTTCTGTGTATTTATCCAAAGCAAATAACAACATTAATTCAAAAAGATACATCTACCCTTATTTTCATTGCAGCCATATTTATAATAGCCAAGATATGGAAGCAACCTAGGTGTGCATCGATAGATGAATGAATAAAGAAAATGTGAGATACACACATACACATACACACACATAATGGAATAATACTCAGCAATAAAGAAAAGAATGAAATCTTGCCATTTGTGACAATACGGATGTAGAGATTATTATGCTATGTGAAATAAGTCAGACAGAGATAGACTAATATCATATGATTTCACTTATATGTGGAGTCTAAAAGAAAAAAAATACACATAAAAAAAAAAACAGACATAGATACAGAGAAGAAACTGATGGTTGCCAGAGAGGAAGGGTCGTGGGGGGACGGGTGAAAAAGGCGAAGAGGAACAAGGGTTACAAACTTCCAGTTATAAAATAAATAAGCCTTGGGAATGTAGTATACAGCACAGGGAATATAGTTAATAATATCATGATGACTTTGCACGGTGACAGATGGGTACTAGATTTGTTGTGGTGATCACATATTAAGGTATATAAATATCAAATCATTGTGTTATAAACCTGAAACTAATATAATATTGTATGCCAACTGCACTTTAATAGTTTTTAAATGTAAATTGATAGGTTTATGAGAGTCAAGAAGGCATGTATTCTGAAAGGCAATGATGATATAAGTGGTCAGTAGTCTAAAATGGGTATAATAAAAGGCTAATGTGATCAAATGTGCAATCTTAGAAGCCAAATAGAAATTAATTCCCTAAAACATGATTCCACTGATCCAGGAGCTTTACTAGAACCCATCTCAGGATATATGTAGTTAGCACCAATGTGGCAGAGGATCCAGAAAGTGACTATAACTAATGAGAAAAGGGAAATATAAAAGAGTACCCAAGGACAGTTCGACTTGTGAGCTGTGTGTGTGTCCTGCATTACCTTGAGGAAAGTGGCTGATTGCGACTGTGCAGGTATTAAACCTACATATGCCTCTTGAGACCTATATACTAGTAAAGAAAAATGAAATTCTAATGCAGTTTACAGAGTAGAGATTTTGTCTTCCTGCTCTTGGCTATTTTAAGCATAAAACCTGTTTAAATATTTCTTTGAATATAACTTTTCTTTTTCCTGGTAATGCAACGATAAGGAGAACAAAGAGGCTTCAAACACTGCTCTTCCAGCCCTTGGCAAAGATAAGTATATACGGAGATTTAAAAAGAGGGACCACTAAAATCAGAAAAGGATTCTGACCTCTAAGAATACTTTTAAAAATCTTCTAATTAGCATTGCTTAGAGTTAATAAGTGAATTCTTGCATAGTCTGGGTCATTTCCATCACAGATTTGAAGTAATGTGAGACCAAGGAACTGAGAGCAATTTATTATATTTTTGTTGCACAAAACAATCTTGCGATAGTAGCTTTTTGACATGATTTATAGGGCTGAGAAAGAACTCTTTTCTTAATGAGGCAATTTTTAGGCTACAAAATGAAAACTCTATCTCTAAATTAGACTAGAAGAATGTGATCATTCTTATTTTGTATGTTCTCTTTGATTTCTTATCTTGAAAGCAAAACAATTATAACAACATTCAATGATAAATGAATGTTGGCTTAACATTTTTCACTTTAAAACTAAGTAAAATAATATCCTAATAATAATAGCCGTGGATGATGTATATTCTAATTTATGTTGCCGTGACATTACTTCATTAAATCTTTCTGACTACCTTGCGAAATATTTTACAGATGAGGAAACTGAGACCCGGAGTGGTCCCAAGTTCCCACGGCTAGTAAATGGTAGAGCTGAGCATCAAAACAAGATATATGTGACTCCTGAGTTTTGTAGTTTTTAACCACTAAGCTATGCTGCCACTTAGCTTAAAGACAGATAGGTTAATATAATGGCTGGATTACGATCCTTTATTAGTGTCTTGATAAACCAGGATTACCTCTAAAGCCTTGTATCTCTGTCCTGAGGATGCCCTTTACTATAATTTCCCATTAAGAACATTAACTAATGACTGACTAGGCCTGGGTCTAGGAAAGGCTCTGGTTCTTCAGATTAGTGGGACCTCGGCCAAATGACTTTGCTAAATGTCACGTTTTGTGGTAGGCATATAATATTCTCTTCCCCAAATATGTCCATGCCCTGTTCCCTGGGATCTGTGATTATGTTACCTTACATGGTAAAAGGGACTTTGTAGATGTGATTAAATTAAATTCTTGGTATGGGAGATAATCCTGGATTATCCAGGTGAGCCCAATGTAATCACAAGTCCTTAATAAGAGAGAGGTATTAAAGTCAGAATCAAAAGGAGATATGAAGATTAGAAGCACAGGCCAATGATTCAGAACCAGGAGTCAAGGAATGCAAGAAGAGTCTAGACACGAAGAAGTGGATTCTATTCTATAACCTTCAGAAGGAACACAGCCCTGCTGGCATCTTGATTTTATCCTAGCGAGACCCATTTCAGATTTCTGGTCTCCAGAACTGTAAGAGAATACCTTTGTGTTACTTTCTGCCACTGTTTGTGGTAATGTGTTACTATAACAGTAGTAAACTAATAGTTTATTTGTAGAATAGGTATAATAGTCACCTCATAGAATTGATGTGAGGAGTTAAAGAAAAAAAAAGTGAATTGAATGCATACAAGGGAGTTAGAGAATAAAGGAGTACCATGTGAGATATTCTCTGAAAACCTAGGGAGTATTCACATGCAACAGAATCCACCACTCTCACCACAATTCTTCATGAAGACTGGGAGGTACTTAGATTAGGGGGAGGGAAACCTAAACCTGATTCACTTCTCCTTCTTCATCCCCACCCCCAAGGATTCTTAGAATTTTGCCCTGTTTTTCTCTCCTACCTCATCTCTATTTGATCCCTTCCTTGGTTCACTTCACTCCAACCATAGTTTTTGTCCAAGGTTGTTTGTAGTTCTAAGGTGTGTGTTCTCCTTAGAACTCCTCTATATCATTACAGAGCTGTCTTGTCAGTCAACCCTCAACCAGAATGATACCTTTTTTGAAAGGAATTTCCAGATCAGTCAAATCAAAGCAAACCTTCATTACCATCCTCTACCACATTTCCTTAATTAGCTTCTTCATAGTCTTATTAGAACCTGAAATATATCCAAGTACATTTAACCGATTTTTTGTGTGTATTTTTTTGTGTGTGTATTTTCTCTATATATTCTCCAGAATATAAGATAATTGAGGGCATGAACACTGTCCTTCTTACTGCTATACCCTCAGAAACTAAAAGATACATAATTATATACTTAATAAATTTCTTTTGATTAAATGGACCACATGACTGAAGACAACACTGCTTTCATGTATTTTGGGAAAGTAAGTTAATAAAGTTCTTTTTTTGTTTAAGCCAGTTCGAGAGGATTTTCTGTACTTGTATCCTAACTGATTCAACCTTTTTCCCCTTAGTGTGTCTATCCATCTATGTATCTATCAAAACTCAGACAACAGAGCAAAATATAAAGGATAAAATAACAAATACTGGAAACCACACCGAGTAACTAGTTTCTTGATATAGTGTATGTATATAATATTATGTACATATAATATATTGTATGTATATAATATTATGGGAGTGTTGGATTATCTGATATACTGATATAAATAAACTGATATAATAATAATATAATCTATTTTAATATATGATAACATAAATATACAACATTATATCAATGCAATCACAAAATATATAGAAATTAACCTAATATGTATATATTCCATCTCCATGCCTCATTTATTTTATAACTGGAAATTTGTGCACTTTTACCATGTTCACCCATTTCACATACCCCACATCTCTCACCTCTAATCATTATCTAATATTTTAAAATGATCTTCAATATACTCATGAGAATAGTATAATTATACTATGTGTAATGTGGTGTAACTTAGCTTTTTTCATTTGACATTGTCATATAACTGCAATAGACAATGACTTGTGGGGAGAGAGTGTGGTTATTATAGACAAAAGGTGGTCAGAAATGCTTCTTGACTTATATGAGGTTTCAGCTAGCACATGAATTGATAAAAAGGAGGCTATTGTGAGAAAATCTGAGAGAAGAGCCTTGCAGGAGGAGGAAAGAGGTAGAACAAATGCCCCAAAGCCAAGAAGTAGCTTGATAGGGTTTCAGAGGAAAACAGGAGGCTGGTGCGATTGAATTTCTTGCCTGGAAGAGGCAAGTCGAAACAAAGGAAAAAGTCATCAAACATGAGGGCAGAAATGCCTAGGCCATGGAAAGAAACATGATTTCTTTTTCAGTGCAGAGGGCAGAGTGTTTTAAGAAAGACAGTTGATTAAATTGCGTTGTATTTTTAAAATATCGCATTGGCTTTACTATGGAGACTTCCATAGTAACTACTTCGCATTGTTCTTGTTCAATTCACATGAGGTTAATTTTTTAATTGAGAGATAATTGACATATAACATTATATTAGTTTCAGGTGTATAGCATCATGATTTGATATTTGTTTATTTTGCAAAATGATCACCACAGTAAGTCTAGTTAACATCCATCACCATGCAGTTAAAAATCTTTTTTCCTATGATGAGAACTTTTAAGATCTACTTTCTTAGCAACTTTCAAATATGCAATACAGTATTAGTAACTATTATCACAGAAAACAGATTGGTGGTTGCCAGAGGCAAAGGGTATGTGGCGGGGAAAATAGTTTAAGATGGTCAAAAGGTACAAATTTTCAGTTATAAAATAAATAAGTCATGGGGATGTAATGTACAGTATATTGGGTTAAATTCTATTTACTGAATTTAGTGTTGTTGTATTGCTGTTGATGTTACTGCTATTGTTTCTTGTGTAAATGTGACTGTTTTTCTCAATACACTCCCTAAATAGCTATTATTTAATTAAAAGAAATTATTAAAAATATATTTTTCCATTTTATTCTCCTCTCTTATTGATTCTATATCTTCAATTGGTTCTGTTAAGGTTTTCCAGTAATGTAGATAATATAATGTTATGTTATCTACAAAAAATGATGATTTTGCCTTTTACTTTCTTATATCTGTGCCTCTTATTTTGTTCCCTGACTGCATTGAGTTATCTGGCACTTCCACAAAAGTGTGAAGTACTCATTCTGACAAACACCTTTGCTTTGTTCCTGACTTAACGACCATATTCCTGTGTCAGAGATTCCTAGCTATCCAACAATCCCTTCTTTCTTTATTACTAGAACTTTTGCAATTGATCTGGTTGCATAGATTCTCAGACATTATTCTTCAGCCTTCATTGCAACTCGACATGGCCATGTGACTGAGTTGTAATGAGTTGTGAGTAGAGATGAACCATTTTTAGATCTTGCCCTTTAAAGGAATGATTATCAGGCCCTATTTATGTTTATATTATCTGGTAACTTTCAACTGAAGATTTTTACTTTTGGCCTTTCTGTGACACTTTCCTTTAGAAGTTTTGTGGTTAGCTGTATAAATAGAATACTATCGGTTGTTATTATTAATTTGCGTGACCATGAGTCCTTCTCATTAAAAGAGGGTGGGGTGATTGCATTTACATATTTCTTCTCACTCATAATCGCTCTTTATATTTTTCTGATTTTATTTCTCCCTTTATGTTACATTTGTTTCCCATCTGAGCAATATCAAATGTGTCAACTAATTTTTAATTTTGCTAGGTTTACGTTTTAAGCAATTAAAATAGCACATTCAATTTAAAATTTCAAGTATCACTTTTAGATACACAAGAGTTTCTTTGAATTCTCCTCTATGAAGTATTAATAGCCATAGCTGATGTCTGTTGAGGTTTTCCTTTGTAATTGGGAATCTGCATGCATCATCTCATTTAACCCTCACAACACCCTTGTGAGACAGGCACACTTCTCATTCTCAGTTCGCAGGTGAAAAACCTGAGGTTGAGAGGAGTCAACTATTGAGCCAAGGCCGCATAACTATTTCTTGTTAAAGCTACATTCACAATATGTTTTGATTGATTCTAAAGGCCAAAATTATAATATGCTAAAGTGAAGAAATTATTGAACTTCTACTTCTTCCCAATTTTAGTCCATTTCCACAGTTAGTAAGCTTAATTGTAAACCAGTGATCTAAATGTTTTCTCTTTTTATTATCATCTATGTATCATGCTCATCTGTTTGTCCTTTATTCCCTGAGTTGTTTCCCAAGCCTCTATTTGAGGTTACTGACTCAAATTTTTTACAATGTTGGTGTTTCTTATCGCTTCTGATTGATTTTAGAGTTATATTTTTTATTTTGTCCACTTGTTACATATCATTTATAATCTCCTTATTTCTTCAGCTACTATTATAGAAGCTGCCAAAAAAAAAAAAAAAAAGCACCGTTTAGCTCTTTGCTTGCTATATTCCTGTTCTCTCCTCTCCTCCATTTTAGAGCTATTTACACATAGGTCCCATGTTGTTATTACTTGTTTTTTCTTTATTATTTATTTTAAATTGGGATCATTTATTAACCCTCCTCCCCTCCAAATAGTGTGAATACATTATCCTTGATTTCTCTGCCGGTTGACATGGCAACTATTGGCTTCACCTGCTCTATCCACTTTGAACAGTAGTTCTCAAACACAGATGTGCAAAATAGAGTATCAATCCCCATTCCAGACCTACTGAATCAGTATTAAGTTTGATCTTCTGAATCTCTTCTTTTAGCCCACCTTCTAAAACTGGTCTATGGATTTATATTTATGGACCAATGCCTTACTACATGCACTGAAAAAGCTTTGGGTTTATTGTTTCTACTCTTTCTTCAGTCAGCCAGCTCCTTTGTAAGGGAAGAGGGTAGTATCAAGGACAGTGAAGAGGTATCTAGGGCTATGTGCAGTAGTAGACATTTTTTTTTTCTTAGTTGCTAGTTTCTCAAATTTTGTTGGCATCCCTGTATTGTGGTAAGCTGTCCATGTTGACGGGGCATACACTTATCTGCTGGTAGAGAGTGCCCTTAGTGCTTTGATGCATTACCTCTCAGAGTAAAGAATACATTTTCATGGAAAAAACACAAGGTTTATGGTGGTGGTGGTGGTGGTGTGAGTGAACATATGTGTTTCACCTGTCCAAAGAGTTGTTTGTGGCTCTAGTTCTCAGAAAATTACTTCTATTTCTCTCTGATGTTATGCCTGGCTAGAAGGATGAGGAACTATGGATGGATGGGTGGGTAGGTGGGCAATCACATGAATTGTATGGCTTTGCATCTCCTTTAGCATTTAACTTTGCAGGGCTGGTTATTTGCAGTGGAGAAATGGGCTCCGTACAGTACATTCTACATTTTTTACATCTGCTTAAATTAATTTTCTTGCCTCCCCAAACTGAGAGATCTGAACGAAGGTGATGGTAGGGATCATATATTGATTTCTTGAGTCTTCTTTCAATGTGGGCCAAATTGTTTTATATCCGAGTTATACTTCTAGAAGTATATTGAATGAGACTCAAGTTTTGTCCAGGTTTAAGCACTGTGAATTATATCCATTTATTTTGGTCAGTTATGGCATGGGTTCTTCAAGCCTGCACTGTTTCTGCTTGCTTTCCTGGAATGCCTCACAGCTTATTCATTATTATTCATTGTTGAAGATTTTTCAGGAAAAGAAAGTTATGCAGTGTTCCTTGTTGGATGACAAACTTCCATGCTTGACATTCCATTAGAATTTAACAAAAATCTCTACAAAAGAAAATTTTTAAGAGTAAAAGAACTGTTGTGCACTCTTGGTGGGAATGTAAGTTGGTACAGCCACTGTGAAAAACAGTATGGAGGTTCCTCACAAAATTTAAAATGAAAATAATACTGCCATATGATCCAGCAATCTCACATTTAGGTATATATCTAAAGGAAATGAAAACAGGATCTTGAAGAGGTATCTGCAGTCCCATATTTATTGTAGCATTGTTCATAATAGCCAAGATACAGAAATAACCTAAGTGTCTTTTGATGGATAAATGGATAAGGAAAATGTTATATATATATATATATATATATATATATATATATATATATATATACACACACACACACAAATATATATATTTTTTACATCTGCTTAAATTAATTTTCTTGCCTCCCCAAACTGAGAGATTAAATGTTTTAACCACAAAAGAGAAATAATTATGTGAGGTGTAAAAGGTATTAGCTAATGCCATGGCGGTAATCATTTTGCCATTTATAAGAATATCGGATCAGCACGTTGTACACCTTAAATGTATACAATGTCATTTTTCAATTATATCTCAAAGCTGGGGAAAAAAGATCCATGTTTCTGAAGATCTCTTTGTTGAGACTGGAATGGCATCAGCTCTGGAGTCATACAGTCTGATAGTAAGTCTTTGCTACTTTTAGATACTATAATCTGGATCAATTGTTTACTTTTTCTGAAAGTCATTTTTTTAAACTCTGTATAATGGAGATAATCATAGTAACTACCTGATAGTATTTTTTTTACAAGGATTAAATGTATCAGTGTAAATGTAAAGTATTGAGCATAGTGCCTGGCACAGAATGAGCTCTTCATATCAATTTCTTTCTCCGTTCCCTTGTTTACATATTAAGGGTGAGGAACAGCTGTTGATTTGCCAAAAGATACATCATTTTATAGCTGAAAACATTCAAAGTCTCTTTGGGTTACATAATAATGAATGAGCTACAGGGTTTTTTACCCTTGTCACTATTGACATTTTATGGCACGTAATTCTTTGTTGTTGGAGTAGGCTGGCTTGTGCAGCTTAAGATGTTTAGCAGCATTTCTTGTCTCTACTCACAAGATGTAAATAGCACCAACTACTCCCCCCCCACCCAGTTCCAACAACATAAATGTCTCCAGATATTGCAAAAGCGTTCCCTAGTGAGAGGTGCAAAATCACTCCCAGTTGAGAACTACTGAACTAGAGAAACAAGAACAATTTTTGGAAGCAGGTAGGGACTTAAAGAGATTAGCTTGGAACAAGTCTACCTCAGCCCTTCCTGCCCATTTAGAGAGCTAGGCCTCTCTATGCCTATGTCTCAACGAAGGAATTTCAGAGGAGAAAGGAAATAGGAGGAGGGTTTTCTCCACATTGAGGGAATGGAAAAAAAAAACAAGGCATAGTCAAAAGATTTCAGAAGATCTCTCATGAGTTAATGTAAAACTTTTTTTGTTTTCAAGACCAGAAAATTTTGCCACCTAGGGGAAGAGGCAAGTCAAGAGGGATAAAGTTAGTAGTCATGGCTATCCTCCATCTTGCTGGTATAGCTTGTAGAGGTGGCAAGACTCCAGAAATGCAGTGCTTTACACACCCAAGGGAATTTTTTCAGGGCCCAAGAATGAATAGCATGGAGTGGTGGCAGGATTTCAGTATGCCCCAGAAGTTGAAATAAGAGTTCTTTAGAATGATAGAGCCATGAAGATGGGCACTAAGGTCATCTCTGTTGCAAATGAGGGACAGATAGGAGGTTGACTGTCTCAAAAGATGCTCTAGAAAATTGATTAATAAGATGCCCTCACATACAAGCACATATTTACAAACACGGAAACCTTGATCCTACACCCTGGGAAAGCGATAGAAATGTCTGAATTGGTTTTTGCCAACTTAGCAGAATGATACTTAAAAGGTGAATTGTTGAGAATAATAAACATTCCATTTCTTGTTCCCTTGAGTCTGTGAACTGAGATATAAAATGAAATGTGTAAAATACAAAGTCTTGCACATGCCAGAGACTCAGACATAAAAGCACAGTTCAATTAGATAGTTCATCCATCACTTAATGACTTCCTAGTAGGTAACAGACCCTATGCTAGGTATATAAAAAAAGACAACACCTCGGCCCTCACAGAGCCCACAACCAAGTGAATGTATAAACAATTAAAATTTTGAGAGTTAAGATTAGTGATAGGAGAACATGCTTAGGGTATTATGAGAGCCCAGAAGAGGGACATCAGAGCAGCATGGAAGAAGGGGACAGGTAAGTGTCCCTCTTCTTCGACGTGAAGCTTCAACAATGGACATTGTATCCAACATACACCAAAGCTTAGCAATGGCCCCTATGTGCTGGACCCATCCCAGAGGCCAAGTTTTATTGTATTTGAAAAGCACTAGTAAAAAAAAAATAAGAGAAAGAAAGAAAAGAAAAGCACTAGAGACCTAGGCTTATAATTTATACAGGTTTGGCACTTTGAATTTAGCATATCTGGGCAAGCATTTTAACTGCATTAGCACATAGTTCAAGGCTAAATCTCCAGCTTATGGTTGGTTTGTTTGTGTAGATTAGTAATAAACCTTTTTTGGAAGCATTTATTTTGATAGGTCTACACAGTTCCCCAGCTTCCTGAATGTGTATGACAGCCCCTTGAAGCTCAGCGGGCTCAGTGTTCTATATTTCATTGTCCCTCATAGAACTAGAAAATGTGGGGACACTATGTTAGTCACAGGGGATGAAGCCAGCCACAGTGACTATCTGGCAGGCATAGCTCATAGAAAATGAAGTGATTATAAGTACCTTTGTAGGTTGCACAGTCTTCACTATTCTGAGTCGTGACAGCCCTATTTTCTTCTTTAAAGCAGCTGTTTGAAAACCCTTATGTCATTAGGCTAATTACCTCCTCTTTGGGTAGAATGTATAACGAGTAGCCAAGGATACTGGCTATATTTCTTTATTCATCTGGCAAGATCATACATACTTCCCGACCCTTGACAATTAGTAATAGGTTAATCATTCTTAGAATAATAATGGCAGCTATATTTATTACTCCTTTCCTGAATTCTTTAGAGCCCAATGACTTGCTGCCTATGTATCGTTTAAAGCTACATAGCGTGTTGACTTTACTTGTTCATTTGTGGTGATATTGTTGATCTGATGTTTACAGTGTGAATTTGAATTCTCAAATTTTTGGGACTTGTAGGGTAGCTCAGGGCTCGACTGAATCATTGGATAATGTTATTGCCGATGGAAATTAAGCTACAGTGCTTATATAGCTGAGTACATCTGATGCGAGTTCCTCAAATAGGTATGACTCAAGCTAATATTTTATAACTATGTTCTATATTAAAATTTCCATTTTGAAGAGAATCTAATGAATATTTTCTATAATTACAGAGTAGGAGTTAAATGTTTCTTTCTCCTGTGAAATTGATTAAGCATATCCATTATCTAAGACAAGTATTTATTTATTACATATTCTATATAATAAATACATTTTAGTTTGTAAATATGAATTGTTCATGTGCATTTTGAATACATCAGATTCTGTACTAGCTTTTTAATATCTTTAGAACTATCTCCCCTAGAGAATTAATGACTGCCTTTGACTCAGTGGTTCTCAACTGGGGAAGATTTTCCCATCTGCGGGACATTTGGCAATGTCTGAGGCATTGTTGGTTGTCATAACAGGTGCAGGGGATGGGTAGTATGGGCTTTTAATGACTAGAAGCCGGAAATGTTGCTAACCATCCAATAGTACAAAATACAACTTCCCACAATGAAGAATCATCCTGTCCAAAATGTCAAAAATGCCAAAATTGAAAAACCCTTATTTAACCTAATGTGCTCAGAACTATAAATATGATTTTACTTTCTCAAAAATTCGATGCATGTGTTTGTCCAGTCAGAATGTGCATTGTGAAAATTCCTAATAAAACATTTGCTTAGGGAGACATATTCCCCAGCTGTTAAATGATTGGCAGGGAGGTTGAAAGATTGAGGTGAATTTGGCCAAAACTCCACCAATGTTTAATAGCTAAGAAATATCCTACCTGGAAAGTATTCATTTATAATATTATAAAACACTATAGGAAACATTTATTTAACCTCTGAGAAAATCAATAGCTAAAGCACAGTCTTTTCTAATTAACTTTTAGTTTGTGATCCAACAAATGAGAAACTAAGTAGAGAGTGACCATCACATCATAAAGTCTTATTTAATTTTTAAGAAAATATTTTTGTAAAACTATCATCACAAAAAGTGATTTAAAAAGGAAAAATTTACATGTAGCATAAGATTTAAAACTTTTCTGTCAAGAGAATATGATATTGGAAAAATGTATAATTACATTTTACTTGGAATTTCTTCTATGTAGCAAATTTCGTTCAGAATTCTTAAGAACGTTTCATAAATTTGGCATCTCCATTTTAAAAATAATTTAATGGAAGTAATATTTTCTTATCTCCAAAGGTGAGAGTGCCTTTCCTCACTGAATTACCATATCGAAGTGGTATGTTCAGCATTTTTTCCCCTTTATCCATTCTGACTGTAATTCAGCTAATATATGAGCAAAAGTCCTCCTGCAAAAGGAATCAGTGGACAGTCACTCCCATTTATGTGCTTTTCACATTAAAAACAACACAGGACATGGAAGCAACTGAAGTGTCCTACAATAGATGATTGGATAAAGTTCCCCAGGTACTGAAAATTGGTACAGCCACTATGGAAAACAGTATGGAGGCACCGCAAGAAAAAACTAAGAATTGATCTACCATATGATCCAGCAATCCCTCTACTGGGTATTTACCCCAAAGACGTGAAAACTCATATCCAAAAAAATATTTGCACACTGATGTTTCTAGCAGCATTATTCATAGTGGCCAGGACATGGAAGCGACTGAAGTGTCCTGCAATAGATGATTGGCTAAAGAAACTGTGGCACATATATACAATGGAATATTACTCAGCCCTAAGAAGAGATGAAATACTGCCATTTGCGACAACATGGATGGATCTCGAGAGAATCATGCTAAGCGAAATAAGCCAGACAGAAAAAGTTGAAAACCACATGATATCATTTATATGTGAGATATAAACCTAAAAAGCAACAAATGAACAGGACAAACAAACAGAGACTCATGGACATGGACAATAGATTAGTGGTTACCAGAGGGGAGGTGGAGAAGGGAGTGGGGGAAGGTGGACGGGGTAAAGGAGTCAAATATGCTGTGTCAGAAAGAAATGTAACTATGGACGATATATATATATGCATATATATATATATATACATATATGCCTTACTGTTAAGTTGTACACCTGAAACTTACTAGATTTTGTTAATCAATATCACCATAATACATACATACATACACACAACACAGGAACAGAAACAAAACAAACAAGAATAGTAAATATTTAATGAATATATCATTCTACTCTAGGGGCTTTATAAATGGGCCTTTCTCTATTGGTTATTTTCTGTATTTTCAACATCTGCTTTTCTACTGGCTACTTCACTATAGTTTATAAAGAAGTTCAATATTAGATAATTTTTTTAAAAAGAAGCAACTATAAACATCCTTTGATGCTGCCTTCACCTCTAGCTTTTTACCCTCTTTCTCCTTTTTTGGTTAAGCTTTCTGTTTTTGTTTCTACTTACTTGCCAATCACTCTCTTTTGTTAAAGCTTTATTGAAATATAATTGATATACAAATAACTGCACGTGCTTAATGTATATGAGTTGTTTGTAGTAAGAATGCTTAACATGAAATCTACCCTCTTAAAATGTTAAGTACAAAATCATATATTGTTAATTATGATCACTATGTTGTAGAGCAGAGTTCTAGAATTTATTAATCCAGCATAAGTAAAACTTCACAACTCTCCTAATGCTTTCTGATTTCTGTCTTTACCACTCCCGTGAAATGGCCTCCTAATGATCAGATCCAAAGTTTCCTTTGTGATCTTTCGGGTCTCAAAACAAATTGCATCTTCTTAGAGAGATCTTTCCTGAACACCTGAGCTAAATCTCAAGACATCCTCAATTTATTTTCTTTATAGCCCTTAGTACCTTAAATCTTTATGTCTTTGTTTACATGCTTATTTTCTTTCTGCCCTCATAGAATATAAGTTCCTTGAGGGCAAGGACTTGACCCTGTTCACTACAATATACTCAGCCCCTAAACTATACCTGGCCCATTTGTAAGCATTTGATAATATCTGTTCACTGACTAGGACCGATTTTCCTCTTAGGTGACCTCTCTGGAGCATTTGCCACTGTGGTACATTTTTTCCTTGATGCTTCCTTCCTGGGTTTTGAGATAGCACCATTCCCTTTTAGCCTCCCTTGCTAACTTTCCAATGGGATGTTATCTCTTTGAGGAAAAAAGACTTCTATTCGTACATTTCCTGGTATATGAAGGTCCAGAGAAACAATCATAAAATGTCTTTATAGTTGCATTGCATTATGAAAAGTCTTAGCTGAACCCTGTGTTTAAGATGGCTGAGAACTATTGAAGCAAGAGGAAGTATTATTTTTTGGCTGGTAACAAACATAAAATGTGTCTAGTGTGATAATTAGATATTGAATAGAAACAGAATTATGTGAATATATGTATTGCTTAGTACAAGACAGTAGTAGACTCTAGTTGTGTTTAGGTGCTTGGTCTGCTATTCCAACAGAAACACAATGATCCCAAAATGAGTCTAAATGGGTAATCATACAAATATCCATAAATGGAGGAATGGTTCATGTATGGTACAATAATTCGATTGGATATTATACAGCTATTATAAATTTTAATTATTAAGATAAGAAATTTGAAACATTTGTTATAAGTGAACAAAGCATGACACAAAATTGTACATACAATGTGAGTAGAGCTTTATTAAATATATATAATAATGAAAACTAGTGAAGGATAAACAGAGAATGTAACAATAGTTGGGTTATTTTATGGGATAATGGACACTGTTCTTTTTTAAACACCCTGTAGCACTCTACCTTTTATATATTTTAAAAACAGCAGTCCAAACCTGACAATACTGAACAACCTGTGATGGAAATGTCAGAGGACAGTTTGGCAGTTGCATCATCTTTTTATTCAAGGAGGAAATACATTCCCTTTTACTCATGGTCTTTGAAATTCCCTTTGTGTTTAATGTATTCCACATCTAGATTCTCCTTTCAAGTTATCGCACCCTGGAAATATAAATAAAGACTTAAATTACTCCCATGAAAGTGACTTCTTCCAGTTCATACCATGAATCACAGGCAGATCTGAAAATGAAATCCCTCAATTTACACCCTTAGACTTCATAAACATCTCTAAAACACTTTGTGTATTCTAGAGTGGTAGCAATATAATGAAGTGTTCTAAATTTATTAGACTAAAAGTCTTAAATTTTCCATTTGATTGCTATCGCTCTAGGTGGCAACAAAAGTCATTCTGACTTCATTTGTAAAAGCCAGATTGGTCTGACACATGCATTGTGGAGTTTATTAAATTATTGCTTCTTCTCTCTTATTTATAATTTTGAAAGTAAATCCATGTTTATGAAATTTATTGCACCTGCAATTGTAGAGGCATAGAGAAATGCAGCAATTGATTCATGAATAGCTTTTATTATGTAAATGAAGGTTGACAAGTGTCTAGTTCACAAGGTGATTAGAGTGACAGAAAACATACACGTTTCAGCTTTTATACATATGACAGTTTTTAAAGGCCATGTGATTAGAGGAATACGGTTGGAGGGGTGAACTGATTGTGATGTATGAATTCACTGCCCCAGCATGTAGTCTGCCACACAACAGGGGTCAGGCCATGAACCTGGGGGATGTATAAGCTGCTAGGCAGGAGTACATTTTTCAGCTCTGTACACAGGAATGACTTGCCATCAGCTAGTTCAGATACACCAAATATTTTTTTTATTAGTGGCTGGCTACATACTTTTTGCATTGTTTTATACCTCAATAAATTTATTGTATATATACTGTCCAATTATTGCAAGACAAAAAGAAAGCTCATCTTTCCTAATGAATGCCAGATAACAACATAGGACAAGAGGGTGGTATTGGAATAAAACCCGGGTAATTAATTGAAAGTGTAGGGGAAAAGAAACCTGCCACAACCCTATCTCATCCCATGCACAGAATGCTCCTTAAACATGCATACAACTCCAGAAGAAAAGTTAGAAGTTCTCTCAAAAAATTGAATCACTCAGAGCAAAAACTTGAATAGCATTTATAAGATTCCCAGCATATTTCTGCCCAATCAGCCAGACTTAAATCTCAATGAGTAATAAACATTGCCCACAAACGAGTTTCTTCCAGGAATTTTTGTTCTTGTTGTTAATTTTTTTTCATTAAAAATGTACACACAAAAGAATATATATATATAACTTATAAGTACAATATAAACCAATGTCTTAGGACATCTAAAGAAATACATTATTGATACATTAGAAACTCTATTCCCTTATCCAGTGGGAATATCACCATCTTGAATTTCATGGTGCTCATTCCCTTGCTTTTCTCTCTGGCTTGTACAATGTTAGAATTTTGCAACAATATAATTTTTAGTTGTCCTTGATTTTGAACATTATGCATATTGTTATACCATATGTATTAGTCTAACTTTTTTCAACCAAAATCATGTTTTTGGAATTTGGTAACATGTGTACATGTAACTGTAGTTCATTTTTATTGCTGTATAGTATTCGACTGTCTGAATATATCAAAGTTATTTATTAATAATATTTTAGTGGGTGTTTAGATTATTTAGAGGCAAATTCTCTCACTTTTGTTTGTCTAAATATATCATCATTTCACCCTTATTCTTGAAATATATTCAAACTTGGTATATGATTCTAGGTTGACAGCTTCACTGCCTTTCTGTTTGTTCCCTTTGCTGATGTTGAAAAGCCAGGTCTCAGCGTAATTGCAATAAGTGAGTTATTTTCCTCCCTTGGGATGTTTTTAAGATCCTCTGTGTATCTCCTCTTTCACTCTGATGTGTCTAGTATGAATTTCATTTCATTTATTCCACTTGGGCTTTATTAGTCTTTCTGGATTTGAATTTTGGTGTCTTCAAAAATTAAAGGAAAACATCAGTTTTTATCTCTTTCCTTAATCCCATTTTCTACTATCTATTGAGATTTTCATTGACATATATTAGGGCTTCTTACTCAATATACCATGTCCTTTAATTTTCCTTTCATATTTAAATTTCCTTGTTATTTGGTAACCTCTTGGATAATTTCTAATTTCTAATTTTAAAGACCTGTATTGTATTTGCTTTAACGAGAAACTTATTTAGAAGTAATATAAATTAATGCCAGTATGGCCAAACATAAGATTTAGCCTACCAGGGAAGTTTTGGGAATATCCTCCTAATAAAATTAAACACTGTTTTATTATTTATTTATTTATTTTATTAAGTTTATTGGGATAACATTGGTTAATACAATTATATAATATTCAGGTGTATATTATTATTTAACAGCTGTATATTCTATTGTGTATTTACCACCCAAAGTCCAGTTTCCTTCAGCTATCATATATTTGATTCCCTTTACCTGCTTCTCGCTCTCCCACTCCCCATATATTTGACCCCCTTTACCCCGTCTACCTCCCCTCTCCTCCCCCACCCCACTAGTAACCACTACTCTAGAGTCCTCTAGTAACCACTAGTCTATAGTCCATGTCCATGAGTCTCCATTTGTTTGTCCTGTTCATTTGTTGCTTTTAGGTTTATATCCCACATATAAGTGATATAATGTGATTTTCAACTTTTTCTGTCTGACTTATTTCGCTTAGCATGATTATCTCCAAGTCCATCCATGTTGTCGCAAATGGCAGTATTTCATCTCTTCTTAGGGCTGAGTAATATTCCATTGTATATATGGGCCACTGCTTCTTTATCCAATCACTTCAGTTGCTTCCACGTCCTGGCCACTGTGAATAATGCTGCTATGAACATCGGTGTGCAAATACCTTTTTGGATATGGGTTTTCAAGTCTTTGAGGTAAATACCCAAGAGAGGGATTGCTGGATCATATGGTAGATCAATTCTTAGTTCTTTTGAGGAACCTCCATACTTAAACAATGTTTTAAAAGTGGTAATATTTCTACCTATTCTAGGCCATAATATATGATTACTGAGGCAATGTTTTCTTCACTGATATTTGTACTGCACTCTCTCTGTATAATCATTTGAGTAATATGAAAAGGTAGTTTGATGTACTTTTTAATACTTAGTTTAATTTAGCTATGATTAATATAAAGCAATGAGTTGTAGGAAATCTTGAAAATAATTTTCCCAAATTTCACACTTAATACCAAGGACATTTTATAAATGTACTTATAATTTGATTTAGACACAAATAAAGAGCTAAATTAAACTGAAGTTTATTTTCTTTTGAGCACAAACATGCATAAAGATTTTGGTTATGTACAACTATGTTTATGATAATAAATGAGAATAGTTTTTATGATAAATAGACGAAAATAATCCCCCCCACCAGTAAAACTTTTCAGAAGGCTTGATATGAAATATATGATAACTTATCTTTAAAATCTTATATGCCAATATTAAGCTTTTAGTGAATGGAAGTTTGCAAATACCATCATTCCAACTTCAGTCATATTTCCAAAAGGGGAATTTATATATTGACAAAACTTAAGTTGTGTTTGAGGGTAAATGTATCCAAGTGAATATATGTCTATTGATACTCATGTTTTATGAAATAATCTTTAACAAGTAATAAATTTGCAGGATATACACATTAAGTTAATGCAACGTTGTTATGTTGTATTACTTTTGAGAAACTAATAGAATAATTAATGTACTTAATTTTCTCTAAGGGAAAGAAAAAGCTCTGGGAGGTAGAATTGTTTAGTTGAAAAAGCATTTGCGATCAACCCAATTTATTATCAAATCCTGGCCCTACTGATAACTGGCTGCATGACCAAGAATCTTTTCTGCAGTTCACTTTCCTCATCTGTAAAGTATTTATAATACATATATGACAGGGATGTAATGAAAACAAAATTAGATGACATATTTAAAGCATCTATAATGGTACCTGACATTGTATATTGAAAACTATTTTGTTTCAGATATTATACTAGATGGTGAGATACAGAGAGGACAGGTAGTTCTTGGCACATGATATTTAAGTCCATTTCTACCCTTTTGATGGTACTTGGCCCTTATTCCATTTCAGATTCAGATTTACACTGCTTAATAGCCAGTTCCCAGTTATTTTTCAATTCTTGTAGCTCCCTCACTAGTGCTTTTATGTATATGTTCTGGTTACTTTCCACTCTTTTTCCAACTGATGAAATGATGTATTCTTTGATTCAGAAATCCACAATGGCTTTCTTTCATGCTTCCTCATTCATCCAACTCCCTGGCCTAAGATGGGAATGTTGTGATGAGAACTAACAATATGTTTCTACTATATGGAAAACTCTATGCTTGGCAGTATTCTCTGACTCCTGAGACCTCTACCATTCCCGTTTTTTAAATAGTCTTCCCTTCTTGTGGGTTCCTAAAAGGGAAATGAGATGAAAATATTCAGTAATATATCCAGTCAAGCTGCCTAAATTCTCAGAAGGTTTAGACCACCTCACTTAACCCATAGCCCCCACTTTACTGATTTATCTTGCCTTCTCTAGTATTGCTGAGTCCCAAGATCATAACAGCACTAATTACATCTCATAATATGCATTTACAGTACCTTAGTTCTACACTGGTTAAAAATATCTTAACACAGAAGTGAGTGTTCGTGACCTGGGAGAGCAAGCATCTAGGTCTGTGAACTTAAATTTTTCCATTGACTTTATACATGATTTGACAGTTGATTTCTTTCTATAAGCTATACTGTTAAATTATGGAAGATATCTGTTTTTGCTCTTTAGTTCTTCCTCTGAAGTAGGTCATATTACTCTTATTTCACAGGGAGCTGGAGTTCACTTCCTTTGGACAAATTTGAGCCTCACTTTCCTCATTCATAAGTCAATGATAATGGTACCTGACTCAGTGGGTTTATGGGATTAAATAAATTTAAAAAAAATAATAATAAAAGACATTACTATACTGTGTTACATAGTATACACTCAATAAATGGTATTTTGTCATAGATGAGAGTACTTGAATAAAATCTCACATATTCGTATCATATACTGGATGAATTTTAGAATTGTAGCATTTGGTGTCCATACTACCCAAAGCAATCTATAGATTCATTGAATCCCTATCAAAGTACCAATGGCAGTTTTCAACAAATAATAGAACAAATAATTCCAAACTTTATACGGAACCACAAAAGACCCCAAATAGCCACAGCAATCTCGAGAAAGAACAAAGTTGGAGGAACTACCTGATATCAAAATATGCCACAAGGCTATAGTAATAAAAACAGCACAGCACTGGCATAAAAATAGACACATAGATCAATGGAACAGAATAGAGAGCCCCAAAATAAACCCGCACCTATATAATCAATTAATCTATGACAAAGGAGGCAAGAATATACAATGGGGTAAAGACAGTTTATTCAATAATGGTGTTGAGAAAACTATACAGATACATGCAAGAAAATGAAAGCAGACCACCTTCTGATATCATATACAAGAATAAACTCAAAATGGAATAAAGACTTAAATGTAAGATCTGAAACCATAAAACCCTTAGAAGAAAACCTAGGCAGTAAACTCTCTGACTTGCTCTTTGTAATATATGTTTTTTCTGATATATGTCCTCAGACAAGTGAAACGAAAGAAAAAAAAATAAACAAATGGGACTACATCAAAGTTAAAAGGTTTTATACAGCAAAGGAAACCATCAACAAAATGAAAAGACAACCTCCTGAATGGGAGAAGATACACACCAGTGATACATCTGATAAAAGGTTAATATCCAAAATTTGTAAAGAACTCATATAACTCAACACCAAAAAAAAAAAAAAA
>NW_024340698.1:851454-980474 GCF_902729225.1 Pteropus medius | reverse complement strand
AAGTCAGAGAAAGACAAATACCATATGATCTCACTTCTATGTGGAATCTAAAGAACAAAATAAATGAACAAACAAAACAGAAACAGACTCATAGGTACAGAGAACAAACTGATGTTTGGCAGATGGGAAAGGTTTGAGGGGCTAGATGAAAAAGGGAGAGGGATGAAGAAGTACAAATTGGTAATTACAAAATAGTCACGGGGATGTAAAATACAGCATAGGGAATACAGTCAATAATATAGTGATAACTATAGTTCCAGGTAGTTACTAGACTAATCAGGAGGAGTACTTCATAAATTGCATAAATGTCTAACCACTATGCTGTGCACCTGAAACTAATATAAAATACTGAATTTTAACTGAAATTGAAAATTAAAAAAAATGAAAGAGTTGTGGAATTTAGGAAAAAGGCATTATGTTGGATATCCTCTACTCTAGTGATTCTCAACTGTGTTCTAAGAAACTCTTGGGTTTCTGAGACTACTGCATTAGAAGGGAGCAGACCTTACCCTCCTTCACCTGTTTCAGTCTCAAGCAGTATAGTTGGATTTTTTAAGTTGCATTTACATCATAATTTAATTAACTTGTAGAAGACTTGATTGTGCAAGTCCAAATCTGCAGGATAGGCTGACAGATTGGAGACCCAGGGAAGAGTTGCAGGCCAAGTTCAGAGGCAATCTGCTGGCAGAACTCTTTCATGATTCTAAGAGATCAGACTTTTTGCTATAAAGGTCTTCCATTGAGTGGATGAAGCCCACACATATTATGGAGAGTAATCTGCTTTATTCAAAGTTCACCAATTTAAATACTAATCTTATCAAAAAAAAAAACCACACTTTTTTTTTTCAGAGACATCAGAATAATGATGACCAAATATCTAAGCACCGTGGCCAGTCAAATTGACATATAAAATTAACTATAATAGACAGAAATCACTAAAATCGGTGCCAAAAGAGAGGACATCAAGTACTGACCTTACAGTAAAGGATTAGGCTATGAAAAAATGTATGCCAACGAATTAGAAGATTTAGATGTAATTGACAAATTCTCAAAAGATACAAATCTGACTCAAAAAAATAGAGAATCCAAAAAGACTTATATTATAATATGCAAATAACTAATATGCAAATAACTAATTATAAACCAACTAAAAAGAAAATACCAGGCCCAGATAACTTCAACGATGAATTTTACCTAATATTTAAAGACCAATTAATATGGATTCTATACACACTCATCCAAAAATAGAAGCGGGAAATAGGATTAGTGATTTATTTTCAATTGAGACTTGACATACTTGGTAAAAAAAGAGTCAATCATGATTCCAAACTATATGGTCCTTCACTTTTTCCATTTCTTCATCACCTCCAATTATCCATTGGAACCTCTTGTCAATTAGCCAGTTGGATATTGGGGTGAGTCTCTGTCTTAATTATCGAAGAACACTTGTCATCATGGTGGATCAAGATAACAAAAAGAAACGTCATTAGAGCTTGAATGCCATGTTATGTTTGGCACTTTCCATGTATTAATCTTTTTAAAGATGCAATCTATTAATTGCATCAGATTGTTGGATTTGTGTTTCTTTTAATGCCAATATTGAACTACAGATTTGCCTTGTATTATGTGGATTGTACTTAACAGTTTTTAAATGAAGCTGATGATTTTATTGAGATTCATGTACTATAAAATTCATGATTAAAGTTATACAACTCAGTGGATTTCGATTATTCACAAAGTTACACAACCATAACCACGGTCTAATTCCAGAACATTTTCATTACCTCAAAGGAAACTCCATACCTGTTAGCAGCCATTCTTCATTCCCTCCTCCCTTCAAACTCTGACAATCACTGATCTACTTTTTTATCCATATGGGTTTGCCTGTTATGAACTGTCCTAGCATCTTTGTTGAGAAATTAATTGACCACAGATGTATTGATTTATTTCTGGACTCTCACTTGTATTCCGTTGATCTATATATCTATCCTTATGCCAGTATCACACTGTTTTAATTACTGTATCTTTGTAGCAAATTTTGAAATCTGCATGTATATGAACTCCAACTTTGTTCTTTTTCAATATTGTTCTGGCTATTCTGGGTCAATGCATCTACATATGACTTTTAAGATCATCTTGTGCATTTTCACGAAAGTTGGCAGTTGGAATTTTCATAAGGATTGCATCAAATCTGTAGATCAATTTGGGAAGTATTACCATCTTAACAGTATTAAATCTTCCAGTTTATGTCTTTCTATTTATTTAGATCTTTAATTTCTTTTAATCTTTTGTAGTTTTTATTAGATAAGTCTAACACTTCTTTTATTAGATAAGTCTAACACTTCTTTTAAAATTATTCCTAAATATTTCATTTAAAATTTTTTTCCAGGCTAGTTGCATTTTTTATTAAATTTATTAGGGTGATATTGGTTAATAAAATTATATAGGTTTCAAGTGTATATTTCGATAATATATCATCTGTCTATCATATTGTGTGTTCACCACCCAAAGTCAAATCTCCTTCCATCACCATATGTTGATCACCTTTACCCTTATCTACTTCCCCACCTTCCCTCTGGTAACCACTAAACTGCTGTCTGTGTCTATGAGTTTTTGTTTGTCTTGTTTGTTTGTTGCTTTCAGTGTTATATCCCACATATGAGTGAAAACGTGGTTCTCAGCTTTTTCTATCTGATTTAGTTCGCTTAGCATAATAATCTCAAGATCCATCCATGTTAAGTATTTCATTTTTTTGATGTTGTTATAAGTGGAATTGTTCTCTTAATTTTATTTTTGGATTTTTTGGTAGTATATAGAAATAAAATTGATTTTTTTTTTGGTATACTAATCTTTATACAGAAACCTTGCTGAACTCATATAATAGTTCTTTTGTTGATTCTTTGGGTTTTCCATATATATAAAATCATGCAATTTGCAAAAAGAGATAGCTTTTTTCTTTCTTTTCAATCTGAATAGTTTTTTTTTTTCCTTTTTCTTGCCTAATTGCTCTGGATAGAACTTTCAGTGTTATGTTGAATGGAAGTGGTCCTTGTCTTGTTCCTGATCTCAGGAGGGACAGACAAATGTTGGTCTTTCAACTTGAGTGTGATTTTAGCTGAAGGTTTTTGATAGACACATTTTACCAGGTTGAGGTAATTCCTTTCTATTAGTAGTTTGTTGAGTATTTTTATCATGAAAAAATGGTGGATTAGGTCAAATGCTTTTTTCTGAATCTCTTGAGATGACGATGTTTTATGTTCTTTATTCTATTGATATGGTGCATTACATTAATTTGTTTTGGATGTTAAGCCAACATTGATTTTCTGAGGTAAATCATATTTGGTCATGATATATTATTATTTTTATATATTTCTGGATTTTGTTAGCTAGTATATTTTTAAGGATTTTGCATCTATATTTATATGAGATATTGGTCTGTGGTTTTCTTTTCACGTGGTGTTTATATCTGGTTTTGGTATCAAGATAATACTGCCATAATAGAATGAGTTGGGCACTGTTTTATTCTTTTCTATTTATTGGAATATTTTCTGAAAGATTCGTCTTAATTCTTTTTTAAACCTTTGATAGAATTCACCGGTGAAGCTATTTGGACCTTGGCTTTCCTTTGCGGCATTTTTAAAATTGCTATCAATCTATTTATTTATTATAAGTCTATTCTGATTTCCATGTATTATTTGTAACTTTAAAGGCAACCCTTGAGGTAGGTGGCACGACAGTTTTTAAAAGGAAGAAATAGAGGTTAAATTTCTTGCCCAAGTTTTCCAAGATAGTAAATGGCAAAGCTAGGATTCTGGTCAATCTGGCTCCAAAAATCATGTCAATTTCCATTGCATCACACTATCTTCCATAGACACTGATTATAATTATATATTCCTTTTTTAATAGGTACAAACATGGAGTTATAAGACTTTAAAGCCACTAGAGAAGTGTGGGCACTTTGAAGCAAATGTCTTTTGGCAAGTCAACTTTCAGTCAATATTTTTTTGTGTGCAGATTATGGACGTCTTGTGAAAAAAATTAATTCAACCCAGTTTTAGTTATCTGTCTTCCATCTGGAAGTCAGATTTTGGCGATGTTTTTGATGTTGCCCATTATCTATTGATTTATTGTTGATTTTATATGGCAGAGACAACCTTTGGATTCCTCTTGCTGAAGAAAATTGTCTTTTTGACAAAACTCTCTCTTTCCTTTCTGAGAGACTTGTCTTTGTAAGAAAGATTTCAGGGATTTATTTATTTTTTTTTAATGAGGAACTCAGAAGATTAGGGGACATATAAGAAAAGGGTTGTAGGAAGAAAGGGAAGGGAGTAAAGGAGAAGAATCATATAGGCTAGGGTTTTATGAGTGTTTTGAGGGAAGGATTTGAGAAATAAGAGATGAGAGGTAAGTTAATGAATGAAAGGGGTTATTGTGAATTAGGCCCCTTTTTATATGTTTTCCAAAAAATACAAATGAATGATTTATTTTGTTTTGTCCACTGGACTGAATTTATTTAGCCACAAGATTAGTCCAGATGTGGACCATGAGGGCTCCAGCTTACATTAGTATCACACTCTTATCTTACAATGAGGATGTTTGTGACTTTGGTTTTGTATATAGGTGAACTCTATATACAAAGTGATAGTGACTTTTGAATCTGGTTTCCATGAGACATATGATTTATTCATTAACTCAACAAATAATTATTTGAAACTAGTTCTTTTCCAAGCCTTGTGGTAAATGCTGAGTGAATAAAACACTTATGATCCCTGACTTCATGAAATTTATAGCCCAGGAAGAGAGATAGATATTTAATGGTTATACACTCAAGCATATGGATAATTACAATTTGTAGTAGGTCCTATGAAGAGAATATGCAAAGAATTAATGAGAGATAAGCATGTCCCACCTAAGCTAAATGGATGGGGTTGGTCAGAAAAGTCATCTCTGAGCTAATGATTTAAAGCTAAGACCAAAATCTAAGTAGGAGTTACCCATATGATGGAAGTTCCAGTTAGAAGATTCTGCATATACACAAGTTCTAAATTGCAAAGGAACTGTGTTCTTTTGATAAATTAAAAGCATCAAGTGTTAGATCATAGTGATAAGGATATGTAGCTGAAGAAGTAAGCAGGGGAAAAATCACCCAGACCACGTAAAAAACTTTAAAAAATATTTTATCCTGTGTCCACATGGGAGTTATTCAAATGTATATTTGGGAGCCCATTTGCTTCCCTACTTCAACTGAACTCTTCAGACATTCAATAACCATGCATCAGCATTCCAGAAGACCAGTTTTCTATCTAGTTAAGGAACATCTAGATTTTTAGTGCTGTCACTCTCAGGGGCATGTGTGCAATTTTGCTAATTGAAAAGATGAGTAGCATTCTGTCCTTGATTGTCCCCTAATCTGACAATGTACAATTGAAACTAGCTAAACAGGTTGAAAGGTCTGTGACTATAACACAGATTTTTTGGTGGAGGGGGGTAGAGGTCAGTATGTTATCTACTGCTGAACTCTTTGTACTTTTTCCTCATTTAATTAGGCACAATGTTCTCAGGTTAAAGATGTAGAAGCTGAGGGACATGTAGATGGAATGACCTTCCCACAGTTGATAGGAGATCTGATTTAATACCTCTCAGTTGAGAACTTTTGTTTCTAGAACTTTCTGTCAGTCAGATATCGATAATTAATAATCATTCATCCATTGATCTATTAATTCATTCCTCAAATAATAATTTGATAAGCATTTAATTAATGAAAAACAATTGGAGACTGAGACTATACTCAAGAACAACTGGACATTTCTCTAGACCCTTCAGAGCTATAATTAAGTCATTGCATGCTTTAAAAAAATAAACATTAACTATGTAAGCTAAATTACCTATCTAGAATGAAATTTAAAAAATTCCTGACGGAAGAGAGAAAAGTATTCTTTGTTTTGAGGGGAAGATTTAGTGTGAGAGCCATGCCTAGTGGATTCTCCTTAGTCTTACTGCTCACCTAACAGCTTTTTATTAAGTTTACAATGTGTGCAAGGCCCTATTATTGGCGTTGATATCACCAATATATGAGGCCTAAGACTAACTGAATAGCAAATTTCATTTTAGTGAGAGTTTGAAAATTCAATTCTTCATCCAAAAGTTAGCAAAATGCCTGGTTCCTAATATATTCTGCAACTGGTAATCTCGATGGGATTCAACTTTCAACCACATGTAGGTACAAAGTGTAACTAGCAACATGAAGCTGAAGCTTTTAAATCCAGTATTCATTTTTTGAACCATCTATAAAACCAGTAGAAATTTATGAGTCTGTTTCTGTTTTTTGTTTGTTCATTTTTTTAAGATTCCACATATAAATGAAATCATACGGTATTTGTCTTTCTCTGTCTGACTTATTTCATTTAGCATATTGCCCTCTACATCCATTCATGTTATTGCAAATGGCAAGATTTTATTCTTTCATGACTTATTAATATTCTATTAGAATATTAATACTCTAATATATATACAGATATTACTCTCAGAGACATTGTGTATATCACATCTTCTTTATTGGTTCACCTACTGATGAGCACCTAGGTTGCTTCCATATCTTGACTTTTACAGATAATGCTGCAATGGACATAACTTTTTAAATTTGTGTTTTTATTTCCTTTAGAGAAATACCAGAAGTAGAATTGCTGGGTCATATGGTAGTTCTATTTTTAATGTTTTGAAGATTCTCCACACTGTTTTTCATAGTGGCTGCACAAATTTATAATCCCATCAGCAGTGCACAAGTGTTCTCTTTTCTTTACAATCACACTAACATTTGTTTTTCGTTGACTTTTTGGTGATAGCCATTCTGGTAGGTGTAAAGTGATATATCACTGTGGTTTTATTTGCATTTCTCTGATGATTAGTGATATGGAGCATGTTTTCGTGTCTGTTGGCCATTTGTATGTCCTCTTTGGAGAAATGTCTATTGAGTTCCTCTGCATATATATATATATATATATATATATATATATATATATATATACACACACACACATACATACATACATACATACATACATACATACACACACACACACACACATAAGCATATATGTATATATATTGAGTTGTATGAATTCTTTACTGATGGTTTCCATAGGGGAGGGAGTTTAGGGAATGAGTGAAAAAGGTAAAGGGGAATAAGAGGTAAAAACTCTCAGTTGTAAAATAAGTCGTAAGAATGTAAAATGCAGCACAGGGAATATAGTCAGTAATGTTGTAATAATTTTGTATGGTGACAGATGATAACTAGACTTATTGTGCTGATCACATCATATGGTATATAAAATGTTGAATCTCAATTTTGTATACCCAAAACTAGAATAATATTGTATGTCAAATATACTTTAATTAAAAAAAACACACACATATATGTAAAAATAAAAGCAATGGATATGGTCGACACAAATATTTCAGTAGTAAGAATACCCAAGACCTGAAGCTTATTAAATAAAACATTAATAACAGAAAACTGAAAATAGTTAATTTTAGGCTTCATTTTATCCTCTAAAATCCATATACAAGAAAGAGAAGGCTTTGGAGTAGTATCTTTCGTTCTATTCTCCCATTAGAATGTTTTCTATAAGCACATTTGAAATAGAACTATGGGAGAAATTGAAAGAAAAGACAGACAGTGAATCCAGGTCAGCTACTAGAACATCAATGGATGGCTTTCAAACCTCTAAGAGACTATCCGGACCAATAACAGTATTGACCAGTGCTCAGTATAGCACTGTGGAGAGGGTTCTAGTTGGTCCCAGGTGTGATGGATGGATATTAGGTCTGACCCTTCGCTCAGCATTTCTGAGATGCAACCATGAACTTATAATCTTGTGGCTGGATGTACTCATTTCATTTTTGTTAGTTAGCTTTGGCTTTTCAGAAATGAGAGAGGGGGAAACATAAGCCCAAGTAGTATACACAACTATGATGTTAGACAATGAAGGACATCTTTGTGAGGGAATTGCAGTGCCTGAAGAGAGATGATCATCACCAGAGGTGAAGCAAATTTAGTGCTGCATAATTTAGAAGTCCTTTCTACAATATTTCGAAGTGTTTCCACTAAAGTTTCAAAAGCCTTCTTTTCAGAGTGAAAATTTTAATGCATTTAAAAAAGAAGATGAAGTTCTTTCCTGTATCTTAATTCTAGATCTTGAGGAAGCAGTTCTAAAATAAAATTATACCTTTACATCCTTTGTTAAATTTATTCCTAGGTTGTTTATTATTATTATTATTATTATTATTATTATTATTATTACTGCAATTGCAACATGAATTTTTTTCATTTCTTTTTCTGAAATTTCATTGTTAGTATATAGGAACACAATGGATTTTTGTACATTGCTTTCATATCTTGGAATTTTACAGCATTTGTTTATTGTTTCTAATAGTTTTTTGGTGGAGTCTTTAGGGTTTTCTATATAAAGAATCATGTAGTTTGCAAAAAAGTGAAAATTTGATTTTTTCATTCCCAATATGGATACCTTTTATTTCTTTCTCTTTGCCTGATTGCTCTAGCTAGGACTTCCAATACTATATTGAATGAGAGTGGTGAGAGCGGACATCCTTGTCTTGTTCTTGAACCTAAAGGAAAAGCTGTCAGTTTCTCACCATTAAGTATGAATTAGCTAAGGTTTTGTCATATATGGCCTTTATTATGTTGAGCTACTTTCCTTCTATACCCATTTTATTAAGTGTTTTAATCATAAATGGATGTTGTATCCTGTGAAATGCTTTTTCATATGACTTTTATCCTTTATGTTGTTTATGTGGTGTATCACATTGACTGATTTGCATATGTCGAACCATACTTGTACCCCTGGAATGAACCTCATTTGATTATGATGTGTAATCTTTTTAATGTATTGTTATATTTGATTTGCTAGTATTTTGTTTAGGATTTTTGCATCTGTATTCATCAGAGATATTAGTCTGTAGTTTTCTTTCTTTGTGTTATGTTTACCAGGTTTTGATGTCAGGGTAATGTTGGTTTCATAAAATGAGTTAAAAGTATTGCCTTTTATTGACTTTTTTGAAAGAGTTTGAGAAGGACAGGTATTAAATTATTTTCGAATGTTTGGTAGAATTCACTAGTGAAGCCATCTGGTCCTGGACGTTTACTTTTGGGGTGGTTTTTGAAGTTTCTTTTAGTAGATGACTGGATAAAGATGTGGTACATATATACAATGGAATGTTACTCAGCCATGAGAAAAGATGAAATAGTGTCATTTGCAGCAACATGGATGGACCTCGAGATAATCATGCTAAGTGAAATAAGCCAGACAGAAAAGTTTGAAGATCACATGATATCACTTATATGTGGGATATAAACCTAAAAGCAACAAATGAACAAGACAAATGAAAACTCATAGACACGGACAACAGTTTAGTGGTTACCAGAGGGAAAGCAGGGAGCGGGGGAGGTAGATAAGGGTTAAGGGAGTCAAATATATGGTGATGGAAGAAGATTTGACTTTGAGTGGTGAACACACGTGCAATAGACAGATGATATATTATTGAATCATACACTTGAAACTTATTTTATTAACCAATGTCGCCTCAATAAATTTAATAAAAATGAATGAATGAATGAAGGAATGAATGAACATTATACTAGAATTTGATTACTGTTACATCTATGCCAGGGTGAAAGAAGACAAATGAATGCTAATGTAAAGACTCTAGCCCTGATAGAACTTCAATGGATCTGTCCAGCAGTCCTGAGCATTTTGGGCCAGGAGTCCCTTGGAGAATCTCATAAAAGCCATCCAAGCAACCACTAGTTCATGCGCTAAATTTTTCATACAATTTTAGGAGATCACAGAAACTTGATATGTGCTTAAGTCAGCCCAAGATCCCCAAATTAAGAACACTTTGGCTAAATAATAAAAACATTAGAACGTAGTTCTGAAAAAGTCCGGCTAGGAGATTTGGGCATTGATGAGGAAGCTAGGCTGCAGAACTAGAATCCACCAGTGGTCTCTCTATCTGCTTATCTATAGCAAATGACATGAGACCATAGGGTGTTTGCCTACAGGTGAGAGTTTATGAACTGAACAAAGGTTCTTTTTATTGTCGATTATCTTTAAAGTTCTTTTCCTGGGTTCCAGGACAATTGAGCCACTCCAGCTTTCCACATTTTTGTCCAGCCTCAACATATCCACCTTAGCCTCCCATGACTCTCTGCTCTTGTCCCTCCCTTGTCTATACTGAGAGCTCAGTAAACTCTTGTAATTCCAGAAAAGTAGGGTTCACATACCTAAGAATACCTCTTTGGATGTGAAAAATGGGCCCACATCCCAGTGACCATGGTAATTGGGCAACGTTCCCCATTCTACCTCAAAAAAGAGAAGTCTACTCACCCTTATGGCCTTAAGTATAGGTAAGTAGTTACATTAAAACCATATTCTGATTCAGGAATTCAAGGCTAGAAAAGAGGAAAATGTATATTAAATGCATATCCTACTTGTGTCAAAAGCCATCCACTGATGTGAGGAGCGACATTTAAGAACCACTGCTCTAACATAAGTGACAGTAAAAATTAATAACAACCCTTGAGCATTTACGATGTGTCAGGTACTTAATATATAGACTCCCATATAAGCCACTGAACAAATCTAAAAGGTAGATATCTTAGTGACAAGGTCATCTGTAGCACATCTGAGGAGTATGAGGTAAAAAGATGTTAAATTAAGTAAAAAGAACTTGCCCAGCTTCACACAGGAAGAGGAAGAGCCAGGACTGCCAGCCCGGTCTGCTTTAATAGTGAGTTTGAGGCTTCTTACCTTTTTTATGCAATGCGACATAGAAATACTTGTGGTGACCTGGTGAAACTATAGACCCCTTCTCAGAATAATTTCAAGTACTTAAAATGACCTTTGATTTCCAAAGGAAACTGAATATACTGAAGTTCAGTTATAAATCTATTAAAATGAATATGAGATATAGTAACACGTGCTACTTTTGTAATGCTTTAAGTAACAAGATCTAGGGGCAAGTCGAATAACTACCACAGTTTCAAAGTAATGATGATAGTAAACAATGTTTTGAGATATCTATAATAATCTTAAGGTGATATGAAAATACCTACAATTTCTATTAATAACAAAGTCACACACACTGCTAATATGACTGTGCTTTGTTTCCTACATTCATTATGGAAGGGAATGCTGAATTTCATATAAAGGTTAGTAAAAATATGATTCTATTTTTTTCCTCATCCAAGTTCATGGACACTTTGAATTCTATTCTCAGACCCCAGGATAAGATCTCCTTCTGTTACTTGCCCTCTTCATTAGCATGATGTACAGACTTTCACTAGAATGATTATAGAGAAGTATCTGTTTCTTTATAGCTCTGATATTTCTATGACTTTCTCTAGTATATGGTGCAAATAAAAAGCAACATGACATTGTCAAAACATATTTTGAGAAACTGGACATTAAATTGATACTTTTCCAAAGCAATGTTCTTAGAAAAATGTACACTCATTCCAATGATGTCTTTCTTTTTTTGGGGGGAGGTGGGGTGGGGTTTGTGCTGAAAATCTTTTAGAGTTCTTAGTATTAACTATGAGTTAACTCTACACGGTTGCTTTGGGTAGTCTTTAGTTTTATCTCTGAGTTTTTCTCCCCTGCCCTCAGCTTTGGCTGCCAAACCTCCATCATTTTTCTGAAGCCCCCAGACCATCTCACTCTCAGATTCTAGTTATCAGGCTTCTTTCTTCACTTCTACCTTTGAAGAATTTCTTCTCGTCTCATTTTCCCAGTTTAAGTCCTGTATCTGATATTGTCTTGCTCTTCTCTTTGTCCCCTCTCCCTCGATTCCCACTCTCCTTCAGTTTTTCTTATGTCACTAGGTCCTTCTTCTCTTCAAAAACTTATGCTCAACTATCTCTTTTTCAAAATAGCGTAAAATATCTTCTGATTCATCCACACTCCCAGGGTCGAACTCATGAAAAGGTAAACTGCATTCTTTACTTTCTCAGTGCAGACCTCTCCACTACCCTTTGGAAATCTGACTCCTGTCCATACCACTTTACTGAAAGTGCTCTGTGCAAGTCACCAGGGACTTTCTAATTTCCAAATCTAGCATCTTTTACTCTCTCCTCACTTACCTGGAATTGTCTGGGATATTTTGCATTGCTTTCCTCCGCTGTTTCTATTTCTCTCTCTCACTGTTGTTACCCTTTATTGATACCTTTTCTTTCTCCCTTTCCCATTTATGAGTCTTACAATACAAACCAGCATATATATATATATATATATATGTATATGTATATGTATATGTATATATATATACATATAATATATACAGACACATAAACATACATATATAACATGTATCATATATATGTATATATACATGTATATAGTCTATCAACATTATATCATATCTTATAAAAATATATAACTCATAGGTTTCATGTGAGGATACAATGTATATATAATTAACATATGACATATATATAAAGTTAATGTATACTATATTACATATAAACCATACTTCCTATATGATATATGATTTGCACGTATGCAAGCATATGTGTATGTATGAGTGTGTACACATTTTTAAGGCTATTATCTTTTTTTAAAGCTTATGTATACACATTTAATCCACATAACAACCATAAGGTTATATACAATTATTTTCTCTGTTTTACAGATAAAGAAGCGGAGGCACAGAGAGGCTGGTTCACTTGCCTAAGATCACAGAGCTGGTTGAGTGCCTGAGGTAAGATTCAAACTGATGTATTCTGGGTAAAGGGTTCTTGCTTTTAACTCTTGTATTATACACTAACGTTCAGTTTCCAGAGACAGAACATAGCAAAGGATGTTGGATGTTGTGCTATTTCATTAGAGACATTGAGTTCCAAACTGAAGCCAGCTTCTCTCAGAATAACACAGACCTTCATTAGCACTATTACGCGGAGATGCCCATGATTATTACAGGTTGAAATCTCATTCAAGTCCAAATTTTCAAGTTATTTCAGAGCTTCCTTTTCTTCCTTCAGATTTGATTATCAGCGACTATGGTATCTTGTGCCACTTCTGTGTCCTTCCCTTTCTTGCCAACTCCACACTAGCTCAGGCCCATGCTTCCTCTTGCCTATTCTACGGCATCAACCTCCTACCTGGGCTCTACTTCCTTTAATTCATTTTACACAGCTGCCATGTTTATCTTTCCAAGCAGCATTCCAATTATTGCCATTCCCTTCCTCAAAAACATTTGATGATTTATTATTGCCTAAGAAACTAAACACAGATCATTTAACATGATATTAAAGGTTTTTCATAGTTAGTTTCGCAACTACTTTACCAACTGTGGTTCCCTTCTTTTCTCTAGCATTATAATCTGGCCACTGGGACTATTTGTTGTCCTTTATACCTGTCTTCATGCAATTCCCATTTTCTCCTCTCAAGGTCCGGCCTACCTTAAAGACTTAGGCCAAGAGCCTGTCTTATCATAGAACCTCTCCTGATCACTCTTGCTCCCCAGAAGCTCTAACTTCTTTCTCTTCAGGAAATATCTAGATACTGGTACTTCTCCCGTAGCACTTGGGTTCTGACCCATGTTTTATGTATTTGTGTACTTTTGTGTCTCATGTATATTTTTTCCTGTAATGTATAATAGCATACCGTCTGACACTTAGAAAACATTCAGTAAGTATCAGTCAAATTGACTTTAATTGGATATTTCTGTTATAGTTGGCTAAAATAGTCACACTAGAAAACTTCTCATTTTAAAGCAAAAACACATTTATCTACCATATGTAGTGTCTGGGGGGCTAGCCAACTTTATTCATTAGCCTTAACCATTGAATAGATTTTAAAAATGGAATTCATCCTCAAAGTACAAGAGTACACACACACACACACACACTTGTGCTTTGAGGATGAATACACACACACACACACACACATACATACACGCACACACACTACACACACACAAGAACCCTTTACCTAGAATACATCAGTTTGAATCCCAGCTCAGGCACTTAACCAGCTCTCTGATCTGTAAAATTGAGAAAAGAATTGCATGTAACTCTATGGTTGTTCTGTGGATTAAATGTATACATATAAGCCTTAAAATATATATACTATATATATTATATATATTATATGATATATAATATATATATATTTTTTAACTATTGGAAATACTGTTGTTGATCCGATGTGATATCTGAAGGGAATCCCAAATAAGGCTTCCTATCACAGTTAGAATACAAGGCACACTCCTTCCCTGTCTTACAAATCTCTACTTGTTCTGGTTCTTACTTAACCCCTGAATCCTTCCCTCCCACTCCTTCCCTATTGCTCACTGCATACAAAACTTTTTGCAGCTCCTTGAACTTGTCAAGGCTTTTATCCTTGCTGTTCTCTCTGCCTGAAATGCTCTTCCCCCACACTTCAGGTAGCTCTTTCCTGCCTTCATTCAAGTCTCTACTCAATGTCACCCTACCTGAACCTGACCGCACCCTCAGGCCATCACCCTCTGTTTACTTACCTTGTTTTTTTCATAATACTTAAAATTCTCTGAAGTTATCTAGCTCATGTGTTAATTATACCTCTCTGCATTACAACATATAGTGCAAGAAGGTAGGGGGATTTTCACTTTTGCTGTGTCCTGAACACCAAAAACAGAATCTGGCACATAGTGGATTTTTAGCATATATATTGTGAAAAAAAATACATGAATAGTTAATGAATGAATATATATTTACTGACTACTGTAAGGGAAGCAGTAGTAATTTAAAAGAATTAATTCTAGTGAGAGTATTAATTATCCATTTTGAGTGATGGTTATATTTCACTTAAGTACTTAAGCTTTTTCAGAGAATCATATATGCTAGTGTGGAAATTTCTTGGTAATATTACTTAATAGGGAAAAGGGAAAGATAGTATTAAAGTCCGTTGTCAACAGAAAATGTTAAAATGTGTGCAGCTTTTTTTCCTGTAATATTAAAAATTCTATATTCACAACTGAGGAGGATTATCTGATGCTTTTTCATCAAAGGAATGCTCAGGCTTGACTTAGGCTGAAAAACATTAGTTCATGTAATTCTAGCAATTGATCGTTTGCTCAAATCCACACAGCAGATTTTTTGTGACTAAAGGTCACAAGAAAGCTTATTTTGTTTCACTTCTGATTGAAAGGAGAGAACTGTCTTCTGACGTGGCCTTCTATATAATCAATAATCTTGAAACCTCATTTCTTTAATTATATTATTTGTATATTATTTTTATTATTTTTAATAAATTTTTATTTACATAGATAATTTTTCATAAATGGTTATACTCACATGTGCTATGTGCAATCTTTTTCATTCTTCTTCTTTATATTGTTTGTTTTCTCATTTCCCCAATTCAGTTATCACCTGCCTGGTAACTTATGTTAGCAAATATATGTGTATATGTACTTATTATGCACCATGGAAGCCCTTGTTAAAAAATTAACATAATGATGCAGTGAACATAGAGGTACATATATCTCACAGTGTCTGAGACATAGAAATAACCTAAGTGTTCTTCAATGGGTGATTGGATAAAGAAGATGTGGTACATGTACACATGGAATATTACTCAGACATAAGAAAAGGTGAAATATTGCCATTTGTGACAATATGGATGGGTCTTGAGAATATCATGCTAAGTGAAATAAGTCAGACAGAAAAAGTCAAGAACCATATTATTTCACTTATATATGGTATAGAAAACAGAAAGCAGCAAATGAACAAACAAACAAACAAAAATCTCATAGACACAGACAACAGTTTGATGCTTACCAGAGGGGAAAAAGGGTGGGGAGGGTAGATAAAGGTTAAGGGAGTCAAATATATGGTGATGGAAGATTTGACTGAGTGGTGAATACACATACAATATACAGGTGATGTATTACTGAACTGTACACTTGAAACTTATATAACCTTATTAACCAATGTCACTCTAATATATTTAATAAAATTTATAAAAGAAAAAAGAAGTGACACATATACAAGAGAAGAAATTGTCTACTGTTTAGATCATATTTTAACAAGCTATAAGATAAATTGCTTAAAATATGTTCTGTCTGAAATTTAGAAGACAGTATTCAAATGACATTCTGGAAGAGAGAAGAAGATAGATATAGAAAACAAATTGTAGTTGCTAGGGACTGTGGTGGGTGCGGGTGGTTGACTACAAAGGTGATACACGGGGAATTCACCAAATTGCTGTGTGTTTCAATAGTTTATTCTTTTTAGTTCATCTGTAGTATTCCATCATCTAGATGTACCTAAATTTGTTAATCTATTCATCCATGAAGGGACATTTGAGTTTTCAGCTTTTGGCAAATATGAATAGAGCTACTGTTAACATTCATATATACATTTCTGTGAACATATATTTTTATTTCTCTCAGAAATGGAATTTCTGAATCAAATTGCAAGTGTACATTTATAAGAAATTACCACGTCCTTTCCCATTGTAACTACACAATTTGAAATTCACAAGGGTGATGCACGAGTGTTCAAGTTGTTCTTCCGCCTTGCTAGAACTTAGTAGCATCAGAATATTTTTCCGCAGTTCCCAAAAGTATGTTGCATCTTCCTGTTCTTTTCATTTACATTTTCTCTAATAGCTAATGATGTAGGAGAACTTTTCACATGCTTATTTAACATCTGTATGTAAATTTTAGTGAAGTGTCCTTTAATGTATTTTGCCCACTGAAATATTGGATTGTTTGTTTTCTAATTTTTGAATTTTGAGAGTCCTTTATGTCTTCTGGATGCAGGTCCTTTATTGAATATGTGATTGGCAAATACTTTCAGTCTGTAGTTTGTCTTTGTCTGCTTTTAAGAGTGTCTTTCTCATATATTAAGCGAGCGTATAGGCATGGATTTATTTCTGGGCTCTCTATTGTGTTCCATTGATCAATGTATCTGTCTTCAAACCAGTACCATGCTGCTTTGATTACTGTAACCTTCTAGTATAGTTTGATATCAGGTAGTGTGATACCTCTAACTTTGTTCTTCTTTCTCAAGATTGCTGTGGCTATTTGTAGTCTTTTATGATTCCATATAAATTTTAGGATTATTTGTTCTAACTCTGAAAAATGCCATTGGTATTTTGATAGGAATTGCATTGAATCTATAGATTACTTGGGATAGTATGGCCATTTTAATGATGTTGATTCTTCTTACCCATGAGCACTGTATATAGTTCCATTTATTTGTACCTTCCTCAATTTTTTTTTCAATGACTTGTAATTTTCTGAAAACGGGTCTTTTACCTCCTTGGTTAATTCGATTGCCAGGTATTTGATTGTTTTCGATGAAATTGTAAATGGGGTTGTTTTCTTAATTTCTCTTAATGAAAGTTCATCATTGATATATAAAAATGCCACTGACTTCTGAATATTTATTTTATATCCTGCTACTTTACTGAATTTATTGATCAATTCTAACAGTTTTTTGGTGGAATCTTTAGGGTTCTCTATGTATACTATGTATAGTATCATGTTATTGACAAATAATGAGAGTTTTACTTCTTCCTTTCCAATTCGGATACCTTTTATTCCTCTTTCTTGTCTTATTGCTGTGGCTAAGAGTCCCAATACAATGTTGAAGAGGAGCGAAAGTGGGCATCCTTGTCTTGTTCCTGATCTTAAGGAAAATGCTTTTAGCCTTTCCCCATTGAGTATGATGTTAGCTGTAGGTTTGTCATATATGGCCTTTATTATGTTTAGGTATGTTCCCTCTATTCCCACCTTGCTAAGAATTTTGAACATAAATAGATGTTGGATTTTGTTGAAACTTTTTCTGCATCTGTTGATGTGATCATATGATTTTTATCTTTCGATTTGTCTATGTGGTGTATCATATTAATTGATTTGCGGATATTGTACTAACCTTGCCTCCTAGGAATAAATCCAACTTGATCATAGTGTATGATATTTTCAATGTAGTACAGAATTCAGTTTGCTGATATTTTCTTGAGGATTTTTGCATCAATGTTTGTAAGAGATATCGGCCTACAGTTTTCTTTTTTTGTAATGTCTTTGTCTGGTTTTGGAATCAAGGTAATGGTGGCCTCATAAAAGGAGTTAGGGAGCCTTCCCTCTTCTTGAAGTTTTTAGAATAGTTTGAGAAGAATAGGTGTTAATTCTTCTTTGAATATTTGGTAAAATTCGACTATGAAGCCATCTGGTCCAGGACTTTTGTTTCTAACGGGTTTTTGATTACTGATTCTATTTCATTGGTGGCAATCGGTCTGTTTAGATTTTCTGTTTCTTCTTGACTCAGTCTTGGGAGACTGTACGTTTCTGGAATGTATCCATTTCTTCCAGATTGTCCAATTTGTTGGCATATAATTGCTCATAGTATTTTCTTATGATCCTTTGTATTTCTGTGGAATCCATAGTTATTTCTCCTCTTTCATTTCTGAATTTATTAAACTCCTCTCTCTTTTTTCCTTGATGAGTCTGGTTAAGGGTCTGTCAATTTTTTTTTTATCCTTTCAAAGAATTAGCTCTTGGTTTCATTAATCTTTTGTATTGTATTTTAGACTCTGTTTTGTTTATTTCCACTCTGATCATTATTATTTCCTTCCTTCTACTCACTTTGGGCTTTGCTTGCTGTTCTTGTACTAATTCTTTTAAGTGTAAGATTAGATTGCTTATTTGAGCTTTTCCTTGTTTCTTCAGATAGGCCTGTATTGCTATGAATTTCTCTCTTAGGACTGCTTTCGCTGTGTCCCATAGATTTTGAATCATTGTGTTTTCATTTTCATTTGTCCCTAGGTATCTTGATTTCTTCCTGATCTCATTAATAACCCACTCATTGTTCAATAGCATGTTATGTAGCTTCCACGTGTTTGTGTATTTTCCAGTTTGGTTTTTTTTTGCAGTTGATTTCTAGTTTCATACCATTGTGATCAGAGAAGATGGTTGATATGATTTCAATCTTCTTAAATTTATTGAGACTTGTTTTGTGTCCTAATATGTGGTCTCTCCTGGAAAATTTTCCATGTGCCCTTGAGAAGATAGTATATTTTGCTGCTTTGGGGTAAAATGCTCTGAAAATGTCTATTAAATCCATCTGGTCTACTGTGTCTTTAAGACCCATTTTTTCCATGTTGATTATTTTTGTCTGAAAGATCTGTCTATTGGCATCCATGGGGTGTTAAAGTCCCCTACTATGAGTGTATTACTGTTGATCTCTCCTTTTATGCAAGTAGATAATTGCTTTATGTATGTAGATACTCCTATGTTGGATGTGTCTTTGCTTACTAGGGTTATGTCCTCTTGATTTATCGATCCCTTTATCATTATGTAATGCTCATCTTGTCTCTTATTATAGCCCTTGTTTTAAAGTCTATTTTGTCTGCTATAATATTGCTACCCTGGCTTTTTTCCATTTCCATTTGTGTGAAATATCCCTTTCCATCTCTTTACTTTCAGTCTGTGAGTGTCATTTGATCTGAAGTGGGTTTCTTGTAGACGGCATATACATATGTCTTGTATTATTATCTATTTGGCTTCCCTATGTCTTTTGCTTGGAGCATTTAATTCATGTACATTTAAAGTGATTATTGATAGGTACATAGTTATTGCCATTTTATTATTTGTATTTTTTTTCTTTTTTTTAACACCTTCTCTTTTTACAGAGGTCCCTTTAACATTTCTTGTAATACTGGCTTGTTGATATGCATTCCTTAAGCTTTTTCCTGTCTGGGAAGCTCTTTATCTCACCTTCCATTTTAATCGAGTATTCATAGTTGTAGATTCTTGTTTTTCATAACTTTGAATATTTCTTGCCAGTCCCTTGTGACCTGCAATGTTTCTGTTGAAAAATCAGCAGACATTCTTATGGGGTTAACCTTGTAAGTAACTAGCTGCCTTTCTCTTGCTGCTTTTAAGATTTCTGTTTGTCTTTGACCTTTATCTTTTTAATTATGATGTGTCTTGCTGTGGGTCTGTTTGAATTCCTCTTGTTTGGGACTCTTTGTGCTTCCTGGGCTTGTATATCCACCTCCTTTGCCGGGTTAGGGAAGTTTTCTGTCATTATTTCTTCAAATAGGTTCTCAATCCCTTGTTCTCTCTCTTCTCCATCAGGTACTCCTATGATGCACATATTGTTGTCCTTCATGTCGTCTCTGAAGTCTCTTAAATTATCTTCATTTTTCAAATTCTTTTTCTCTTATTGTCATTCTGATTGGCTCTTTTCTGCTACCTTGTGTTCCAGTTTGCCAATTGAACCTTCTGTTTCACCAGATTTACTGTTGAATCATTCTAGTGTAGTCTTCGTTTCAGACATTGTATTCTTCATCTCTGTCCAGTTCTTTTTTATTGTTTCTGTCTCCTTTTTTATGCTTACTATCTCTCTGTTGATGTTCTCATTGTGCACATCCATTCTCCCCATAAGTTCGCTGAGCATCCTTATAACCATTTTTGAACTCTGTCTCTGGTAGGTTGCTTGCCTCCATTTCATTTAGCTTATATTCTGGAGTTTTCTCCTGTTGTTCTATTTGTGGCATGTTTCTTTGTTTTCTCATTTTATTAGCCTTTCTTTGTTCATTTCTATGTTGTCAGGAAGATTTGTTTCATCTCTCAGCCTTGGCCAGATGGCCTAATGTGAAAGGTGTCCTGTGCAGCCCAGTGGTGCACTCTCCCTGATCCCCTATGCCAAGGGCTCTGGATTTGATCTTTGTGTGAGTTTGTTGCTCGGGTGGATTGCAAGATGCGGGGGAGGGGCAGGGCTGTGGCAGTTGACTGTCAATGGGCTACCTGGGGCAATTTGTGGTTTGAGTGGGACAAGGTCTCAGAGAGACACTGGCCATCAGATCAGTACAGTCTTGGTCTCCCTGCAAATTTGGTAACCATTCGTGCATTCTCACAAAAGTCCCAGATCACAGCAAGGCCAGCTACTGTCTAGGACTGGCCCACAGGTCCCCAAGATCTGCCCAAGTTCGTATTGGCAGCAGTGAACTGCCTGATCCTATCGTGGAAATTCAGCTCACAGTGCTGGCTGCCAGCTGGGAATGCTTGGCCCTGAATGGTACATGGCGTGGCAGGCACCTAGCAATAAAAGCCCCAGGCAATCTGCAGGTTGGGTGGGGTGGGCCAATCCCCTCGGGCAGTGCTTCCTAATGGCCCTGTGGGAGGGGTCTGCACAATTGAGCTAGTGCAGTCTGTAAATTGCCTGGTAGGAAAGCCAGTCTAAGGCACAGTGGTGGCTGCCCTTCCAGCCCTTGTTCTGGTGCCAGGTAATGCAGACTTTCTCGATATGGATTCTGCCAGCCTCTAACCCACCACCAGTGTTCCAGGTCAGTGTCCACAGGTCACAAAGCCTGTGTGCGGGTCCTTCAAAGGGGTGTCTAGGGTTTCAGTCTCCTTCCGTCTCACCCAGATGGCCAGAATGCCCTCTGGTTTCTACAGTCAGAATTATTGGAATCTCCTCTCCCCTGGGCTGAGGAACCCCCAGATGGGGCCAGGACCCCCCTCTCCTTCAGGGGAGCCTCTGCAGCCTCGCTCTCCCTCCCTGCGATCCTCTACCTCCCGTGGGTGCGGGTCCAGCCTGATACCACCTTTGATGTGTCTCCTTTATATTATCAGATGTAGGTGTTATGATCAACTGGAGTTCAGGTGATTCTCTACGTTGATTATTTTATAATTTGTTTGTAATTTCAATGTGGACCTGGGAGGAGACAAACCCTGCTTTTACCTAGTCTGCCATCTTCCTCTTCTCAGTATTTTTTAAATCTGGTCTCAAAAGTAAGTTGCATCTTACTGTGCTTTTAATTTGCTTTTCTCTAATGATTAATGATGAAGAAATTTTTATGGACTTATTTAACATGTATATGTTAATTTTACTGAAGTATATTCTGCCTATTTTTAAAATTGGCATTTTTCTCCTAATTTATTTTTAAATTTGAGAGCTCTCTATGTATTCTAAATAGAGATTCTTAGCTGATTTGCAAAGATTGTTTTTCCAGCCTATAGCTTGAACTTGTCTGCTCTTAAGTGTTTCTTTCTCAGAGGAAAAAAAAGAAAAAAATATATATGTGTGTATATATACATATATATGTATGTGTGTGTGTATGTGTGTGTGTGTGTATAAATATTGAGCATGTTCGATTTATTATTTTTTTTCTTTTTGAATCATTTTTTAGACCTCCTTGCCTAATTAATTCCAGGTCATTAGATTTTGTCGTATGTTTTTGTATTCAAGGTTTATTCTAATTCTGGCAAGTCATTAAGCGGGGGACATTGAGGAAAGACCAAGGAGAACTCCAACCTTAGGTGAAGGAGCCCTAGCCCCTCCTGATCCTGCTGTTAGTCTAGAGAGGCTCTGGACAGGGTCCCCAATGTGATGTTTCCTGACCCCATCCAAAGAGTCTGAGGGAAGTTCAGGATCATTTGAAGGGGCCTGAATCAGGTCAGGAGAATCCCAGGTCCTCCTAGATTTCAAGGAGAGATCTCTGAGGGAAAACAGAAGGAATCTTCCAGCACAGATATAGTCCTACCTCACCTCTGATGTCAGCCTTGAAAAGCCGCAGGCAGTGACCCTGAATGTGTTGTTTCTGCACTTCCGTGTTGGGAGCTTGAGGAGCCTGATGTGAAGCTTCCTCTGTGGGGTGACACTTCAGGTCAGCAGATGGGAGTTCTTACCTAGCCACGCTTCAAGTTGAGGACTCTGAGGAAGCACTGAGGGGACCTCTCTGACCCTGACCCTGCTGTCTGCTCTGGGAAGTCCCAAGCACTTTCGCACGTGTGGTGTATTTAGACTTCCATCTTGGGAGCCTGAGGGAGATGAGGCTTTCTCCTAGGGGTATGGCCTCAGTTCAGCAGAGAGAGGAGTCCCAGGCCTTGCTATACACCAAGATGAGGACTCAAAGGGAAGACAGAGAGGACCTCTCACCACAGACAGATCGAATCTCACAGAAACATACATCTAGTGTCAGACCTGAGAGGCCCCATGCATGGACATAAGGTAAAGACAACCCCCTGCACCTCCTTGACTTCTTTTTCTGTCGTCTCAAGGAGTTAGTGACCTTGACCTGAGGGACCATCCTCAAGTTAGCAGATGGGAGGATATGTAGTCCCATAAGGAGAAAGCATGATGATATTGAGGAGTTCGGCATCTTACACAGGATCTCACAGAATTCGGCCTTTCTCTGCTGTCAGCCTTGGGAAATAAGTATTTTTCAATATTGAGGAAGTCAATATATATCATTTTTTTCTGTTTTAATCATGAATTTAATTTGCATTTCTCTAATGGCTAAACATGTAGAGGAATTTTTCATGTGCTTATTTAACATCCATATGTCAACTTTACTGAAACGCGTATTGATGTGTTTTGCCCATTTAAAAAATTAGGTTGTTTTTTAATTTTTCTGTTTTGAAGACTCTTTTCGTATTCTGGATACAGATTCTTTGTTGCATATTTGATTTGCAAATATTTTCTTATATTCTGTAGCTTTAGGACACATTTGTGAAGATGTGCAACATCATATGTCATTAGAGAATTGCAAGTTAAAACAGCATTGAGATACCACTACACATGTATTCAAATTGTGAAAATCCAAAACACTGAAAACAACAAATGCTGACAAGGATGTAGAGCAAAAGAAACTCTCAGTAATTGCTGGTGAGAAGGCCAATTAATACAGTTATTTTGGAAGACAGTTCAGCAATTTCTTACAAAACTATGCAAATCAAAAGTTGGTTTGTGATGTTACTAATATTTATGGAAGATAGAATAAAGGTAACTTTACTGCTGAGGTGAGTACCTTTAATCTAAACAATAGCCTGAATACATAAATGTCCATTTTCTGTGCATTGTATTTTAATTTCGGGGCATAAATGAGTTTAAGGCTTATTTTAAAGTTGTGTGGAAGTAAGATTTCACTTAAGTTTTATGGTCCCCAAGTCACTCCTCAGAATATTAAGAATGTTGTTGCTTATCTGACTTTCATATGATAAAGGAAAAACAGAGCTGGTGATTTACATGGGTTTTTCCAAACCAATAAAGCCATAACAAGAACCTCAAAGCCCCTGGCAGTCATTCTTATGAGCAACACCTCCCCGAATAAACAAAACGTAAATCACACTAGGCCTACAGGTGCCTTTTGGGTGAATACAACATTCAAAATCAGTAAAGAACTTCCTAAATTTCAGCACTGAGGATTCAAGAAAGGAAAGAACAGATTTTCAATAAACTGCAGGTTAAGCAAAAATAAACTTGATAAAATGATGCATTGCCATTTCTGCAGCAGAAATAACTAATAGAGTTGAGACTGCACAGAAGTGCAATGTTCATCTTAAGCATTTTTTAAATGAAAATATATGCAAATCAGTTTGTGCAGTTTAAAACTACAATGAAATGTGTCATTTAGATGTTGAATTGAACTTCTTATTGGATTTTTCACAAGAATTCTGTCTGATGTATATTGTATAATTAACTAACTTAAACTATCATTCCAAAATAAACCTATACATTTTAGAAAGATTGTTCATGTTGCTAATAGCGTACTGCACATAGTGATAATCAAATGACAGTTAGGCTTTTTAAATAGAAGTTTTACAAGAGTTGAGTTTTCTAGTATTTTCATTTAAAAAAATATATATCTTTACTTCTGGTTCTGGTAATGGCAGAGTAGTTTGAATCCTGCTACAGATAATACTTATAAACTGAGGTCATTTAAAAATAAATAACTATTTGAAGACATTATAGTAAGACTGAAAAGCAGATAGAAACTGGTGGGGATTCAACCTTTGAAAAAAGAAAGAGAGTGCACTGGTTGAGATTAATGATTATAGGCCTTTTTCCCTATGGCACTCCTCATTCTTCATAGAAGCTGCAAGTGCTTAAGCAGAAAATCCTTGTCTTATTGGCTTAAAGTGTCAGAAAAAGGAGAATGTAGTTGCCAGAGTTAATAGAAATTGAGGAGGGCTATCCCAGAAAGAAGGAAACCAAATATAAGTGTTGCCTCAAAATGTGCATATGAATTTCCTTCAAATGCTTGGTTGAACCATGAACTGTGTTTGCATAGGGAAACATCCAAAAATACCCAATGGAAAACTATAGTTGGAAGGCTGAAAAACACAAGCAGAGATTTCAGTGTTGCTTGCTGCAGTGGTGACAGAGTTTGGATTTTGAGTCCAAAAAAAAATTAGAACACCTTGATACAACACTTGGATTTTCATAGACCAGCCCTAAGAAAGTGTAAAATGTAGCTTTTGCAAGGTGAAGGTGACGAGTCAGTAATTTAACTGCCTGAAAGAACAGAAATTAACAATTTTCAAAAGAGGACAACAGAATTTAGGGTGTCTACATTGTGTAAATCACATATCTAGTATACAAATAACAATTGGTAAGCCCACAGAAAAGCAGGAATATGTGACCCATGCTGATGCTGTAGATTTTGGAATTAGTGGGCACATTATTTTCAGGTGTAGATAAAATAGTTACACAGACTATATAAGAGTTCATAACATAAGTGTTAAAAATGCCAAAAGATGGAATTCCAATAGACAATGCCCCCTAACCAAAATATAATTATATGAGAAAACAACAATAAAAATAAATCATGAAGGAAATTAGAGAACAGATTTGAACTGCGTGAAAATAAAACTATAGCATGCCAAACCGGGGGCTGCATGTAAAAGTGCACTGTAGAGAGAAATTCTCCCTTTAAATTCTTATATTACAAAAGAAGAAAGTTCTCAAATCAATAATCTACATTTTTACTAGAAAGAAAAAGAGTAAAATAAAACCAAATTAGGTAGAAAGAAAGAAATAATAAAGAGCAGAATCAATTAAATACAACCATAAACAATGGAGAAAATAAAACTAAAAAGTTGGATTTTTTTTGAAAATATTAGCATATTTCATTTAACTCTGAAGGCAATAAGAGAGAGAAAGAGAGAGAGAACCTTAACAAACAAATATCAGAACAGATCCTACAGATGTTAAAATCATAGTAAGGAAACGTCATGATAAATATGTCAATAAATTTGACACCTTAGATAAAATTGAAAAGATAAGTACTTCAAAAAGGAGAAAATATAAATACCCTATATCTATTAAGAAATTAAGTTCATTATAAAAAAAAAAAAACCTTTGCTCCAGGTCCAGATAATTTAACTGTTGATTTTTATCAAATATTTAATGAAGAATGGATAATGATATATCACGCAATCTTTCAGAAACTTGAGGAGGGAGCAGTTTCCAACTAATTTTATAAACTTATACCACAAATTGACAACTATTTTACAAGAAAAAACTATTGACCAATATTCCTGATAAGTGTAAAGAGATAAAACCTTAATAAAATATTAGCAAATCAAAGCTGGCAATATGTAAAAAGGGAAAAACATCATAATCAAGTGGGAATGCAAAAATGTAAGGTTAGTTTAAATCCAATAATATCTCAATATAATTAATTACATTAATTGAAAAATGGATAAAATCTCAAATGCATTAAAATATTTGACACATAATTATACATTCACATTTAAAAAGTACTCTAACTAGGAGTAAAGGGATGTTTCCTCAGTTTGAAAAATAGGCATCTATTTAATAACCTCCATCTCACAAAGTCAACTATGTTAACTTAGCCCCTAAGTTTAGAAACAAGGAAAGTATGTCTATTTTCATTTTTATTCACTAATCAATGGGTCAAACGAGAAATCACAAGAGTAGTTATAAAATAATTTGAGATGACAGAAAATAAAGCACAACATAACCAAAACTTATAGGATACAGCAAAAACCATGCTCAAAGAGAAACTTATGGCTCTAAAAACCTCCATTAAAAAAGAAGAAAGACCTCAAACAATAACCAAACTGTACATCTTAGGGAACTATGAAAAGAAGAGCAAGCTAATCACAAAGCTAGTAAAAGGAGGAAATAATACAGGTTAGAGTGAAGATAAATGAAATAGAGAATGGAAAAACAAAGAGAATCAATGAAACCAAAAATTGGTTATTTGAAAAGAGCATCAAAATCTACATATCCAAATTGGAAAATAAGAAGTAAAAGTGTGTCTATTCACAGATAGCATTTTCTTACATATAAAAAAAAATCCTTAAATGCCCCCCCCTCAAAAAATTATGGCTAATAAACAAATTCAATGAATTTAAAAGAAGATGAACACATAAATCAGTTGTCTATTTACATAGTAATAATGAACAATCCCAAAAGGAAATTTAAAAAATAATTTTATTTACAAATGCATCGAAAAGAATAAAATATTCAGGAATAAATTTAACCAAGTAGATAAAGATTTGTATACTGAAAACTATTAACAATGTCTAAAGAAATTAAAGAAGACATATATAAATAGAAAGGCCCCCACATTCATGGATTAAAATATTTATTGTTGTTAATATGGAGATACCCCCCCAAAGTAATCTACAGAATCATTGCAATCCCTATCAAAATTGCAACTGCCAAAATTTTCAGAAATGGAAAAATTCATGTGGAATTGCAAGGAATCTCAAGTAGCCAAAATAATCTTGAGAAAGAAGAACAATGGTGTAGGACACACAATTTCTTATTTCAAAACTGAATACATTACTACATTAATCAAAACCATGTGGTACAGTCATGAGTATAGGCATATAAATCAATAGAATAGAGTTTAAAATCCAAAAAGAAATCCACAGACCTATGGTTATTTAATATTTATCAAAGAGGAAATTATAGTCCTAGCAAATGGTGCTGGGGCAACTGTATATCCAAATGCAAAATAATAAAATTAGACACCTCACACCATATAAAAATTAACAAAATGAAGCAAAGGCCTCAATATAAGAGGTTAAATTCTAAGACCTTTAGAAGAAAACATAGAAGTATATATTCATGACTTTGGATTTAGCAATGAATTTTTAGATATGACAACAAGAGCATGAGCAACAACAAAATAGATAAATTGGACTTCAGCAAAATTAAAAACTTGTGCATCAAGTGAAAAGAAAACCATGAAATGGGAGAAAATATTTGCAAATTACACATTAGATGAGGTTCTAGCATCCAGAATATATAATGAGCTCTTACAACTCAACAACAGACAAACAACTCAATTTAAAAGTGGGCAGAGGATTTAAATAGACATTTTGCCAAAGAATGTATACAAATAGCCAACAAACACATGAAAAGATGCTCAACAGCATTAGTCATTAGAGGAATGCAAATCAAAACCACAATGAGATACTACTTCACAATAGACAATAACAAGTTTTAGCAATGATGTGGAATAATTAGAAGTTTCACGTGCTGGTGGGAATATAAAATGGTGCAGCTGCTTTAGAAAACACTCTAGCTCGAGCTCAAAAGATGAAACATAGCATTGCCATATAACCTAGCAATTCCACTTCTAGGTATATACTAAAGAGAAATAAAACCTATGTCCACACTAAAACTTGGACACAAATATTTATGCCATCATTATTTATAATAATCATATCGTCAAAACATGTCTATGTACTGATAAATAGAAAAAAATGTGCTATACACATACAATGTGTATAGCCATAAAAAAGGAATAAAGCACTGGTACAGTCTACAACATGGATGAACTTTGAAAACATTGCACCAAGTAAGCAAAACCATACAAATACAAGTATTGTATGATTCACTTTATATGGAATATCCAGGATAGGCAAAACCATAGATACTGAAAATAGATTCCTGGTTGCCAAGGTGGGATAGAGGGCAAGGGAAGTGGAAATGGACATTGACAGATAATGTTAAGCATTTCTTTTGACAATGTTGAAAATGTTTACAAATTAGATTATGGCAATGATTGCACAATTCTTTGAATATACTAGATACTACTGAAGTATACTCTTTAATTGGGTGAGTGAATCTAATGGCCTGTAAAATATATCTCAAGAAAGCCTTAAAATTGGGTGAAAGACTTGAACACTGAAACAATAAAACACTGATGGAAGAAATTAAATCAAATACAAATAAATGATAAAATATCCCATGTTCATAGATTGAAAGAGAATATTGTTAAGATGTTCATACTGCCCCCAAACAATCTACAGAGACTATCCAAATCCCAATGGCATTTTTTATAGAAATAGAAGAAAAGAGTTCTAAAATTCGATGGAACCACAAATGATCCTGAATAGCCAAAGTAATTTGATCAAGAGAAACAAAACTGGAGACATCACATTTTCTGATTTCAAACTATGTTACAAAGCTACAGTAAGCAAAACAGTATGGTACTTGCATAAAAACAGACATATAGAAGAACAGAATAGAATAGGGAGCCTAAAAAAATACACCCATGCATATATAATCAATGGATCTTTGACAAGGGTATAAAGAATTAAGAATTAGAAATGGATAGTCTCGCCAGTAAATGGAGTTGGGTAAACTAGATATCCATATGCAGAAGAATGAAATTGCACCCTTATCTTACACCATGTACAAAATTAAATTCAAAATGGATTAAAGACTTTGATGTAAGACCTTAAAACCGTAAAACTCCCAGAAGAAAACATAGGGGGAAAACTTCTTGACACTGGTCTTGGCAATGATTCTTTGGATATGAGATCAAAAGAATTGGCAACAAAAGCAAAAGTAGACACGTGGAAGTATGTGAAACTAAAAGCTTCTATACAGAAAAGGAAACAAAATGGAAAGGCATCCTAGGGAATGGAAGAAAATATTTGCAAACCACATATATAATGAGTTCATATCCAAAATATACAAGGAGCTCCTACAAATCAATAGCCTCCCCCCCGCCAAAAAAAAGCCTGACTAAAGAATAGACAAAGAAAATGAATAGATATTTATCTAAAAAAGACATAAATAGCCAACAGGTATATGATAAGGTTCTCAACATGACTAATCATCAGGGAAATGCAAAACAGAACTACAACGAGATACTGACTCATACCTGTTAGGATAACTAATGTATATAAAAAAATATAAGTGTTGATGAAGATGTGGATAAAAGGCAACACTGGAAGATGCAAAAAAAAATGCATAGATGATAGAGGCTCTGTTCATCCCTCTTGCGACCAAGTCAGAGTTGTGACAGAAACATGGAGCAAATAGCAAGGAAAGTTGCCTGGAATCTAGATGAACAGAAGCCCTACAACTAGGGAGAGAAATACTTAATCAGCTTGCAATGGTGGAAGGTAGGATGGGACAAAGATGCGAGGCTGCCCGGTCCCAAGCGGCTGAGTGGTACAGAGGCCATAGCAGCAGCAGCTGGCAGCTACAGATGCCTCTTAAGGGGGTGTGTCCACAAGAGGACTTTTGCAGTGACGGACATGCTCATTCTGAGCACCAGCGCCAGGTGGGTTACATGGGAGGCACCAGAGACTTACAGGGGGACACTGAGTTGTCAGAACAATGGCTGGAGGTGAGGCTTTCTACTGTGCAGAAGTGCTGGCAGTATCCAATGATTCTCTGTTGAGCCCTTCCCACTCCCAGTGTACAGACTCAGCACTGCCATAGTTGAGATGTCATCAAACTGGATGACAGAAGTCGCTCAGTCCAGAGGATTCCCTGAAACCCCGCCTCCTCCAACTCCCAGCTCCACCCAAGCCACATCCAGGTGTGTCCTAGCTTAGTCAGGTGCTCCTTTCTGAGCAGCTCCAAGACCCACACTGGTGGCAGCTGGCCTTGGTTTCCAGTATGGCCTTTTGAGGCATCTATTATATGCACAGCATCTGTGGATTGCTTGCTGAATCTTAACAGGTGGCCCCAGAGGGGCACAGGCTGTGGATAAGTTTGGCCTGCAGCTGAACCCCTCTCAGGACTGTGCCAGTGAACACCTACTTCACAAATCCATACTAATAAGACCAGAGACTTAGGAGCTTTGCTTAGTACATAGAAACAGACACAGAAAGGCAGCCAAAATGGGAAGACAAAGAAGCAGAAACCATATGAGAGAACAGAACAGAGACCCAGGAATAATGGAGTCAAGTAATCTAACAGATGCAGAGTTCAAAACACTGGGGAAGTGTAGATGAACATAAAACATAAAAGTGGAAATGGAAATTGTAAAATGGAACCAGTCAGAAATGAAGAACACATTATCTGAGATGAAGAGTCAGCGCCGAGCTGATCGAGAAGGGATGTTTTCGGTGGGGAGACGCCCAGTTGAAAGAACGCACCAGAGGCCAACATGAGAATGAAACAACAGGCACCAATTTTATTGCGGGAAATGTGCTTCTGTGCTAGGGGACCGCATGGGCTCCGCATGTGTCTGAGAATAATAGTGTCATTCTGCCACACATGTGTGATACAATAAGCTGAATCATGCTTACATGAGCTGGGTGCAGGCGCCCTACTACATTAATGTAACATTCTAAATCTGGAGTCCTATTCCTAGCCACAAGCCTGGATCACAGCCAGGACTGGGACCCACAAAGAGTATGTTAGAGGGAATCAACGGAGTGTATAAAGAAGAGGGTCGAACCATCGATGTAGAGGATGGAGAAGCCAAGGACACTCAATCAGAACGGCTAGAAAAATGAAGCCAAAACTATGACAATAATTTAAGGAGCCTATGAAACACAATTAAATGTAAAAATATCCATGTCATCGGGGTACCTGAAGGAAAACACGACATCGAAGAGCTATTTGAAGAAATAATGAAGGAAAACTTCCCTCACCTGGTGAAGGAAATAGACATACAAACCTAGGAAGCTCAGAGAGTCCCCAAAACCAGGAACCCAAGAGGCCCACACCAAGACACATCATAATTAAAATGCCAAAGGTTAAATACAAAGAGAATTTTAAAAGCAGCAAGAGAAAAGCACTTAGTGATCTACAAGAGATCTAAGTGAAATAAGAGACACAGAAAGACAAATACTACATGATACTATGTGTGTGAGGAAACCAAAATCAAACTTGTAGAAGCAGAAAGTAAAATGGTCGTTGCCAGGGACAAGGGAGAAGAATATGGGAGGTTTCAAAGGACACAAAATTTTAGTTATGTAAGATGCATAAGTTCCGGAGATCTATTATACAGCATAGTAGTTATCGTTAACATATATTATATGCTTTAAAATTTTTCTGAGAGTAGACAAGTGGTTTTATCACAAAACGATAATAATGATATTAGTAATGATAATAAAGAGGGCAGGAGGAAACTTTTGGCATACATTGTGGTGATGGTTTTACAGATGTACACTTATCTCCAAACTCATCAGATTGTATACATTAAACATGTTTAGCTTTTTTGTATGTCAATCATACCTCAATAAATTGATTTTAACAAAAGCATATTGGTGAGGTACCAGCTTGGACGTGACACCTCTTGTGGATGGGGCACTATTCTTTAGAATATGTGTTATTCTTTAAAGTGACAGACAAGATAGTGGGATGTGTCCTCAGTACACTTGGGTGCAGGAACCAAGGAGTGGAAATTAGGAGTTGACCATCAAACTCATCATCATTCCCAGTGATGAACTTTGGGAATTGTGTTTCTCATTGCATCAACTTTAGGCTTAAGTGGTTGTAGAGGTCCTGTTTACAAGAGTGAGGATACTTCCACCATAGGAAACAGTAAGATTCCTGCTCTACTTAGTTTACAGCTACTGCTTGGTCACTTTGTATTCCTTCTGTTAGTAGACCAGCAGGTACAGAAAAGAGTTCTCATATTAGGACTAATAATCGATCCTGATCATTATGAGGAAGTAGGATGCCACTACATAATGGGGGCAGAGTGGAGTCTTTTTGGCGATCAGCTGATCTACTTGAGCCATCGCTTAGTACTCACATGCTCAGTCTTAACTATGAAGGGACAAATACAGCAACCACAGACCTGATAAGGGTATGGGAACTGGGGCTCATGTCCCTCTGAGATGAGAGTCTGGATCACCTGACCAAGGCAGCCGCCTAGACCAGCAAAAGTAATAGTTGGAATTGAGGAAAATATAGAATGCATAATAGGGAAGGATATATGGGGGTGTGATTATATATATTTATAGTCTCATATCAGTTATGCCCTCAATTTGTTTCAGTTAATTTTCTTTAAACTTCCCGAGGAATTGTGCCAGAGAAGCTGTATCCAGATAGAGTGAACTTAATATAAGAAGCAAATAGATCTCAGTGGCACATGGAGTGGACCATAGTAGATGTGATGTCATGTTCAAATTCTCTTTATTCAGCTGGTCACCCATCCTTCCAGCTGCTATAAGTGCGTGGAGCCTTCTTATCTGGAAAGTTACATCCCCTGAGTGTGGCCCACAACTAATGACTGAATGATAGAAGAGTATAAAATACTGGCTCATTTATTTGAAGTGAAGATAACCATGAAGTAATGTTTATATGCCAGTTTTCCCCGACAAAGGGCCTGGACTAAACTCTTTTTTAGACCATACTCCTTTTTTGCTCCCTTATAGATGTTTACTAAGGAGTATCCCTCTAAGAAATCACTTTTACAGCAATCTCTATTTTATATTCTGCTTTTAGCAACCACGCCTAAGGAAATTTGAGTGCGAGTTAAGATCCAGTGGAAAAAGAAAAACGAATATGTTTATGCTGATTGACAGAACAAGGCCCAAGAAGAGGAAAGACAGGGATGTGCTCTCAAGGATAGGTAGAGAATTATATCCCAATTACCATAAAATAAAGGAAAACTGCATGCTACTAAAGTACCTGAATGCAGAGAGCCACAAAAACTGATGGGAGGAAAAAAAGCTCGCAAAGAACCAAGGACTGAGCCTAGAAGGAGCCCACTAGCCATGTTTGCTGTACTCTATTGGCTGGGCTCACTCTGTGCATGCAGGGTGACTAGAGACATGATCACAAACCGCAGACAGAGAAGTGGCATCCCAGGGCACAGCTTCATCTGTAGGATTGCTGTGTTAAGATGATCTATTATTTGTTTAAAAGGCAAAGTGCTCATTTACCTGTACAAGTATCATATAGCTCTCTAAGATACATCAGATGCCAGAATTGAAGGACAGTCCTATTCTATTTATTCTGCAGTTTAGTAAGCAATTATAATTAGAATTTGCTCATGATGCTTACTAATGAAATCGCTTCATCCCCAATCCTCTATCTTTACTCTTGGGAAAAAAAGAGTTGCTAATAACATTGAAGAAATGATACATATGTGTCTGTTTATAATGTGAATTTATATGAGAGAATCTATATCATATATATGTATATATGATTCAAAGCTCAGAACCCCACATTCACTAACTGCTTAAATCCATGAGCAGCAAACATTGCTCACTTGCTGCATATCTAACTCGTTAATTTATGAGACAAGAAGCCTAGGTATGAGTTCTGAATCTGGCAATATTTAGCACGAAGAACCCTTTGAGACAGAGTTTACTCATTAGTGAAATAATGAGTTTGGCTAGTTTTATTAGTTTCCCAACTATTTTTTATCCTCTCCTGTTTGTCGGGCACTGAAGGTAGTGCTGATCACTAAAACCTCTCTCAATACCAATGCTGCTGTCAGTGTAATTGAATATCCACTCTTGCATTCATATAGTGTAGTTCTCATCCTGAGCCTGTAAAGTGACTTTCATTATCTTTCTTTTATGGATGCTAGTGAAAGGTGTTGAGTGACCTTCCCAAGACAGCAGCCAGGATTCAAAGCAAGGCTAGAACTACAGCCATATTGTTCTCCATGTCCAACTTAAGGCATGCTTTTCCATATTAAACATTATGGAGATTTATCATGGCTTTGCTGTTCTGTCATATTTTAGATTTACTACCATGACTTATTTTTTTCAGAGTCTTCAGTGAGGCATTTCTCTTTCCTACAGTCTCTAGGAATACACAGTGTTAAAATGGCTGCACATATTTAAGCATTACATCTTATTAAAAATTCAAAAACAAAACAAAACTTATAAAACTCAAATCCACCACAGGATTTCACAGTACCTTGGGGAAAGGAAACAAACAAACTTCCAAACTATGATTTGTCAAGTGCTGTGTATCTTTCCCTAATTATGTTCTTTTCAGCTGCATGCTGGGTATTGCGAGCACAAGCTCTGTGACTCTTTAAGAGTTAGAATTGTAGGTTAAAAAATAAGTAGTTTTAATAAAACAGTGTCTGGGACATTTTGAGGGGGATTATATTTCATAATATTCCTAGTAATATTGTGTTGAGCACTAGCCATCAGTTTTATGGAAAACAAGATGTTTTTCAATTCCCACAAGTATTCATGATGTTATAAAGTAGCTCAATATAGGTGAGTATATTGTTTGGTCACATAGTTGCCTACCGTATGAAAAGAAAAATTGAAATATAATTAAAATATATTTTCAAAACACGATGCGTATAAATTTTCTCTCTAAAGCCCCACTTTTCTCCTATTGTCCCTCTATACATCATTACTTTTTTTTTAAATAATTGCGCTTACGTAATAATGATATAGATTGACCCTGATTTTTTATATTAACACTATCATATAGTTAACTACATATTTGACCAAGCATCTAACACCCACAGGTGTATAAAAATAATCACAAATCCATATTTACAAACCATTACACAAATGATGAAATAACGAAAAAGGTAACTGTCAGAGACATGAAATATACTGCATATATTATATACTTTTTTTCTCTGATGGCTTCCCAATATTTGTCTTTTTAAATTAATACACTCAAAAGTGAAGAAACCCCTTTGCTGATATCATGGGATCCAGGAGGTTTTCTTTAGAATAGTCTTTGATGGATGTTTTTGAGGCAATTTCAAAAGAAAAATAAGCACACATGATGACTTTTGAAAACCAGGTCAGAAATATTTGCCTTAGGATTTCCTTTCTATTGCAATTTTTGTCTAGAAGCAGGTACAGGCATTCATGTTCAAGGTGTGATGGTCATTCTCTCGCTTTTAAGTGATACTTTTATCCTGGGACTTCTTTTTTACAATGAGTTGTGCAGAAATTATCTTGGTATAGTTGATCGTATAATATTCAGTGCCAAGATGGGCAGATGTCTACAAATAAGGTTTGAGTAGTAGGCAAGTTCTAGATTATGAAGTGTATTATGTTAGAATTTATTCTGTAAGCAGTTGGGGACTACTGATGGCTCTTAAAGCATGGTTTAATCTAGAAGATTCATAATTCACAATTCATGAGATAGGTAGGAAGTGAGATCAAAAGGCCTTGGTGAAGGAAAATGGAGAAAGAAGAGTCAAGGTGGATCCCAAAGTTTTTGACCCAAACATCTTTGAGGTTGATGGTGGCATTCACTAAGATAAAGCATAGGCAGAGGAAGAGGATTTTTGTATGATGATGCCTTTACGGACTTGACTTTTTTTTTCTTTTTCTTTTTTTTTTTTGCCTCGATCTGCCTATAGGGCATACACATAGAGTTGACTAGTAAGCAGTCACATATTTGGGTTTGGGGTTTGTTGCTTCTCAAACTCAGGAAGGCAATATGGATTAAAAAAGAACAAAAAAGTAGTTAAAACAAAATGCATCTGAACTCAAGAGAAGCAGTAGATTAGAACCTTGCATTTGCATAGTCCTTTCACCCTTCTCTAGTTTATTTATCTTTATCGTGTAAATAACTGACCTCTCTGAAAGAGCCTCAAAGCCCTAACCACAACTTTCACTCAGTATGTTTCACTCAATATAGTACATTCAGTATAACCGCAACTTGGCACCAAACACAATAATGTTGTTTGTTTTTAAAGCCAGATCACTGCTTGAAAACAAGATATGCATCTCCATAAGCCATATATGAAACAGAACACACAGCCCGTTGGGCTCCAGGTATTGAAATATGGAAACACACCTTCTTCCCTGCCTCATAACCACCCTTCTATCACCAAAGAAGCTGAAAAAAAAAAAACTGTGATCGCAGGCTAGGGTTATAAGTGTGCATCTTAGTGGCTAAGGGAAACAGACAGCTGCAGTACCATGAACTAGGGCAAACCTCTGTTCCGCAAGCTAAGGGATCAAATTTGTGCCATCCCCAACATTTCTGCAGATCAGGACACTTGAGCTGTCAAAACCAGGCCCATTTTTAGCTATATAGTTCCCAGGGGCCAGAAGAGAAAGCAAGCAAAAACTACTAGACACAGAGAAAGCAGAAGAAAGGATGTATTTCAGCCCGAGGGAAGGAGTAGTATATGAGAAACAGTGATGTACAAATAAAATGGTTAAATATATAAATAACAATTACTACTGCTTATAAAATATAATAACTCTATAATTTTTATTATGTTTCAAGTATACAGTACATTAGTTAGACATTTATATAGTTTATAAGACGATCCCCCTAATTGCTCTTTCTCTCCTCTGGCTCTCCACTTAGCCATTACATTACTGCTGACTGCATTCCCTATGCCGTGCTCCCCATCCCCGTGACCATCTATCAACTACTAAGTTGTACTTCTTTACCTTCACCCCATTCTCCCAGCCCCCAAACCTCCCTCCCCTCTACCCATCATCAGATTGTCCTCTATATTTGTGAGTCTCTTTTTGATTAGTTTGTTCTTTTTGTTCCTTAGATTCCACATATAAGTGAAATCACGTGGTATTTATCTTTCTTTGTCTGACTTATTTCACTCAGCATAATAACCTCTAGGTTCATATGTCGTTGTGAATGTAGGATTTTGTTTTTTTAATGGCTGAGTTCTATATGTGAACCATTCTACATATGAACCATAACTTCTTTATCCAATCATCTGTTGATGGGCATTTAGGTGGCTTCCGTATTTTGGCTATTGTAAATTGTGCTGCCATGAACATAGAGGTGCATAGACCTTTATGAATTATTGTTTTGGTTTTCTTTGGATAAATACCCAGAAGTACAATGGCAGAGTCAAGAGCTCCAGACAGTTTTCCATAGTGGCTGTACCAATTTGTAATCTCACCAACAATTTACGAGGGTTCCCTTTTCTCCACATCCTCGTCAGCTCTGTTGTTCTTTGATTTATTGATGATAGCCATTCTGACAGGTGTGAGGTGACATCTCAATGTGGTTTTAATTTTTCATTTCTCTGATGATTAGCGACCTTGAGCATCTTTTCATATGTTTATTGGCAATCCGTATTTCCTCTATGGAGAAATATCTATTCAGGTCTTCTGCCTATTTTTTAATTGGATTGTTTTTTTTTTTTATATTGAGTTGTATGAATTCTTTATATATTTTGGATATTAACCTCTTATCAGATGTATCATTAGCACATATCTTATCCCATTCAGTCAGTTGTCTTTTCATTTTCATGATGGTTTCCTTTGCTGTGCAAATACTTTTTAGTTTGATGTAGTCCCATTTGTTTATTTTTTTTCTTTTGTTTCCCTTGTCTGATGAGATATGTCTGAAAAGAAATTACCAGTAACGATATCAGAGAGATTACTGCCTATGTTTTCTTCTAGAAGTTTTATGATTTCGGGTCTTACATTTAAGTCTTTAGTCTATATTGAGTCTGTTCTTGTATGTGGTGTAAGAAGGTGGTCCAGTGTCTTTTTTTTTTTTGCATGTATCTGTCCAGTTTTCCCAACACCATTTATTGAAGAAACTGTCTTTACCTCATTGTATATTCTTGTGTTCTTCGTCATATATTAAGTGAACATATAGATGTGGATTTATTTCTAGGCTCTCTGTTCTATTCTATTGATCAATGTATCTGTTTTTATGCCAGAAACATGTTGTTTTGATTACTGTAGCCTTGTAGTATAGTTTGATATCAGGTAGTGTGATACCTCTAACTTTGTTCTTTCTCAAGATTGCTATGGCTATTGGGGGTCTTTTGTGGGTCCATATAAATTTTAGGATTATTTGTTCTAACTCTCTGAAAAATGCCATTGATATTTTGATAGGAATTGCATCGAATCTCTAGATTACTTGGAATAGTATGGCCATTTTAATGACGTTGATTCTTCTTATCCATGAGCACTGTATATAGTTCCATTTATTTGTATCTTCCTCAATTTTTTTTCAAGGACTTATAATTTTCTGAAAACGGGTCTTTTACCTCCTTGGTTAATTTGATTCCCAGGTATTTTATTGTTTTCAATGCAATTGTAAATGGAATTGTTTTCTTAATTTCTCTTTCTGAAAGTTCATCATTGATATATAAAAATGCCACTGACTTCTGAATATTAATTTTGTATCCTACTACTTTACTGAATTCATAGATCAATTCTAACAGTTTTTTGGTGAAATCTTTAGGGTTCTTCATACATAGTATCATATCATCAGCAAATAACGAGAGTTTTACTTCTTCCTTTCCAATTCGGATACCTTTTCTTTCTCTTGTCTTATTGCTGTATCTAAAACTTGTAGTACACTCTTGAATAGGAATGGTGAAAGTGGGCATCCTTGTCTTATTCTTGATCTTAAGGAAAATGCTTTTAGCCTTTCCCCATTGAGTATGATGTTAGCTGTAGGTTTGTCATATATGGCCTTTATTATGTTTAGGTATGTTCCCTCTATTTCCACTTTGCTGAGAAATTTTTTAAATTTTTTTATTTTTATTTATTTTCCTCTTTTAATATTCCCCGGCTACTTCCACTCCTGACCTATGGATGTTGCCATTTCCCCTTAAGAACTGGATTTCTGAAGGTAGGGTGTCTCCTCCCACATGCTCGTGGCGTGCACCTGGGGCCTGGCACCCCAGCACACTCAGGGGGCCTGGTGCACCCAGAGCCTGGCACACTTGGGGCCCCTGGTGCACTCGGGATATTGTCTGTGGCTCCACCTGGGGCGCAAACCCAAGACCTTCTGTGTGTAAAGCAGAGGTGCTAACCTCTACACTATGGAGCCACCCCCTGCTGAGAATTTTCATCATAAATGGATGCTGGATTTTGTTGAACACTTTTTCTGCATCTATGATATGATCATATGATTTTTATCTTTCGATTTGTTAATGTTGTGTATCACATTAATCGATTTGTGGATATCGTACCAACCTTGCATCCCAGGAATAAATCTAACTTGATCATGGTATATATTTTAAATATATTGCTGAATTTGGTTTGCTAATATTTTTTTAAATTTTATTTTATTAGTTTCAAGTATACAGTACATTGGTTAGACATTCTTATAGTTTAGAAAACAATCCCCCTAATTACTCTTTCTCTCCTCTGGCTTTCTACCTAGCCATTACATTAATGCTAACTGCATTCACTATGCCATGCTCCATAGTGAATAGTTGATGATGATTCCATGACCATCTATCAACTACTAATTTGTACTTCTTTAACCCTTCAACCCATTGTCCCAACCCCCCAACCCCCTCCCGTACTTAGCTAATATTTTGTTGAGGATTTTTGCATCAATGTTCATAAGACATATTGGCCTACTTTTTTTTTTTTTGTAATGTCTTTGTCTGGTTTTGGAATCAAAGTAATGGTGACCTTATAAAGAGAATTAGAGAGCCTTCCCTCTTGAAGTTTTTGGAATAGTTTGAAAAGAATAGGTGTTAATTCTTTGAATGCTTGGTAAAATTCGCCTATGAAGAAATATGGTCCAGGACTTTTGTTTTTTAGTAGTTTTTGATTACTGATTCTATTTCATTAGTAATAAGTTGGTTGAGATTTTCTGTTTTTTTCTTGACTTAGTTTTGGGAGATTGTATGTTTCTAGGATGTATCCATTTCTTCCAGAATGTCCAATTTGTTGTCATATAATTGCTCATAGTATTTTCTTATGATCCTTTGTATCTCTGTGGAGTCCGTAGTTATTTCTCCTCTTTCATTTCTGATTTTATTTATTCAAGTCCTCTCACTTTTTCCTTGATGAGTCTGGTTAAGGGTTTGTCAATTTTGTTTATCCTTTCAAAGAACCAAATCATGGTTTCATTAATCTTTTGTATTGTTTTCCTAGACTCTATTTCATTTATTTCTAGTCTAATCTTTATTATTTCCTTCCTTCTACTCACTTTGGGCTTTGCTTGCTGTTCTTGCACTAGTTTTTTTAAGTGTAAGGTTAGATTGTTTATTTGAGCTTTTTCTTGTTTCTTGAGATAGCCCTGTATTGCTTTGAATTTCCCTCTTAGGACTGCTTTTGCTGTGTCCCATAGATTTTGAGTCATTTTGTTTTCACTTTCATTTCTCTCTAGGTAACTTTCGATTTCTTCCTTGAACTCATTGTTAACCCATTCATTGTTTAGTAGCATGTTATGTAGCTCCTATGTGTTTGTGTATTTTCCAGTTTTTTTCTTGTAGTTGATTTATAGTTTCATACCATTGCGATCGGAGAAGATGGTTGATATGATTTCAGTCTTCTTAAATTTATTGAGATGTGTTTTGTGTCCTAACATGTGGTCTATCCTGGAAAATGTTACATTCTTTTCCTCTTGAGAAGAATGTATATTTTGCTGCTTGGGGGTAAAATGCTCTGAAAATATCTATTAAATCGATCTGGTCTAGTGTGTCTTTTAGGCCCATTATTTCCTTGTTGGTTTTTTGTCTGGAGGATCTGTCCATTGGTGTCAATGCGGAGTTAAAAGTCTCCTACTATGAGTCTATTGCTGTTGATCTCTCCTTTTATGCCAGTCAATAATTGCTCTATGTATGTAGGTGCTCCTATATTGGGTACTTATATGTTTACTAGGGTTATGTCCTCTTGATGTGTTGATACCTTTATCATTATGCAATGCCCTTATTTGTCTCTTATTATATCCTCTTTTTTATAACCTATTTTGTCTGGTATAAGTATTGCTACCCCGGCTTCTTTTCCATCTCCATTTGCCTGAAATATCTTTTTCCATCCCTTTATTTTCAGTCTATGAGTGTCATTTGATCTGAAGTGAGTCTCTTATAGACAGCATATGCATGAGTCTTGTTTTCTTATCCATTCGGCTTCCCTATGTCTTTTGCTCGGAGCATTTATCCATTGACATTTAAAGTGATTATTGATAGGTACATGGTTATTGCCATTTTATTAATTGTATTTGTTTTTTTTCCTTTTTTTTAACACCTCTTTTATAGAAGTCCCTTTAACATTTCTTGTAATACTGGCTTGTTGGTAATGAATTCCTTAAGCTTTTTCCTGTCTGGGAAGCTCTTTATTTCACCTTCTATTTCAATCAACAGCCTTGTTGGGTAGAGTATTTGTGGTTGTAGAATCTTGTTTTTCATAACTTTAAATATTTCCAGCCAGTCCCTTCTGGCCTGCAAAGTTTCTGTTGAAAAGTCAGCAGGCATTTTTATGGGGGTAACCTTGTAAGTAACTAGCTGCCTTTCTCTTGCTGCTTTTAAGATTTCTGTTTGTCTTTGACCTTTGTCATTTTAATTATGATGTGTCTTGCTGTGGGTCTGTTTGAATTCCTCTTGTTTGGGACTCCTCGTGCTTCCTGGACTTGTATGTCCACTTCCTTTGCCGGGTTAGGGAAGTTTTCTGTCATTATTTCTTCAAATAGGTTCTCAATCCCTTGCTCTCTCTCTTGTCTATCAGGTATTCCTATGATCCGGATATTGTTATGGGTGCTGTCCCTGATGTCTCTTAAACTATCTTCATTTTTTAAATTCTTTTTTCTTTTTGTTGTTCTGATTGGGTGTATTCTGCTACCTTGTCTTCCAGTTCACTAATTTGACCTTCTGCTTTGCTCAATCTACTGTTGAATCCTTCTAGTGTGTTCTTCATTTCAGATATTGTATTATTCATCTCTGTCTGGTTCTGTTTTATGGCTTCTATGTCCTTTTTTTATGCTTACAATAACTTTCTGTTGATGTTCTCATTGTGCTCATCCGTTCTCCCCCTAGGTTCATTGATCATCCTTATAACCATTATTTTGAACTGTGTCTCTGGTAGGTTGCTTGCCTCCATTTCATTTAGCTTATTTTCTGGAGTTTTCTCCTGTTGTTTCATTTGTGGTATGTTTCTTTGTTTTCTCATTTCATTAGCCTCTCTGTGTTCATTTCTGTGTGTCAAAAATATTTATTTCATCTCTCAGCCTTGGCCAGATGGCCTAATGTGGAAGGTGTGCTGTGTGGCCCAGTGGCACACTCTCCCTGATCCCTTTGGCTGGGGGCTCTGGATGTGATCTTTGTGTGGGTTGCATGTGATCTTCTGTTGTAGCTAAGCTTTTATTGTTGTTAGTACATCAGTGGATGGGATTAATGCTCAGGATGACTAATTGGGAATTGGCTGCACCCACAGGGTAAGAGTTGCTGTGTGGGCGCTGACCCCACTGAGTGGGATATGACTTAACAGGCTTGTGTACATGTTGCAACCACCCTTTGTGTATAGCACTAATGGGGCTAGTCAGGGGTTGCTCTATTGTGGTCTAGTGCCAGCCTCCAGGTGCATTGGTTTTGTGGCCCCTTGGGAGATGCTCCCCTGTAGGCCATGGTCAGCCACTGCCTTGGATTGCTTAAGGCTACCGGGTGGGAACTACAAGGTGATCATAGATGGTTGTTGCCTATGCCGGATCTATAGGTAAGTGGAAGAGACAACGCTATAGGCTGTGGTCTGTTATTCCCCGTCCCCGACCTTGGGCATTTTAGCAGAGGGACCAGTGCTCCTCCAGGCCTGACACTGCCTGTCAGTTGCCTGTAAGTCTCTGAAACTGGAAGAGCCTCTGGGTGATATGCACGTTGGGTGGCACATGGACCTTGGGAGTCTCCTGGGTCTATTGAATAAATTTCCTCCTGACAGTGCGGTGTCAGTTTGCACACCAGTGCCATCTCTGTGGCTCCTGTACAAGTTTCCAATTGTAGCAAGGCCAGCTGCTGCTCACCTCGGACCTGCAAACACACAAACTCTGTTTAAGAATCACTGAAGCTCGTGGGCACGAGTTTGTGGCCTGCCACTGAAAGCTTCTCCAGTATGGATGGACTTTGCGTGGGCCACATGAACTGAGTGCTGTTGTTTCCTGTTGACTTTGTGACCAAAGGAAAGCACAGGATGGGACTGGGTTGCCTGGGAGTAGGCTGGCTACAGGTCATTTGCAGGTTAGGTGGGGCATAGTCTCAGTGATGCACGTGGCCATTAGGCCTGCACAACATCAGATTTGCTGCTAGCTCTGAGACCGTGGGCTCCAACAAAAGTTACATATCACTGCGAGACCTGCTGTCATCTGTGATGGGCCCAGAAACCCCTGAGATTCGCCTAAGCGTTACTGTATCTCATGCTGGCAGCAGTGATCTTCCTGTTGCTGTGTTCCCTGAACTTTGCTCACCTTGCTGGCTGAGTTCTGTTGACTGTGCAGAATGCACTTCCCCAGAGCAGGGGCAGCTGCCTAGCAACGTGCCTCGGGCACTTTGTGTATTGGATGGGGCAGAAGCTCAGGGAGTCAAGGGCTGTCCGGCCAAAAGCCTCAGTTTTCTGCAATTTCCGTAACTACACGTTCCTGCAGTAGTCACAGATCCCAGGGAGAAGCTGCTTCTGGGACGGTCCCACAGACCCCCGAGATCCACCCAAGTTCATGTTGGCAGCAGTGATCTGCCTGAAACTATCTTGGAAATGTGTGCTCACAGTGCTGGCCTCCAGGTGGGAATGTTTGGTCCTGAATGGGCACAGGGCGTGGCAGCCACCCAGCAACAAAAGCCCCAGGCAATCTGCAGGTTGGATGGGGTGGGCTGATCCCCTCAGGCCAGAGTTTCCTAATGGCCCTGTGGGAGGGGTCTGCACAGTGGAGCTGGTGGGGGGAGTCTGTAGATTGCCAGGTAGGGGTCCGTAGTAAGGCACAATGGTGGCTGCCCTTCCAGCCCTCGTTCTGGCGCCAGGTAATGCAGACTTTCTCGATATGGATCCCGCATGAGCCTCTGACCCACCGCTAGTGTCCCCAGTGAGTGTCCACAGGTCAGAAAGCCTGAGCTTGGGTCCTTCAAAGGGGCATCTAGGGTTTCAGTCCCCTTCCATCTCACCCAGACGGCCGGAATCCCCTCTGGTTTCTATAGTCAGAGTTATTGGAATCTCCTCTCCCCTGGGCTGGGGAACCCCCAGATGAGGCCAGGACCCCCCTCTCCTTCAGGGGAACTTCTGCAGCCTCGCTTTTCCTCCTGGTGATCCTCCACCACCCGCGAGTTTGGGTCCAGCCCGATTCATGACATTGCCCCTCCTTACCAGCTTCGATGTGGCTCCTTTATATTATGAAACGTAGATGTTATGATCAACTTACCTTCAGGTGATTCTCCACATTGATTTATTTTATAATTTGGTTGTAATTTCAATGCAGACCTGGGAGGAGGAGAACCCTGCTTTTACCTAGTCTGTCATCTTCCTCCACAATCGAACTGCCTCTGCTCATGACTTATTTTTTGCTAAAACAATAAGTTGAACTGAAATCCAGGCAAAAATTATAAGGAAGATTACTGAGAGGAGTGGAATTCAGAGAATGGCTAAAGTGTGTTATTTGCCTTATTCTTTATAATGTGTCTTATAAAGTCACAGACTTTAGCAGGAAAAGATATAATAAAAATATACATATGTATAATATTTACATAATAGAAGTCTTTACAAAAGAATCTTCATGGCAGTGTTTGCTTTTGGACAATAAGGGAAATAAATGATAATACTAAGTGAAACATTTAGTTTTATCTATGATGTTTCCTTTCTCTAAGAACAAAGAAAGATTTGAAACTCATATAAAAACAAGGAAACTAAAAGAAAACACAAAAGAAAAGAAAGGAATGTGAAAAAATGTAAAAGAAAAGGACCGAAAAGAACAAAAGAAGTTACCAACCTCCAGAATGCCAACAAAATCCCTGTAGGCAGTCAGAAATGCATATGAAACATAGAATCCATAATTTTCTTCCATTACAATAGCAATCTCACCATATGGCACAAAAGTAATGAAATGTAATCAGTTGTGAATAAGAGTGGAGAGCTCTGAGTAATGCAGCCATGACCTAATCAACCTAAACCATGAAGAAGGTAACAGACCACAAACCAATATACCAATATCTGGAAAAAGGCACCAAGAGATTCCTGTGATTAACTAAAAGTGAGGAAAATCCAAAAGGGGCTTTGAACACTTAAGGAGAGAATTAGACTTGACAGTGCAAGTTCTGGAAATTTCTTTTAATGACCCGTGGCAAACAGACAGTGGCAGACCAAGAGCATTTAATATCTATAGTAGCTCCTTTTTTAACACCTGCTCCTCTATGTGACAAAATTATTTTAATAATAATAATGCACAAATCAGTAATACCCATTGTTTTCTTGATTTGTAGTATTAAAACAAACTTTTTCACAATTTTAAAGGAAGTACTTTAAATCTTAAAGATGCTTTTCAAATCCAGGAAAGTTATTTTGTGTATAATCTAAAATGTAAACTCTCAAACAAAATTACATCTCTCAGTTCACACTGTGGGTCACTGCTTGAAAACTTCAATACAAATAAAAACTGTAAATAGTCAAATAGAATGACAGTACCGAAGTAACTCAAGGTCATTTCTTGTCTCCAAATTACTGTGCTATCATTTATAACCTACTCTTTAAACCTAAGAATATGTAGTACCATAGGAGTTGTAACTGTGTCTGAAAGAGCTTGAACCATCCTAAATTGTTGTTAGTCATAACTACTGGAAATAAGGAGGGTAGAAAATCCCCTTAAAATGCCCCAGGTAAAAAATGTGGTTTCCTGATTGACATAACCTAAATGTCCAGAATGCTTCTGACTATATACACAGACACAGCTGGATCTAGGGTCTCAGTAATGTCACCAGGACTATCCTCCTACTTCACTCCATCTCTCTTTTTCTCCTTCCCTCTTTCCCTCTTTCCCCACTCCCAACTGTTAGGTCGACTTTCCTCTGCACTGCCAATATCTCAAGCAAATTCTGCTCATCTCAGGTTGCCCAGTAAATCCACTCTTGCAAATGTACAGCTTCTCATGTATTTGCAAAGTGCGAAGCTTATCTGGTTTCCTTCATCAAATGCTCTGATATCATCACTGATTTGATAATAAGACCATATTTGCATTATTCATTATAGTTAGGTTATGTAATGATCCAATTGTCTAGGCTTAGTAACTAGCCCGTCCCTGGGATTCCCCATCCAAACCACATGGTCTAATCATGGAAGATTAGTTCTACAAAGGAAATTAGAGACACTTGCCAGAAAAATGATAAGCAGATAATGAGCTCATAAACCATGGCCCAGTGTGCTAATACTAATGCAGGTGAATGGTGACATATTTTACTTTCGAATAATCATTTATATAATTTAGCAGAGGATGGATTAAAGTCCATGATTGGCACAATTTCATGTTTTTCATTAAATGAGGAAGAGGTCAGGTTAAGTAATTTAGAAGGACTATATAATCAAAGTCATGAACATAAGTCATAATTGATCAGAATCCATTACTATAGCTTCCATGGCCTCCACGGAATAGAGTTTGAAAATATTTGGCAAAGTAAAAGCATTTGGCATGAAGCAAGTTTAATATCACAATTTGGTAAAAACATTCATTTTATTAGAATTGGGATCCCTAGACACTACCATCAGGTTATTATAAATCTTAGTAAACAGCAGAGTGTTTTTGTAAATTTCAGTGAATCTCTAAGTATTTTGTCTGGTTTTGAGAATATTTAAGATTGTTTAAATGTTTATTTTTAAATTCTAATCCATATTCATTCAATTATCCTTGTTTGTCTAAGTTGTAATATTGCAAAACTAAAATACCTAAATATCTAAAAGCATATGATTAGTTGGAACTAATTAAATTCCCCTCACCAAAATTCGTACATACATAAATAGCTCTAAAAATTTATGCCAAGACCAGTGGGATTGTAGACATTTTTTTGTGACATTTTGCTTTTTGCATTTTCTAAATTGGGTATGGATTTTTTGGTGATAAAAAAGAAATAGAACATGAAAAAATGTAATATTCAGGTATAAATCTAAAAAAATATGTACAAGAGTTATTTGAAAAAAAAAAACAAACTACAAAACTCTGATGAAAGAAATCAAAGACCAAAATAAATGGAGACGTATATCATGCACATGGAGAAGAAGACTCAGTATTGTCAAGATGTCAGTTCTTCCCAACTGACAGTAGATATAAGCAAACTGATTCTAAAGTTTATATGGAAGGGTGACAAGCTCAGAATGGCCAACACAATATTAAAGTTAGAATACTCTGAGACTTGCTATAAAGCTAAATGTTTAAGATAGTATGATATTGGTGAAATAATAGTCAAATAGATTAATGGACCACCCTAATAACCCCCAAAATAGACCTACCTAAATATAGTCCGCTAATCTTTGATAAAGAAGCAAAGGCAATACAATGAAGAAAGGATAGTCTTTTCAACAAATGCTGTTGGAAATACTGGACATTCACATAGATACAGACCTTATACCTATCACAAAAATTAACTCAAAATGGATCATAGATCTAAATATAAAACAAACAAGAAACTACAATACTCCTAGAAGATAACATAGGAGAAAACCTTGGTGACCTTGAGTTTGGTGATGACTAGATATAACACCAAAAGCACCATCATTAAAAAACAATTGAATAAGTTGGACTTACTTAAAATTATTATTTTTTGCTCTGTAAAAGACATTGTTAAGAGAATTAAAAGATAAGTCACAGACTGGGAGAAAATCTTTGCAAAAAAAAACAATCTGATAAAGGACTGATATCCAAAATATACCAAGAATTGTTAAATTCAACAGTAAGAAAATATCTCAATTTAAAAAATGGACCAAAGATCTGGATACATATCTCACCAAAGAAGATATACAAATGACAAAACTTTATATAAAAATGTTCAATATCATATGCCAATAGGGAAATGCAAACTGAAACAATAATGAGACCACTAGAATTACCGAAATCCAAAACACTGGCAATACCAAATACTGGTGAGGATGTGGAGAAACAGGAACTCTCATTCATTGCTGGTGGGAATATGAAATGGTACAACTACTTTAGAAGACAGTTTAGCAATTTTTTACAAAACCAAACATATTTTTACCATATGATCCAGCAATTGCACTCTTAGGTAATTACTCAAATGAGTTGAAAACTTACGTGCACACAAAAATGTGCACACAAATGTTTATAGTAATCTTATTTATAATTGACCAAGCGTGAAAGCAACCAAGTTGTGTTTCAGTAGGTGAATTGATAAAGTGTGGTACATTCATGCAATGACATATTATTTACCAGTAACTGAAATAAACACTCAAGGCACAAAAAGATGTGGAGGAACTTTAAAGCATATTGCTAAGTGAAAGGAGCCAATAGGAAAAGCCTATACTAAAAGGCCATATTATATAATTCCAACTCTATGACATTTTGGAAAAGGCAAGACATTGGAGACAGTAAAAAAGATCAATAGTTTCTAGGGGTTCATGTGAGAGGGGTGAGGGGAAAGGGGGATGAGTAGTTAGAGCAGAGAGGATTTTTAAGGCAGTAAAACTAATCTCTAGGATATGTAATTGTGGATTAACATAATTACACATTTGTCAAGACCCACTGAATGTATCATACAAAGAGTAAACTCGAATGTAAACTATGGATTTTTGTTAAAAATAATGTATCAATATTAGTTAGCGAATTTTAACAAATGTAATACACTAAAGCATGATATTAATAACAGAAGAAGCTGTGGGGAGGGCGGTGAGGGGATATATAGGAACTCTGTGCCCTTTCTACTCAATTATTCTGTAAACCTAAATTACTAAAAAAAAAAAAACATGCTCAGTGATGAAGTACTTTTTTTTTAGCCGAGGCAACCCTTGGTTGACCTCACAGATTGCAAGGACCTTGTCAGTTTACAATCTCTTATTTTTTTTATTTTTATTTTTATGCCTACAGCACCTGGTCTTCCTAGGTGGTCTCCCATCCAAGTACTAACCAGGCCCGACCCTGCTTAGCTTCCGAGATCAGATGGGTTCAGGCTTGCTCAGGGTAGCATGGCTGTAGACCTATTAGATTTTTAAAAAATGAAATAATGAACCACCTAGGGAGACCAGGTGCTATAGGTGTAAAAAAAATAAAAAAAATAAGGAATTATAAGCTGACAAGGTCCTTGCAATCTGTGAGGTCAACCAAGGGTTGCCTCGCCTAACTTTCCCACATATCAATTCATTGAATAAATATTTTTGAACAAATATTATGTGCCAGACACTATTCCTAGCTTTGGGGCTATATAAGAAAACATATAACATGGTACCTGGCTTCAAGCAATTTCCATTGTAGTGTCAGATATTGTTAAGTAAGCGTGAACTCACACTATGTAGTATCTGGTAAGTACTACATAGGGGTGAATACAGAGTGCTAGGCAACCACATAGAAGAAGCAGCTAACTTATTGTTGGAGAATAACGAAAGGCTTCCTGGAGGGAGTAACTTCAGGAACAAACCATTTCTAACCTAAATCATTATATCTCTTTCCGCCTCCACACCCCCTAAATAGCAAATATATTTCTCCTGAGTTACTGGATTTGGTTGAATTCAATGTAGGAGAATTCAATGTAGGTGAATGCCTCTTATCTGCAGCTGCAAGTGAGTAGGTCCAGAAAATTTCCACATTATAGTTAACAAACTGTGCCAAGAATTAAAGTTTGTTCAAATAGAGCCTCAGGATGGGTACCAGGAGAGCTTCTGGAAGTCAGGTACAAGACAGAGGTCAGAAATCAAGAGAAAACAAAAGTGAAAAAGAGTAAATCATAACAGGACTGTGGACAATTGTGGCAAACACTGCTGACAGAGTGTTACTACTGCCTATGGCTGACCTTTATGGAATTCTGAATGAGGGGCTTGTGCTAGGAAACCCAATCCATTTAAAGGGCCCTATAGAGAACAGACAGCATTATAAAATGTCAGAGTTAGCCCTAAGGATCCTTCAGTTCATCCAATATCTGTGTCATTTTTATGGCAGTAATATTTTACTGTGCAGGACCCAATGCAAAATGAAAATGTGATGCTCCTTGTTCAAAAAAACCATTATGAATTTCAAGATGGTGACAACAGAGCATTAAACCAAGTCCAGGGCCCTTCTATTTGTGGGTTTCAGTGTAACTGTACCAGTCACACACCCATGAAGCCAGTTCTGCCCTCACCTCTCGTTATACGATTGTCTTGCAAATGCTTAAACTCTGCTAATGAATACCTTTAAATTTGTAATGTCTCTGGGACTTTAACAAAACCAGAGGCAAATCAAAATTCATTCAATCCAGATTTCAAATATTCATCCCCACATTCTCCTCATTAAGGTGGGACATGACCAGTGGGACAATGGTTATTGCTGGTCCTTGGCATTTTCATCACCTGCCTTCTGAAGCCCCATATCGATATACTTACAGGAAGCCAAAATTTTCTTCTAGCTTGGGAACAAATAATGGATAGTGACTGATATTCAATTAAAACCTTGCTGAATTAATGAATGGATTCTTATGTCTTAAAAACTCCATACTCTGTAGTTTAGTATTTCCATTGCTAGGCATATTTCTTAAGAAAATAGGTCAAAATACAGACAAATTATTTTGAATGAAGATATCTATCATGATACTATTTATAATTATACTAATTTAGATACAACCTAAAACTTCACTAGTTTTAAGCAATATAGGAACGAATTCTTAAATAATACTAACTAAAAACAAAGATACAAAACGAAATGTAGGAAAAGAGTATAAATGTCAACTACAAGGACACATGCCAAAATGACAACAAATACAAAGAAATATGCCAAAATGAGAGCAGTGGTTTATCCTGGATGTTGGATTATAGGTGTCTTTTCCCCCAGAATGTTTTTATGTTGCTGCTACATGTGATAGGACTTTTTTTTTTTATATGTGAACATGAGTTTTTCTCCTTTTTTATATATTTGTTTTCCTTTTCCCCATAATCCTAGGTCCCTTTTAGGTTCTTGCCTCGAGTATTTTTTGTGGAAAACCAATACCAAAGCAGCATAGTTTTGGACATGTCCCATTGTTCATAAAATCCTAAGCCCACTGAAGAGCTGACTAGGTTTACGTAAGAGAAATCAGAGAAAGAAAGTAAAGTATCTTTGACAGTAGGGAAAGAAGGTGCGGATTTCTCCAATCTGGAAAAAATGCACATCTACGATTCTGAGGTCACAGAAACCTGTGCGCCTCTTAGACTAGGAGCTCTGAGAATATGGCAGAATCTCACATGTGGGGCAGCAATCTCCATTACCGTGATGGCCCAGAGGAGAGGTTAGAGGTCAATACTTAATTTCATTTTTGGACAACTCTTTAAATCCTGGTACTATCCTGGGAGGACAATACAAAACCAAATAAAGTTAGTTCCACACTCATCTCAGATTTCAAACTAAGGTTGGACCCCTTGATGACCGACCAAGACCAAGAGACATTTTATGGAAATAAAATTTCAAGAGGTCACATCTGTGATCATCTTGGATTGTCACAATCCTACGATGTTGACAGAGCTGCTATTATTATTCTTATTTTTCAGATAAGAAAATTAAGACTGAAAGAGATTAAATTAAGTGCCTTGTGCATAGTTACTAAAGTGAAATGTTACAGAGAAAGATTTGAACCCAGTTTAAGAGTTTACAATGTGTGGTGGTGAGAAGACCATAGATTACAGAGTTGGTTCCAGTATTCCCAGATGTGCAACCTAGTTTCCAATCTGTAAAATGGGGATAACAGCTCTCCCATAAAATGAAATGTAAAGATAAAATGTGATCATGTTCTTCATATATCTGGCACATAACAAACACTCAGTTAATTCATTGCCTCTTCCATTTCCCAGGTGTTCTGATTCAATATTCTGACTTGATTGGGTTTCAATATTTCTCAAAGCATGGTTGCAAGCAATCAGAGACCTTGTTGTAATTTTCCTGATCCTATTTTGGTAGTACTGAATGAGAGCTTCCAGAGGTGAGACCCTAGAATCTGGATTTTATTATGCTTCTTTAGTGGTTCATACGCAGAATAAAGCTTTAGAACCACCACAATTCTCCATCACATCTAATGATACTACAGGTTTTATAAGGCTTATCTTACTGAGAAATAACTTTTGTCAAATTCATCTTCTGTGCTGATCTTTTTTTGCTATATAGAGATATTTATATGCTAGAGCTTATCTTTGGTAAAAATACTCATTCGGGTTTATTAAATATTCAGAAAACATTTTAACAGATAAAATCCCTAACCAAACTGAAATCCAAATCTATTATGCTAGTGAAAGGAAGAATTCTCCTCTACTGGTTTCTCTTTTAAGTTGACAAGACACTGAAATATGATATGTGTATTTTATTTGGTACTCAAAGTCCAAAATTCACTTCTAGTTTTACAAGGAGACTTACCTGGTCCTTAGCCTCATCCAGTCAAGTAAGACAATTTGGGATTTTAACTTCCATGCAAGGCAAAATAAACAAGGTGAAATCTACACCAAATACAGTGCTTAAAAAGCTCACAAAGATGCAAGCAAGCCTTCAGAACAATAAGAAATAAGCCCAAGTCTACATCCAGCATTAATCATAAGAGAATCTTAATGACATGAGGTCTGTCTCTCCCTCTATACAAGTGCTTCTCAAGATTTAGTGTGCAGAGGATTGATCTAGGAAGTTGATAAAATGTAGATTCTGATTCAGAAGGTCTGACGTGGGCCCCATGGTTCTTTACAAGCTCTCAAGTAATGCCAGTGCTGATCTATGGAGCACACTTTAAGTAGCAGGGGATTGTAGGGCCCTAGCAACACTAATTCTTAATTTTCCCATTCTTCTTCAATGTGCTTTCTTTTTACCTTTTAAAAAATTTTTATATTAGTTTCAGGTATACAGTACAATAGTTGGATAGTTATATAATTTATGAAGTGAGATCCACCCAGTACCCATCTGGCTCTACATGTAGCCATTACAGTAATATTCACTATATTCCCTATGCTGTACTCTACATCCCTGTGACTGTTTTGTAACTACTAATTTGTACCTCAATGTGCTTTCTTAATCTGTGCTCCCAAACCATGCTATTTACATGATTATTTTGCATTTTACTTTATTTGCCTTAAATAAGATTAATTGTTCATATATATGATGCTAAAATCAGTTTGTAGTATCCTTGAGGACAAAAATAATGACCAATTGGTTTAAATCAGTGCTTATTGAGCATTTATTGTATATTGGAAACTGTGATAAATGTTTTTATTTAAATTCTCTTCTGATTATTACAACCTGTTTTAAATAGATACTATGATTTTCATTTTGCAGCTAAGGAAAGTGAAACTCAGAGGTATTAAATAATTTGTCCAAGATGACATAGCTATTAAATAGAAGACATAGAGTAAAAATAAATCATTTGATTCCAAGATTAGTTTACTTTCAATCATAGTGATGCTTAATTATCATTGTATAACCAGTGGATCTCATCACCTCTAGCTCAAGGTACAGAGACAGGAAAAAGTAGACATTTGACGAGTTTGTTAAATAGATGTAAAATAAAAAAAGACCCTATCACTTTGTTGTTTGGTTAATTCTCTGTTAAAGTGAAAATGCGTTTGTGGTGCAGATGGTATAGTTTAAACAAAAACATGTTTTGTGAAGATTTTTCATTTTTTCCCAAGCTTGTCTTATTGAGTATATTTACATTGGTTACTGCATTCATTCAAACAGCATTTATTGAAAACCTCTGCGGAGAACAAATATGGAGTTACAACCATCACTAATGCAAACTCTCTGCCCTCAAGATACTCATAATCTTGTGGAGAAGAGGGAGAATGAAGTGGAAAGAGACTATTGTGATAGGAGCATATGAGTGATGGAGATGTGCAGAAGGTACTAAGAAGCACAAAGAAGGAAGGCTCTAAGTGGGAGGAATTTAAGGAAGGCTTTGTGAAGGAACTGGCATTGAAATTAGATCTCAAAGGATGATTAGGAGTTAGAGAAGCAAAGAGAATGGCATTATGTATCACAGTGCATCGAGTAGCCTGAAAGGTATCAGAGAAAGAAGAGACACATAAGTGAGCATGGTCTATTCAGGACTAGAGGCATTTCAGGATTGTAGGCACATAAAGCGAAATGAGGCTGGAGAGAAAGGTAGAAACCACATATGGAAAGCTGAACATGCCTTGCTTAGGAACTTGTAATTTATCCGGTAGAATAGTGTTTCTCAAAGCATGGTCCTCAGACACATGGAGGTACTCAAGACGCTTTCAGGGGGTTTGCAAGGCCAGAACTAATTTTAAAATAATACATAGGCATTATTTGCTTTTTCCCTGTGTTGACATTTGCACTGATGGTGCAAGAGCGATGGCGGGTAAAACTGTCATATTAGCACAAATCAAGACTAGCACCAAAGTGTACTACAAAATGTACTAGTCATCTTATATTCTTCACTGTCAGGTTCTCAGTAAAAAATAAAATAAAATAAAAAATAACCATTTTCACATAGGAATAAATGCCCATGAGTTTTAGAAAGGTAAAAAATATATTAATTTTATTAAATCTCAACTCGTGTGATGAACTAGGACATATGCATAAATCGCCTCTGCTGCAAACTGAAGAGTGATGGTCATCGCTAGGAAAAGCGGGTGTGTGATTGTTTGGGTTGTGAGCTGAACTAGCTGATTTTTCCACGAATCACAGTTTTTATTTGGAAGAATGACATAGACAAACTGGTTATTCAGATATGGTATTTGGCAGATATTTTCTAAATAATAAATGAAGTGAGTCTGTCACTTTAAGGTAAACTGATAGTATTGCCGATGACAAAATTAGAGCTCTTAGTGAAAATTAAAATTTAGAAAACTTGTATTCGCCATAGTGAGCTTGACAGCTTCCAAATACCTAAATACTTTTCTGATGAGATTGGTGATGATATTAACAAATGTGAATTTTTGATGTTTATAATGAAATGTGACAACATTTATGCGGAAAAATCTGCGTAATTTAGTGAATCAAAATGTTTTAAATGACTGGTGCTTGATGTGACAAAATCATGCATGGATAAAATATCATTCAAAATGTAAGACAGACCAAGGACTTCTGGTAAATCAGAGTAAAAGAAATTCATTGATAGGACCTAAGAGTCCATATAGCAACTAGCCTTTAAGAAACTACCACTTGTTTAGCTTTTGTGCAATACCAAAGAAGAACAACCAAAAAATATCCAAAGAAGCTAATAAAATAATCGTCCCTTTTCCAACAACATATCTGGGGGAGGCTACATGTTTTTTATGTACTTCAACCAAAACAATATATTGCAACAGAATAAATGCATCTTCTATCAAGCCAGACATTCAAGAAAAATGTAAAAAATATAAAACATCATTCTTCTTGCTTAATTTTTGTTTTAAAAAATATAGTTATGTTTCACAAAATGTCTAACTTTTAATGGGTTTATTATAGTTACTCTTATTTTAGTTTTTAATATGGTAAATATTGATAGATATAATCCACATAAGCAAAAGCTCTTTCTGGTCCTCAATAATTATTCAGAGTGCGAAGGGATGCTAAAACAAAAAGGCTTGAAAGCTGCTGCTATAGATGATAGAAAGCTACCGAAGGGTTTAAAACAGAGGGCCATGGTCATATTTGAAGTTTAGATATATTACTCTGTGCTCCTCATGACTATTTACAAAGATTGAGTATGCCTGGTACCTTACTGTTAGATCCTTATACTTGGAAGAACATCCTTTTATATATTACAAACATTAAACATGTCCAGGCCACAGCAAGATTTGTAGTGGCAGGTCACTTTTCCAGTAGGTAATAAGGTGACTTTGACCTAGAAAGGTTAAGTAACTTGCCTTCGGTCACTCAAAATATTCATGCAAAGATTCAAATATGGACCTATCTGACTCTAAAATTTATATATTTTTTCTAGTACACTGTGCTGTTTTGATCCTTCAAGTCTTCATTATGAAACAGAATTCCTTTTCTCCAAGAACGAGAGAAGCTTCTCTTTTCATGAAAAGAGCATCAAAAATGACTCCTTGTGTCCTTGCCTCACATTTGCCTTCTGATGCCATAGAGTCCAGAGAAACAGGTTGCTTACAGGGAGAGCACATAATCAGTCACTGAAAGAAAAGTTATTTGGAAAGGGACATGGACCATCATGAGAAAAAGAAAGTAAAACTGCACTCCTGTGCTACCATAATACACATACACTTGGGCAGCCATACTATGCACATAGCTACAAAGGAGTAATTATATTTATTACCTATTGTGTCTGCAAAAAAATTACTACAAAGTTAGTAACTTCAAATAACACAAATTTATTATCATACTGTTCTGTAGGTCAGAACTCCAGCACAGTTCTCACTGGACTAAAATTAGGTGTCAGTGGGCTGTGTTCCTTCTAGAAGCTCTAGGAGATAATCTGTTTCTTCGACTTTTTCAGCTTCTAGAAGCAACATCTATGTCTTGGCTCATGGCTTCCTTCCATCTTAAAAGCCAGCAATCACATCACTCAAACCTCTGTTTCCATTATCGTATCTCCTTCTCAGACTCTGGGTCTCTTGTCTCCCTCTTTCACTTATAAAGATCCTTGTAATAACATCCTGGATAATCCAGGATAATCTACCCTTCTCAGGGTTATCTGATTAGCAGCCTTAATTCTATTTGCAACCTTAATTCTTCCTTGCCATGTAATGTAGCATATTCCAGTTTCCAACATTAGTGTGAGGACATACTTTGGGCCATTACTCTGCCCACTACCATATTTTTTGCACTGCGCATGCTCTATATTTAAGGATATAGAAAAGCATAATGCCATCCACACTTTGCATTTCACACACACACACACACACACACACACACACACACACACACACAGTATTCCTAAGAAGTTTCAGTTTGCACTCTTTATTTTCATAACCACAGATGTCAATTCAAATTATGTTACCTTTTTTCCCTTTCTGACCTAGCATTACCTAGAAATGCAGACTTGGATGACAAGAAATTGATTGTCCTGAATCCTGCTGAGGATGAGTTACTGCTAATTGGTTCTTTGAACAGACTGAATTGAGATGAGCTTCTTTCAGTTTGCAATTGATGGGGATAAGTTTTATGTCAGCAAAATCCATAAAGATTCTGGGGGTGTTTTCCTTGATTTGGTGCATTGTCTTTCCACTTATTCGGCATTTTTTTCAGACCAGACATCATAGTAGGAGAGAAGGTGACCCTGATACATTTGCCCTGAATAGACATATCTGATCCCCTTGGCATAGCTTATGATGTTATCTGACTAAGAGACTGATTTTGTTTCAATAAATCTAAAACATGACAATGAGCTTCTGTTATTGACTAAATAATCCACTCATATTCCTCACCAATTGCACTAGAATATTTTGGTTCTACTTTTGTTGCATTGTTAAAAGTTTTATTTAAAATAAATACTCAAACATTTTAAATATCCACATAATAGTCTGTCAAATGAACAAATGCACCTTGACACTCTGAACTTCCATGTCTTTGTAGGGGTAGCGATAGAGAGGGATACTGAATGTATCTTTCTCTGGGCTTCAATTTTCTCTTCTATATGTTGAGAGATGCAGAAATTAAGATCTCAGGCTCCATAACAGGATTAATTAGCTCAGTGGGGTAACTGCAGCTCTTAGCCCTTCTCACTGCTCTAGCTTATAAACTGTTGGAGGGCTACAAAGGAGCCAAACAAAACTTTAACAACACTATAAATGCCATGCATCCTCAAGAACAAACTCACAAACTTGAATCATTCAGAAATTCATCCTCAAATTAGATATCCACCGTGCCAGAAAGCATTTATAAGATTCTATAAAGTGTAAATTCATTCTCCAATGATGAGAATTAATAGTATATAAAATGGTTAGATAACCTATCTATTTCATAACTTCCCTTTGTAGTATCTTCTTTTCATTAGCCGATACTGTTGATGCTGTATTATTATACCAAATTATCTTGTCCTTTAGTTAAAATTTAGTCCCTAAAGACTGATTTATCTTAAATATGGAATGTTTAACACAACTCCAAATTGCAGCTAAGTAGTCTTTTAAACTACAGTCTTTCATATTTAGAAGAAAAAATACAATATAATAACTAGGCAATCTTGTTGACTCTTCTGCTGTGATGTTATTTCTGCCCTGAAATGATCATTTGTCTTCATTTTGCCAAGTTTATTGTCCCAAAAGGATACCAAAAAAGCCCAAATTTCTACCTGCAACAAATGTTCTGGTGGATTTAATATCTCCACTAAGGCAGCTTCTAACACTAGTTTTTTGGTTGTTACTTTGAGGAAAAGCATCCTTTCATTTTGCTTGTCTTTTAGTTTTTGAAAGGTCAAGCAGTTGAATCTGACAACCTGTAGTCTTTTACTAACAAATAAGAAACTGAATCCCAGGGGCCAATGGCCCATATGTCTGCCCATTAACGATCTATGGAATGCTCTTGGCTATGTCTTGCATCACACCAGTGCACAGAAGAGTGGAAAGTAATTACAGGTCACAGGCATTTATGCAAATGAAAATACGCATGAAAGGCAAAGGGTCATATTGCCTAGGGAAATCTCTGCCTCTGGACAATGTTAGGAGAAAGGGAAGACAGATTGTTTTCTGGGATGGTTTGGATCCTGGGCTGCAGATAAAGGGAAGCATGAGGTCATTTCTTAAGAGCTTTCAAGTCTCCCAATTTTATGTAGCACCATGCTCTGGTAGATATGAGCAGCATTTCCCTTTGTATTCTAGTAGCTGGAAGAATTTGCTAAAGGAGAAAAAGATATGTGATATATGCCAGAGGGACCTCTTGGAGAAATGGTTGGGCAACTTAAAAGTGCTAAGCTTCAGTTTCTTTCTGTAAACAAAGGTCAACTTGGTTGATGGGACATGATGGGACATTTCCACTCCCTTTTATCTATCTTAAGTTTCACATCAAGGTCTGTACCTAAAGAAACCTCTATCTTAAAAATGATGTAATCACCATATGTAGCATCATTTGGCTCTGGAGTTTTTGTTGTTCTCACATTTTAAAAATCCATTTCTTAATATTTGTACTATCCCGACAATGAATAGACAGTGAGTGCATTGGGTTAGTTCATTTGAGACATTCTGCGTTTCCAAGCTAAACTGCTAGTGGTATCCATCTGTTTAATAACATTCAGTTTAAAATTAAACTGGGAAAAAAAACTGTTGACAGCTCTGGGCAAACTTTAACAGAATGCCTATCTCCTATTGTATCTACTAGTAGGAGCTCAAGGGGATTACAAGAGCACCTCTGGCTTGTTGCTTTCTATAAAATTTGAGAGTTTTAGTTCCTATTTGGATTCCCAAGTATAGTATTTCAGGTGCTTAAGATAGAGTCATGTCTCCAAGGTCAGTCCACTATCACACTTTTGGGTCGCATTTAACCACAAAGAGCATGAGCTTTGAAACAAACAGACACGGATTTAAGTCCTGCATCTGGCACTTACTTGCCATATGATATTACACCATCGCATTTTTGCACATCAGTTTTCTTGTGCATAGAATGGAAATGTCTGTTAATAATCTCCTAGAATCCTTGTGAGGGCAACTGAAGATGAAATTTGTAAAGCAACAGCAAAACTCTTTAATGTAAGAGGCCTTCAAGTAATATTAGTTAAGTATACAATGCAAAAATGCCTATGGGATGTAACTGGTAATTCTCACTTTACAGTCGAAGAAACAGCTTCAGAGACATTAAGGTACTTGTTCAAAGTCACACAGTTTCTTAGGTCTTTAACCAAAGAGCTGCCCTTGACTTCTCTTTTCCCTCGAATCTACTCCCTCTCAATATCTATTCCATTAGCAAGTTCTACCCTGAAATTTGATCTCAAATCCTGCTATTTGGCACCATCTCTGCCATAACCACCTTAGTCCAAGTCTCTCACTTTATCTCTCACCTGGCTTATTTCAACAGCCTCCTAACTGGTCCCTCAACTCCAACTCTTACCTGTCTTACTGTCTTTCCTCAATACAACAGACAGGATAAATCATAAATGAGACCATGCCCGTTCACAGCTGAAAACACAACAGTGACTCCCACTGCACTTAGGATTTAAACCGAAACCCTTAGCGGAGCCTTCATGACTCTGTATTCTCTGATCTCTGCAGTCTCTCACTACTCTTCCTCTTGCTCTCTGTTTCAGTAACATAGGTTTAATTCTAATTGCTGCTCCTTATGCAGCTTCAGGGCTTTTACACTTGTCTTTCCTCTGCCTGGAAGGTGCTCCCACCAGATCCTCCCATAGTATCTCCTTCTCATTTCTCAGGTCTCTGATCAAAAGTCATCTCAAGAGGCCTTCTCAGACCATCTTATCTAAAATAGCATCATGTCCACATCCAGTCACTGACTCTTAAGCCTGCCTTATTTCCTTACCAGCCCTTACTGCTATCTAAAATTACCGTGTTTACAAGTGAACAGGATGAACAAACAGAGACTCATGGGCATGGACAATGGGCTAGTGGTTACCAGAGGGTAGGGATGAGGGGAGAAGGGGGAGGGAGATGGGGAGGGGAATTTAAATCATTTCTTCAATTGAAATAAATAAATAAATAAATAAATGATAAAATGACTGTGTTTATTTACTTAATTTTTTACCTGTCTATTTTCATCTCACCCTACTCCCAAAGGTCATTTTTTTTTTAATAGAAAAAAAGATAAAACCTGAAACAAATTTTTAAAAAGCCATTTAAGTGGGAGAGGGATCAATTAATTCTATTTTGTCTTTTAAAAATAACTAGCAAATCCATTTGATCTCAGCCAACTGATTAGTTTCCCATCATAGACACAGTCTAAGGCAGGCATTCTTACAAAGCATTCAAACCCTCAAGACGCTATTTAGCAAACAGGAAATCAGCCAGCCTTCTGTTCACTTGGGCATCAGGAGTGAGAATAGCATGGTTGATTTCCTCTCATTGTAGCCATTAGCTGCAAACCTTCCTCCGAGTCTTTTGCCAGAGCTATTAATAAGAAGCCAAATTAACTAATTTGATCTTTACCTTTTCCCTCCATCCCTGCACAGTGCATATCGGAGGTGCTAATGAAGAACAAAGTGGCTCAAAGCACAATCACAGGAAGCCAGAGGAAGAGCAGAGCAGAAATTCTTGAACTTGTTGGTTAATAAGGTTTGTATTTCTCATCCACTTTCTTGGCAAGGGATGTGAAGATGTAAGGCCTGGTATGCTTACCCTTGAATATGTACTGATACAGGGAGGTGACCAGTTCAGTGGGAATCAGCAAGAAATGGAGAAGTGGCTCAGAGTCAGCCCAGCCACCTAGAGAACAAGAGTAAGCAAAGTGTCTAAGTGTACGATAAACGCATTTTACACCTAAGTAACTCAGGGCTTCGCCAATCCTTTAGTGTGGGGAGGATGGAAGTTCACATCAATGCCATACTGCAGTAAGATCTGTGCAGAATTGTCATTGCTGTATAATATAATCTACTTGGTAAATGCAATAATTCATTTTATAGTGGTTTTGTTTACTTAACTAATTATGAACAGGATATATCTAATCAGTGGCTGAAGCTACCCCCCAGAAGTGGGTGTATGGCATTGGCAGATGGTCACTGAGTAGAAACTTTTTGGATGGATCGCCTTCCCTTCCTACTGCATATGCCCTCATGATTAAAGCTCACAGTAGCTGGACAAATCTGGTTTTAGTTTATAAACCTGGAATTAGAATTCCCGTATCAGCCAAACGATTTTGAAATGCTATTTGACATAAACCCAGACATGCTGGAGGACTGTCAAAGGGAACTTTCTCACCCGTAAGAGTGTCTCCCTAGATATAAAGAAAACAAATGGCGTGGCTTCTTTATTTACGAATCACATAGTGCTCGCCTCTACCTGAGCCACAATTCTGAAAAGTGGTGATCATCTAATTTATTTGGAGCTCTGAGTTTTTCAATTTGGTCACATACAATGTGCAAGGAAATTAATAGTAGGTCAGACTCTGCTGTGTTGGCAAGAGAGCCTCAGAGTCCCAGATTTCTACCAATGTAAGATTTCCACTGCTCAGCAGACACTGCAGTGCACCTCTTTTTGCATTTCTATTTAAACAAGTGTTTAGATAAATGCTCTGATGTCACTGCTCAAAATAAAGACTGCCGCAAGACGCAACTGCAAGGATTTGTTTAACATACTGTGCACATATCCCTGCAAAGCCAGCACATTTCATAAGTTATTTCATAGCACAAACCTTCAACACTAGAAAATAGTTAGGTCCCCCACACAAATTGGATGTCTCTGGAGCATTTCCTCTTGGCCACTAATTTGTCATGTTACAGAGTTAGGGAGCTATGTCTTTATTTTCCATGTCAGTCTGTTCATCTGTTCCAAGTACGTCTGGCTCTCTGCAATCGCTGCTTTTGTTTTGGGAGAAAATATCCTTGCCTGCTCTCAAAGAAGCCATGGCTCCTTAACCAATGACACAGTTTAGGTTTTATTAATCTACACTTATCTCTATATTATGCCGTGTAGTAATAAAAATGACTTATTGGGGGGCTCTTAGTCTATGCTACACAATTTGTGGGACCCAATGCAAAATGTAAATATGGAACCTTTTCAGAATTATTAAGAATCGCAAGATGGTGACACCGGAGCATTAAACAAAACGCGGGGCCCTGGGAAATTACGCAGATCATGTACCTATGAAACCAATCCTGCTAAGAGCTAATTTATTCCTTTAATAGCCCTTTGAGAAAACAATAATTATTTCTAGTTTGCAAGGGTAGAAACCAAAACTCAAAAAAGTAAAGTACCATGAAAAGTTAATTAGACAGCTAGGAAGTGGTAGAGCCAGGTGTATCTGAGTCAAAACTTTTTTTGTTATACAAGACGTTTGCAAGCTATGACCCACAGGCCATATCCGGCCCACAAGCTAGAAACGTTTTGTATAGTAATCTTGCCATCTGTAAAAACATGGATGGACCTAGAGACTATTATGCTGAGTAGAGTAAGTCAGACAGAAAAATACAGATCCTATATGATTTCACTTACACGTGGAATTCAAAGAACAAAACAAACAAACAAACAAACAAAAAAGAAATAAACTCATAGATACAGGGGACATTTTGATGGTTGCCAGATTGGAGGGGGATTGGGGAGGTAGGCGAAAAAAAGGGAAGGGATTAAGAAGTACAAATTGGTAGTTACAAAATAGTCAAGGGGATGTAGAGTATAGCATAAGGCATATAGTCAATAATATTGTAATAACTATGTATGGTGTCAGATGGGTACTAAATTTGTTAGGGTGGTCACTTTGCAAGTTATATAAATGTCTAATCACTATGTGGTACACCTGAAAGTAATGTACCATATGCCAACTATAACTGAAAAAATAGAAAATTAAACATCTTTTTTACATTTTTAAATGATTGAATAAAACCAAAAGAAGAATAATATTTATTGAGAGTTGAGAATTATGTAAAATTAAAATTTCAAAGTCCATAAAAAAGGTTTTTTGGGGACACAGTCACAACCATTTGTTAGTTACTGTCTGACTACTTTTGCACTCTGATAACAGAGTTGAGTAATTGCAGCTGAGACTTTATGGCCCACGGAGCCTGAACTATTAACCCTTTACAGAAAAAGTTTCCTAGCCCCTGCCCTATACCATGCAGCCAGCGAGCACACACTTGTTTGAAAGAAAAATAAATGTATATGCATATATTTAATTGGATATTCCCTTATCCTTAATGTATTAGTTTCCTAGGATGGCTTAAAACAAAAGAAATGTGGGTTTTTAAAAAAATGTTTTGGAGGCTAGAAGCTCGAAATCCAGGTGTCGGCAGGGTTGGTTCACTCTGAGAATTCTGAAGAATTTGTTACGTGCCTCGTAGCTTCTGGTAGTTTGCTGGCAATCTTTTGTACTCCTGGGCTTGCAATCACATCATTCCAGTATCAGCTTTTGTCATCATAAGGCATTCTCCCTGTATGTCTCTGTCTTCACACGGTTATTTTCCTATAAGGATACCAGTCATATTGGATTAGTGGCCCACTCTAATCTAGTATGACCTTAACTCAACTAATTACATCAGCATAGACTATTTAATACATTCACAGCTACTGGGGATTAGGAATTTAACATCTCTTTTATTTGAGGGGACACAGTTCAACTCATAACACTTACTACAATAAATACATGAATAAATAAATAGTAAGCAAGCAAATAAATAAATGAGCAAACAACCTACAACCTCATATCATTCCTCATATGTTTTCCGCATCCCTGGCTGGACCACAAGCCATATGCAGGAAGTATTTGTAGAACATCTCCAAATCAATGTTCTCAGACCTACTTTCAACCTTCATCTTACCTAATTTCTCCTATCCCGGGAGCAAACTCCTTTGTTCTAGTCTTTATAACTCAAGATAAAGCAACGCAGTAGAGGGTTTTTAGCTCACATGCATTCTAAACGTTGGTATTTACACCATGATGGGGTTCCTCACTTCATTCATTCTGTCCATTTAAATCCAATTTTAATCCTGAATATGTGTCCGGTATATTTTTTAGATGCCGTATACTTGATACTAGAGTAATACTTTATTGGAAGTTCAAGGCTATCAAGCACTTCATTGTGTAACTTGAATTTTCCACAAAGGCCTCTTGTAATTCTAAAGCACTATGGTGTGCCTTCGATTCATGGCATGGTATTATAGACTGCATGGGCCCTAGGACTGTTGGATTCTTATTTAGCACATTAATACTCAGCAACCACTTTCATCTTCAAAGCACTGCCTCCTGACTTAATTAGTCTTTCTAGTTTTCTCTGAAGTAAGAGCGCTATCCTTCTTCCTATTTTATATTAAGGGAAAGTGAAGTAACAAGAGGAAATCACTTAGCACTGCAGATCGTTCTTGATGAATTAGGAGCTAGTTAAGGTTGTCAGAGTTTTCAGATAACAAGTAAGGTATTGGTATCAGGAGCAACCTCATGGAATTCCAAATGTTTCTTACATAGACCCTCTACTCACTGCATACCACTACCCAGCAGAAAGGCTGCTTTTAAATATTGGGTGAATGAATGAAAAGAAATAAAACACATTTCAATATCTAGAATGAATCAAACACTAACTAAAGTCATATATATTCTGTTTGTTTTTCTTTTGTTTTGTTCTACTGTAATGACAGTACCCCGATGTTAATAATGTGTAAAATGACTTCCTCATACTACCTACTTCTATGCTATTTTAGTACCTCAGTCTCTGACACAACCACGTAGAGATTTCAATAATTGTGTGCCACGTCCAAAGCGCTTTCAAAGCCTCAGCAGATAATGAAACCACCCAACCCAATTTCTGCTGAAGTTACAATCCTAGGTAGGCATGATCTTTTTATCCCTTTCCTGTCAGTCTTTGTATGCCCTCTGGCTACAGTTAATCAGATTAGAGACAGGAACATGACCAAAGGGTAAACTACTATGATGTGGCCTGCCACACACAGGAAAAAAATAAATGACTACTCAAACAGGAATAGACTGAGCAAATCTGTTTCTTGTTCTTAAGAATTTGAACTGAAAAACAACACAGGGAATAAGGCTGTTAACAGGAGCTAAATGTGAAAGGCTATATGAGGAACCCATGAACAGGTGAGTTATGAGATTTATGAGGAAGCAGAAACTATGAATAGAGAGGAGTTATAAAGTGAAAATACATGGAACCAAATATTTAGCCCCTCAGTCATTTAGATTTTAGCACCTGAATTCCTTGTTGCTTTCTAGCCATATAGTGTCATCAATTTGGCAATTTCAAAGTTGACAGAGATAATCCTTCTACGCCCTGGCCTCTTAGTTCCTAGGCCTTTTCACTTCAAATGGTCTTGGCATCTGTTCCACCTTGGCCACTCATTGCACAATACTACCCTTAAATTTGTCATACCCATAACTGCTCCACTGAAAAGACTAAACTAACAAATCACCTAGTTTGGGCTATTACGATATGTATGGCAAAACATGATGATTGCTCCAACTGGTGAGCTAGCTGTAGAAATGGTTATAGAAGTAATATGTTGGATTAGTTTATAATCTTGGGTAACAATATAATTTGGGTTATGTTTTGAGGGTAGGATTTGCTGATGCACTGGATGGGGGTAGTCGTGAGAAGAATAATCAAGGATGACATTTGTTCTGAGCAACTGGGTGAATAATATTTACTGAGGTAAAGAAGCAGTTCTTGGAGAGAAACTCAGAGTTCAGATTTCGAAACGAGAAATTGTGTTGTAGGCAGTTGCATATATGAGTGTGAAGTTCAAAAGGGACATCAAAGCCACAGGTGTAAATTTGGAAAATAGTACCAGATAGTTAAGTCTATAAATCTTAAATCTCCAAGATTGTGAGAGGAGAGAGCAAAGAGAAAAGAACCAAGCACTAAGCTCTGGAACACTCCAACTTCTATCAGTTAGGAAGAGGAAGAGGAACCCAGGAAGGATATTTATGAGTGTCTAATGGGTTGGGTGGGAACGTAAGGCATTGGTCAAAACATATGTTCGTACAAACACAAGCAATAAAAGAGAAATAGTGTTAGTGTGAAAAAGTAGGTCACTATATGTTTTCTGGCTAGAAGGTTATATGGGTCAGCTCACCAATCAGTATATTAATCAATATATATTTGTACATTAATAAAATCATCATGATTGAATAATTGAATGGGTTCAGGTCAACAGAGCTTGCTCCAAAATCCAAAAAATATACACATGCTAAACAACAACAATAACAACAACAACACACACTTGTCCTTGTTCGTTTTGATAAAGATAATATTTAGAGAAAAACTAAGAGCAGCAGTGACATAACTCATGTCCTCCGTTTTATTTTATATTTGTCTTATTTTTTTACTTTTACCAAAAGAAGATTATTTACAACTAGATGCTTCTCAAGTAAATGTAAACTTCTAATATACTTTAATGGCATCACCTACTTTTATTTCCCTAGAAAGCCACCCCCTTCCATCCAAATCAAGATTAAGTACTCCTCCTTTTTGCTAAAACAGCCTCTCTCTGTCTCTAACAAAATATTATAAGATTTCATTACAATCATCTGCTTATGTGTGTCTCTCCCTACCATAACGTAAACTCCTAAAACATAAGAACTATGCTATATACATCCCCTACTTATAATTTTTAGCTCAGTGCATTCATTTATCAAACAAACACATATCAAACACTTGCTAACTCCATGTTTAGGAAACAATATTGCTCATAGATTTTCCTTTGTAATAAGCTTAAGAAGGAAAAGCCAGTTATTTATCAAATGTAATTCTGGACTAGCCCTTCTAGATAAGACGAAGGCAAATTTAAAAAGCAGCTGCATCATATAGTGAAAAGAAGGTTAGGAGTCCTGACTTCTATTTTTCTCCATGTCTCTAAATGTTGTTATGACTCAGGGCTAAGTAATTCTCCAAATTAAAGAGTTTAGACTAAATTTTATGGTTATTTTACCAATTCACTTATCCTGCATTGCTAATTGTGACTTCTAATACTTCACGATTCTACTTGGAAAAAAAAATAGGATTTTCATTCTACACCAGCAATAAAATCTGAGAAAATCATTATGGAGCCACTGACTTCCAAAGATATGCAGAACACATATATTCAGGCATTGCATTTCCCTTTGGCAGACTGTAGGAGGCAAAGTGTTTCCAATAGTCCTTCTGATGTTACAGCTCCTCATTTATGGGTTAGTTTTTCAGGGAGTCAGATTCTTTCATCTTAACTTCTCTTGTTGCAATTTATTCCATTACCCTAGTAAGATAAAAAGCAGGAGCAACAAACCATTAATATTAGGGAACTCTCTTGATATTTCCTGCTTTTATGTTCAAATGGAAATTTTGTATATCAGCTCTCCTCTATGCTTTATTTCAGACAGTTAATTAGATTAAAATATTTCATATTGAAGCATAGGGAATATACTCAATGATATTGTAATAACTATGTGTGGTGTCAGATGGGTGCTACACTTATCTGGGCGATCAATTCGTAAGTTATATAAATGTCTAATCAGTTTGCTGTACACCTGAAATTAACATAATATTGTATGTCAACTGTAATTGAAAAAATAAAAAAAAATAAAGATTTGAAGAAAAAACTATTTCATATCGAAACATACTAATAAATGACTTAACAGATAGGCTTAATTTTTCCAAAAGCAATTCTCAGATATAGGAGGTACTAAGTTATGCAGTTTTATTTGTTAGTGAGGTAAAACAATGATTAACTAAAATCCACATGCCTGATTTTGGCCAATTGTTTTAATCGCTTTTGGGCTAATATAGTTATCAATGCTGAGCACTTTGAATTTTAATCAATTTTTTTGTAGAAGTGCGAGAGGGATAAAAAGCAGTGGAGATTTTTTAGAGCAGTATTGCCCATTCTGAAAACTGCAAAGAAAAAGTGAAGGGCTAGGTGGGGAACATGCCTTTTCTATCATTTTTTTAAAAATCCATAAACAAAACCAAGACCTCATTTACTCTTGGGTTTTTCTTCCCACGAACTACTTCTCTGATTTTATAACAGAAACCAACAAGAAAATCAGATTTGTCTTATAGATACTGATTTTGAAAGTATATTTCTTAATTTGCATAGCAAATATCCATAATTATTATACTTCTTCCACCAGTCCTCAGTGTCAAATACAAAGGTACTCAATTAAATCATTAAAAATATTTTTGGATCTGAGATCTTGCATACTTTAAGCCCTATGATAAAATTGGAAAAGGAGTCCCAGGATGCTTCCTCTAGATAAAGAGTTTATGGTTAATTTCTATTTATATTTGTTTAGCTACTAGAACTACTAACAACTATGTAGTACTGTATCTTCTGAAATTACACATTCCTAGTCATTGTTATGCTGCTTGTATAGCCAAGTTAATACGTGAATTACATGTACACTAACTTCTTCTGAGTTTGTTCTTAATTGAGTTCTTGTAAAAGTCACTTTAAATTTATAATGATGACTGACCTCCAGGGAATACAACTGTCAGGACACAAAGAAGGCTGTCCAGGGACTGAGAGAAAGACAAGACTTCATTATGCAAATATTGTGTTTTCTAGTTCAGTTATTCAGTCATTCTAGTTCAGTTATTTCTTTATTCCCTAAAAATACATATTCTAATTGTAGTTTTTATATAGAAGACACCCAAGAGCTTGTATCCTGGTTGATAAAAAGACCCTGAAGAATATTAAGTAGAGAAATACATGTGAAGAATAATCTATATTTTAAAAAACACACTGCAATTGACAGGGGCATTCTGCATGGCTGTCCTCTGCTTTGATACTCTAACATGGGTATTAGGGTAGTATTAAAGACCAAGAAAGCTGAGAATCTTATCTGACGGCTTCAGGAAACTCAGAGCCAGAGCTCATGTCCTGTTTTCTCTAAGGCCTCTTATATCTTTGTGTGGTTGGTGACTACACAGACCAAACAGATATAAGTTTTTATACCTGTCTAGACCTGCTTGCAGTGGGAGATGTTCCTCAGGAACCACTCTAAGCTTACCCAAATCCTTGAGGTCATGCTAAAACAGAATTCATATTAAGCTGCAATGGTAAAATACAAGGAAATAGACACATCTATTGGAAAACTAAAATAATCCTTAGTTATGACGAGGAGAATCAGGAACAGTAAAAAATGAGAGTAGTTGGGCAGGATTATTCTCCCACTTCCAACTCATTACTATCCCATCATCAGACTGCAAACAATTATGTGAACACACAATGAGCAACTGCTGTGTGCCAAATACAGTACTGTCTTTTTTAGGAGATGCTGATAGGAAGGAAATACTGAAGAAGGCCTGCAGAGCCACACTGTGTTTGAATACCAGCCTCAATATTTACTAGTTTGAGTAAGTTACTAAGCTTCCTCGAGCCCCAGTTTTTCATATGTATAATACTATACATCCATGGAATGCAGAATAATGTGCCTCCCCAAATATGTCCATGCCTCAAAATCCCCAAAACCACTGAATATGTTATTTACATGGCAGAAGGGATGTTACAGATGTGATGAAGGACTTTAAGAGATGAGGAGATTATTCTGGATTATCTGGGTAGCCTCCATGTAATAGGCCCTTAAAAGTGGAGAATCTTCCGCAGTTGTGCTCAGAGAGAACAAAAAGTGGCATCATGAGAAGGACTTGGCACACCATTGCTGGCTTTAAAGATAGAGGAAAGAGCCCACAGGCCAAATAATGTGTGTGATCTTTAGAACCTGAAAAAGGCAAGGAAATGAATTATCCCCTACAGCCTCCACGAAGGCACGTAGCCTTGTCAACACTTTGTCTTAAACCCAGTGAGATCATTACAGACTTCAGACCTCCAGATTTGTAAGCTAATAACTTTGTGTTGTTTCGCTTTGTGGTAATTTATTGTGTGGCAATTTGTTACAACAGCAATAAGAAACAGTACTTCATGGGGTCGTTATGAGGATTAAGTAATTGATTATACGTAAAACACTTAGAATTATATCTGGCACATAGTTTGTATTATTTAAGCATCAATTACATTATTCTTATCCAAAAAATAGAACACGATTAGGAAAGTAGGGGAAATGGATAAGAACACAATTAATGAGAACATATTGAACAGGATTAAAATTTGTAGGTTAATGTGTTGTGGAAGACTGGAAGTAGGAATCACTAAGTTACAGAGATGACATTGGAAGAAACCATAAGACAAAGAGTGAAAATTGGTCAGATAAAGGGGAGAGAGCTCAAGCAGAGGGAGCAGCAGAATTTAGCACAAGTGATAATAGAACAACCAGGAAATTGATGTGGCTTCTCTTTCACACCCTACAACTTCTTTCTCCAATTTTATATCTCATCCTGTGCAGAACTATGTGGAAAAGGTGGTATGCTACATAGGTAACATCACACTGCTGAAATTAAGTACTATTCCAGGGACAACTGAAAGTTTGTGCCTCATTTCTCTTGGACTTTGCCCCTGACACATTTTCCTTTTGCCAACTCGATCTGTTTCCCTTTGCTGTAATAAACTGTAACTGTGAGTATAACAGCTTCTGATTTCTGTGAGTCATCTAGTGATGAAATCATCATGCCTGAGGGGGACCTCCAACATAATTTCTTCAAAACTTAAAACTAGAACAAGGAAAGAAAAAAACTTGCCCCGGTTATTAATGTACATGTTGAAATGGACCTTAGACTGAAATACATGCTGGTGGTCTCTATGCTAATGAAGACATGTCTTGAAGTCTGTTGCCCATTGGTGAGAAGGCTGGACTCAGCAGACTCGACTCAGAAGGCCCGTTTCTCTTGCCTCCCTCACTACTCCATGTGCATTTCTGTGTTCACAGGATAACTTTTTAAAGAGTGGGAAGTCATTCTTCAGTCCTTGCTATACAAGGAGCCGATAATTTTCTTGGTGCTTTAAAAGGGAACTGAATTGATGCTTGGAAGTAGGCTGACTCCATAAAGCCTGGGACAGTGAAGACAGTGAAGTATGTAGTAACAGCAACTTTACCTTTGTCATGTATATAAATACCTTTGTCATATATATATATATATATATATATATATATATATATATAATATTATAGTATTATATTATATTTGGGCATATATATTATATAACATATATAATATATATGCCCACATTTTATATATATATATAATATATATATTAGTCATATATATATACCTTTGTCATATGTATATATATATAAAATATTGTAGTATTATATTATATTTGGGCATATATATTATATAACATATATAATATATATGCCCACATTTTATATATATATATAATATATATATTAGTCATATATATATACCTTTGTCATATGTATATATATATAAAAATATTGTAGTATTATATTATATTTGGGCATATATATTATATGCCTTGATTTCTGCCAGTCTTGGTAGCTGCGATCTTGGCTTCTCAGTCTTGATCACACAGATGGATTGCTATGGCAAGGAGTACTTCATGATAACTTCCATACTTTGCCTAGGTCATTCTTCTGTGTGTTACTGAAATGCACATAAATGATTTCAACATATCTTTATACATTTTAAACTACAATATGAAGATTACTTAAAACCTTCACATTAAAGAAACAAAAGAAAACACTAAATACACGTACGTCACTATTGAGTGTGTAAATGGAAATAATTTTGTAAAACCTCTGAGAATTTCATTTACGATACATTCATATATCAGATTAATAATCAATTTATAATAGTTCACACTAACCTAAGACTCTTTACTCTCCAATCCAGTCCAAGCAGATTTCATCACATTCTCCTGGTTTGAAATCTTTAATGGCTCCTATTTCTTTTTTTTTAAAGTTTATTGGGGTAACATTGGTTAATACAATTATATAATTTTGAGGTATACATCATAATTTGACATCTATATATTCTATTGTGTGATTACCACCCCGAGTCCAGTTTCCTTCAGCTACCATATATTTGATCCCCTTTATCCACTTCACCCTCCCCGACCCCTCCCATTTGATCCCTTCTACTCCTGGTTCATCTCCCCCATCCTCCCGACCCCCTGCTACCCTCTGGTAACCACTAGTCCATTGTCCATGTCCCTGAGTCTCTGTTTGTCCTGTTCATTTGTTGCTTTTAGGTTTATATCCCACATATAAGTGATATCACGTGATTTTCAACCTTTTCTGTCGGGCTTATTTCGCTTTGCATGATTATCTCAAGGTCCATCCGTGTTATTGCAAATGGCAGTATTTCATCTCCTCTTATGGCTGAGTAATATTCCACTGTATATATGTACCACCGCTTCTTTAGCCAATCATCTATCATAGGACACTTCGGTTGCTTCCATGTCCTGGCCACTGTGAATAGTGCTGCTATGAACATCGGTGTGCAAATATCTTTTTGGATATTAATGGCTCCTATTTCCCATCCCCTATGATACTCCTTAATCAGACCCTTTTCTATCAGCACAATAATGACTCTCTTCTTACTCTCTCCACTACATCTTTCAGTCTTATCAACCCAGGTTTCTTACTGTCCACTCAGGAATACATATTCTGACTTCTAGACCCTTGCTTGAGCTCCTTTTCAGCCAACGTCTGCCACCTCTAAATACACTCTTTGGTGTTGCAAATCAAACTTATCTTTCGAAATTCAGTTCATGGTCCACACTATCCATGACAACTCTCGGTATTACATTCCTTGATGCTTTCCCTCCGCCTAGAGCTGGCCTCAACACAATTTTTTCATTCCTATTTCCTCTCTATTTTGCCAACCTATCACGCCTCTTCCTTCTACTGTTAAAATCAGCAAATTTCTAAATACTGATCTTACCAATCTTATGAAGTCCTGTACTGCAAGAGCCATTGGAAACTTCAGTCAAGAACTTGGCCTCTATTATGCTGTTGCAAATATATCCTACTGGTCTCTGTGCCTTGCCAAGAGATAGTGCTGTAATTTCAGATGCTTGTTCCTCCAGTATCTCAGAAAAGCTTTGATTCTCACCAGATCTGAGTCTTTCTTCAGGAGGCATTTGCATGGATGGCTTCACTTCCTCAGGCAACCCCTATTCTGGCAGTTCAGGAGTAGCTTGATGTTACCTCACCTCACCATCTCCAGTAGCTCCTCCAGAATTATACCCAGGAGATTTTATAACTTTTGTTCTACCCCTTTTATAACTTTTGTTCTACCCCTTTTGTTTCTACTCCCCCTTAACATTAAAACCTGCTGATAAAGATAGCACCTCTTAAATGTGAATGCCCTTTGCTGAGCTTCCTTCTCTGTCCCAGGACCTTCCCAAACACCCATAATTCCTTTCTCTGTAAATGGCTCTGACACTCAGTAGGCAAACCAGAACATGAACTCTGTTTATCTGTGTACCCAACAGCTAAATACTTCGACCACTCGCTACAAAAAACCTAGGAATATCTTTAACTCTCCAACAAACGCTCACATTTTCACAAGGCTGCTTATTGTCATTGGCTGTCACTCATCTTTCCTAGGCTGTGTATCTCTGTACACAGCAGCTGGAAGTCCAACTTCCAAAAAGAAGTCTGAAGTTGGCTGCTTTGTAACTTATCTACCTGATCTACAGCCCTCACAGCAGCAGCCCCTATGAAAAACATAATTGGAATACTCCTTCCAAGTTAATAGATCTGCCAACCACCTGAGGAAGAATGAGTCCCTGTTGAAATAACAAGCATCGTCTGTCAGGCATCCACTCCAAGCACTATATATTATTAGACTTTTCCAATGCAAGCCTCTGCATCAAGCAGAAGCCTGGAGTTTACTTTGTTCTTACTTTACCCTATAAACAGCACACATAGTAGCAACCTCACACTTAGTACAGGATGGAAACAGCTCATTCCAATGCCTTCAATACTTTTCTCACAGGGTGTACTACTACAGAAGCTTGCATCATCTGCTTTTCCATCAGACATGTATATGCTTATCCCTCTGTCGCACCGCTTTCCAATCATCTTGTGGATATTAGTTGTCTTCCTCTTTTCCTCTACTTTGTACATATGCAGTGATTCAGCTAAGAGCCTGGTTTTCAACTTTCTCTTGGTCCTGACCTTGATGTCAATCACCGTCTCCCCATTCTCTGTTACTAAGTGTTTGGAAGTCACTTTTCCAAAGGAATCAGTGGCCTTCTGCTGCCTACTATGATGATGATTTACTTAGCCTTCACGGAAGTCTTGGAGGTGCACAAACCCAGGAGCAAAGCCTCAGGGCCAGGCTTAGTCTCCTCTCACATTCTACCTCTGTCCTACAGTGGCTCGAATTAGCCCTTACCTCTAAGGCTGAGGATGCCCCATATTCTTTCTCACAACCCTAAAATATCTCACAGTGCAAATGTATCACAAACATCATTTGTGACATATATTTACTAAATGAGATAGTAGATCCATTCAACGGCACATCTCATATGTAATTCCCCTCTTCTTTTCCATCTCCCCACTTAGTACTTAGATCTATGATTTCCAAACATTACATAATAATAGTAATCTCTCAATAAATATTAGCTATTATCATTATGATTAAGTCATGCATTGAGTTTACTAACTTAAACTCTGTTGACTATAATATGAGGTAGGTAGATAGCTAAAGATTTTATTTAATGAGATTGAGAGAAGTTAAGTTACCTCCCCAGAGGCATTCCATCTACAGAGCTAAAATTTGAATCCAAGTCTGAGTGACTATAACATGTCTAGTACTCTGCTATTTTCTCTTAATAAATGTCTGAATACAGAGAAAATGATCAAATCTCAACCTAGGATATGATTACATACTTATGAGACTACACGACTAGTCAATATAAGAAAACTTTGGTTGTGTGTCATATATGCACAACTGAGATGTAATGGCTACTTTTAGATGGAGTCATTCACTATTTCGCCAAACACATTCTAGAAAGAAAAGTCCGTGTATTTCAGTTATGAAAACAAACAAACAAACAAACAAAACACTGATACGTGAAATAAGCATCATAATTTGTGTTATGGGACTAGATACTGACTTACTTTCCCAAGAAATTCTACCATTGGAAAAATTAAGAGAAATATAGTGATAGCTCCCAAAGCAACTCTCCTGTGACATGGCGACTACTTCAGTTATTGGAAGAAAATCTCCAAGAGAATAACCAAGAACTAACGTATCTTGAATTCATACCAGCCATGACGGGGGATGGGAAACTGAGTTATGGGAATGAATTAATATCAACACAACATTCTTAGCTTATTCATATTCTTGAAGAATGAAGAGGCATTTTTTTAAGAGGACAAGGCAGGGAAGGGTATTTAAAATATGTGTATTTAAATACAGATGCCTATGTGTGTAAAGGCAAGGAGAACTGACAATGTGGTTTGTGAGCTCAATGATATGCAGGGAACTGGTATGATTGAAGTCCACGTCACATGTGGAGAAGTAGTGCCTCATAAGGCTATAGAGATTGGCAGGGGCTAGACCACAAAAGATCTTATATGGTAGACTAAAGAGTTTAAATTTTCTAGGCAATGGGAGCCATTGGAGGGTTCTGGTCAAGGAAACGAAAAGAGTATGGGGAGTATGCAACTTTAGTATGGAGAATGATAAGGAGAGGAGCAAAACTACCAACAAAACCATTGGAAAAGTCCAGACAAGAGCAGAGAAAGGCTTCGTTTCACTTAGTAGCTCAAGTCATGGAGAAAAGTAAACAGAATAGGGATTTGGAAAATCTCAATGGAATTAACAAGACCTGGTAACTGGTTGGATTTGGGGCTGAGATGGAGAGGGCTGGAAGAATCAAGGGTGAATAATGTTTAAATTCCCTTGTTTGTCAGGCCGAATGCTGGCATCAGTTGTCCAGAGAGAGAAGACATGTACAGAAGCAAGTCCAGAGGCAATGAGAATTCAATTTTTGAGAGCAGAATGGAATCAAACTAAGAACCTGATTGAGTTTGAACTCCAATTTTGCCATTTAAAATTAGTCAAGTTATTTAACTGCCTTGAGCTTTTGTTTTCATTTTTTTCATCTATAACATGTCTAATTAGAGCACTAACCTCACATTATTGCACAGCACTGTTGAAAAGTTTAAGTGAGAACATGTTTATTACATGTTTGGGAAAATGTCTGGCTCATGTAGTAGAAGCAAAAAAGATACATATTAGACTTATTGAGAGTTTGAGTTTCCAGTAACACATCTAGAGAGAGAAGTCTGTTAAAATCGGGGTCACTCTGTTCCAGGTACATGCGTCCTTACTAGAGACCCTGGAATAGGATAAAACTCAAAATTCTTTGATCTGTTCTTAAATAATTTTTTCTTTATTGGAGGTAAAATATATTTTCCTTGCTAAAATAATACGACATATTCACAGAAAATTGGAAACAAAGAAAAGCACAAAGAAAGTGTTATTTTATCGCTTCGTCCAAATGAATTGGGAAACTTTCTTTTTTCATACTCTGGAAGAATTTGCGTATTCAGGAGCAGTATTGTATAATGATTAAGAGTGTAGACTTTCCCACTAGACAACATAAGTTCTATTCCTACCTCCCTTATTTACTAGCTATGGGGCTTTAATGCCTTAAACAGTTAAATGAGGATGAGACTCAAAGTACCTATCTCATATAAGTATTATGAAACGTAAATTACCGCACATAAAACATTTAGAACAGCGCCCGATGCACAGCCATACTCCTTTAAAACTATTTTTATAAATTGCCTATTGACTATGTAAATAACATATTTTTCTTGCATTTTTTTTACATCAAAATGTCTTATGCCACAGAGAAATTAAGAAGTTTAATGTGTGTGTGTGTATGTATGTGTGTGTGTGTGTGTGTGTGTGTGTGTGTGTGTGTGTGTGTATATATACATACCTTAAAGATATGTGTATTTCAATTATTTAAAAAACATAAAAATTCAAAATTTACTAAGATTTCACTCAATAACATATTTATATAGAATACTTTGCATGCAAATGAACCTTCCCATAATATTCCCAGAAGTAGGCACAAAGACTATAGCTGTTTGAGCATATGTGTGAATTCCATACATTTTGCAGATAAAACTATGGGCTTCCCTTTCATTGTTTGCTTCTTGTATTTAGTTTCTGCATAGTTTATGCTGTTGCTAGTTTCAGAAATTCCTTTTCCTTGCTCTTACCACCTCAGATGCCTTTTGCTTTGCAATCAGACATTCTTGGTTAACCTAAAAGCCCCCACTTTTTTTTTCTGCTTAGATCAAATTATTAACCATCTCAGTAGGCTGAGAGAAATGAGCCTGGAGATCAGGAAAGAGGTCCGCTCATTAGAGAAGGATCTCGGAGGCACATTGTGTGAATGAGAGGCGATTGATTTTGCAGAACTAGATGAGAGTAAAAAGAGTAGGAGAGGACAAAGTGAGAGATAGAACTCTGGAGAACTTTAATATTTACATTTCTAACAGAGGAAGACGGGGAAATAAACATTTAAAAAAATGTTATTCAAGGCGATCAGAGGCGTAGGGAAGGCTTGGTGAAGCTGGAAAACAGGGTTTTTGTTGTTGCTGCTGTTCTTAGTCGGTTTTATTCTGTTCTTTTACTCTGTTTTGTTTTTACTGTTATACATGGGCTTTATATTTCCACCTAAAATCCAAACCAATGTGAAAATTTTACTTGAGAAGATTTTTTTTTTTTTGGATGAGTGAAATGATAGAATAAGAATTATTTTTTTAAAAGCATGAGCTATTTTCTTTAGACTGAAACTTTACATTCCGGTAAAATTTTACAGTATATTTTTATATACTGTAATTTACTCGGAAATACATCATAATTACAGTGTTCTTTTGCACACACTGGTAGCAAGTGTTAAGTAAGGAATCTTCACCATGTGATAAAAGTCCAGTAAAAGTTGAGCTTAATTGTTTTTCACAGCTCATAGTTAAAGGAATCATGATACTCAGTGGACATAAATCATCTCTCATCAGTAAGTTGAATTCATCTAGCCTTTTCACACTAAAATATATTTTGTGGTTGACTGCTTCACTGAATTTAAGTTTAAGAATATTAAGAGCGTTCAGAAGAAATTAAGTGATAACCTATAAGGATGTACTGATCTGAACCAACCTAAGAGATGCAAAAGATGGGAGAAGAGCTGAATGGCAAAGTGAATGTACTTCTGATAAGGTGGAGCTTTCAGTCTCTTTGTTATACTTGCTAATGCTGTTCATGTTTTGTCATTTTGTTTTTTGTAATGCGGACGTGCTTTGATGAAATTGAAAATTCTGCTCTACTCTAATCGTTCAGAAAATTTACCTTTAAATACATGAGCATTTACGGACTCATAGTCCGTGAAGAAAAAATATGTATTAATAATAAAAATGTAAGATTTCCATGATGGATTAAAAAAGGCAAAGTATATTTAAAGGACAATGCACCTAATATGTATTGATAATAAAAATGTAAGATTTCCATGATGGATTAGAAAAGGCAAAGTATATTTAAAGGACAATGCACCTAATATGTCAGAAAAACATAATTAACATAATAGAAGGCCAGCCAAGATCACATTTTGCCTACTTAAAAATGATTCCCCTGTCATCTTACATTTCTGTCTCTTCAGGCAGTCCACTTTAGCTTCATTTTGAATTGCCTCCACCTTTCTTTTGTCTCCTCTGTTTGACAACTCTCATTTTAATTACCCAGACAAACTGCATTTTCTCCTAGGAGACTTATAGCCATCTTTGGAGAAAAAGCAAAAAACCAAGTACTGACTGAAAATTAATCTTATTTCAGATCCTCTGAGTTGCCTGTTTCTTCCTAACTTCCTCTTAGGAGTTCAAGATATAATTTTTACGTGCATGGTAACTTTTTGGAAGGAAGCAGCCCATGGGCTGGTAGTAAGAAGCAAACTGTTTTATTCTTAAAACGTTCTTAGAGAACAATAATAAACGCCTTTACGACAATCACACGTCACACTTAACAGGTATATGATTCTTTACAATTTGTCTGGAGGATCCTTCAAAAAAAATTTTTCAGGATGTTAAGGCAGTCATTGGGATTTCTATTTTTCATGAGAAAAACTAATTACATTAGGAGAAACGGGGAAAGATTGCCTTTGATTGCATACCCAGTACATGACTGAGCCAGGACTGGAATCTAGGGTTCTCGATTCCCAATAGTGTGCTTTCCTTTCCTGAATCTGAAACTGTTCCCCACCCCACCACCCCTTATTCTTTGAATGATGAAGACTACCTGTATTTAGCTGGGTGTTTTATTGGCATCTTTACACAACATATCCAGTGCATATATTTGAAACACATCCTCTCTGCAGTTGTGGGTACTGTCATAAAGAGAAAAGAGAGTCCAAATACTGAAACAGATGGCACTTCAACATAGGAAAAGAGAATTGTCAATTGGACAATGCTTTGGTTTTAGCTGCTGCTGTCACTGCTACTGCTACTACTACCACTAGAGACAGTGACATCACTCGTGACACTGATGGCAGCAGTATACAGAATACAGTGTCAGATACAAATGTAAGTCAATAAGTCAGGGAAGGAAGACACATCTTGGGGGCATCCCGCGACTGAAGGACAACTGCTAAGAGCCACGTGAGACTAGAGAGAGATTCCAAATACGTTCGCAAGTACAGAGCTGGGAGCAATAAGCGGTAGAAGAAAAAAGCTGAAAGTATACTTCCACTAGTCTCCAGTCTATTTCTCTTCTTTATGGATATTACTCTCCACTGTTATTTAGATCATGAAAAGGAATGGTTTTAGGAATAAAGGTCCTGTGAACCGAGAGGGACAACAGAGGCAGAAAGCATGCTGGAATGTGTGGAACTTGAGTGTGGATGTCAGATATAGTTTCAGAACCTGCCTCTGTTATTGTTTCAAAATGTGACTGTAGGCAAATCACATCTCTGAGGCTTTCTTTACCCGTCAAATGGATACACTAGAAACTGGGTTAGAGACAATCTTATTTGCTCATATCTCTTTTGTCATTCCTCCTAACCTCTAATATTTATGAACATTTTAGAATGAGATACTCCAGAAACTAAGCATATGGTGGTGGTAGTGTTTGCATGAGGGGGAGGGAATGGTGCTAGTATTTATAGATCATTTGCCACATTCCAGGTGCTATTCGAAGTACTTTGAACATATTAACTTATTTGTTCCTTGTAACATCTCTATATCCCTGATTTACAAATGAGAGATTTTAGTTAAGGAGGTTAAATGACTTATCCAGAGTCATAGAGCTATTAAATAATAAAGACAGAATTTGAACCCAGAAATCTCACTCTTAACCTCAATGCTACTATATTGCTTTCTCCAAAATCTTGAATTCTGACAATTTGTTGCCTTTCTGCATGAAACAAGCCAGAGGCTTTTACCAAGCATTGAAGCCAGACATCAACAAATTGTTCTCACATTCTACCTCATTTATTTAAAAGCTTATTAGTACCTAAAGGAAAATACTCCATCCTTGAAATGTATAGCCCACTCAGAACAATGAGTGTTTTGTTCTTATTGTTTTATCATTTTTTTAAAGAGAATACTACTTAAAATTATTTTAATTTCCACATTATTAGTGTTTTACATAGACCTGGTTACCAGAATCTCCACTGATTTTCATTAAGTTCTCTTCTTAAGCATCTGACTTAGCTACATTTTTACAATAAACTCAAAAATCTCATTTCTCGAAAAGGCTTTATTTCTCTAATCCACTTTCTCCATCTCTGCCCTACCTTTCCTGCCCTACCAGTTACTGGAAGAAAAACACAATATCCTCTTTAAAATTTGCTTTTGTTCTCACTTACTGGTAAAATCAAGCAGCAATCCTGTCTTTTTTTTTTTTTTTTTTTTTTTTTTTTTAAGGCGAGGCAACCCTTGGTTGACCTCACGGATTGCAAGGACCTTGTCTGCTTACAATCCCTTATTTTTTAAGTCTACAGCACCTGGTCTTCCTAGGCAGTCTCCCATCCAAATACTAACCAGGCCCAACCCTGCTTAGCTTCCAAGATCAGATGGGATCAGGCTTGTTCAGGGTAGCATGACCATAGATGAATCCTGTCTTTTTTTAATCCTTGTTTCAAAACAAAGAAAATAGAAAACTATTTCTTTATATGAAATAAATATTTAGAATATATTATTTAAAGTTAATATTTTTTTTGTAATATATGATGCTAAAGGAGTAGCACCTTCAGCTTACTTCATGTTTAGCACACTGAGTTGGGCTATTTAAGTATCCTTAGGGGTCCACATGATATTTAAAGTGGTTTTACCCTGCAATTCTTACAAAATAATGTAGAATCACTGAAACATCACTGATATTCCTTGCTCATGTTCGTGAACCCATTTTAAATCCACATTTCCTTGTATGCAGAATTACACTGCCTATTATAAGGGGCCTCTGGGTCCATTGTAGAGTTCCTATTTTTCTCTTTATAGTTTGATTTACATTTTAAAAAACATATTATGGACGTTACCTAGAGAATGGATTGATGAAGAATAAGACAAAAGTCAGGTGGAACAGAGAAGAGACTATTGTATTAGATCACTCAAGAAATGATGTGACTCAGACTAGGGGGAATAGTGGTAGAAAAGAAAAAAAAAGATAAAATTGCTGTATATTTTGGAGTAAAAAGCACTAATACTTGGTGCTGAATTGAATATGGGTGGGTGAGGAAGCCTGAGGTATAAAGAGAGACTCCAAAGTTGTGACTTGTACAATTTGGTGAATAGTTGTGACATTCTTTAATTTAGAAACATTGGCGGAGTTTTATCTGCTAGTTTCAGATGGAATATGAATATGAGTTGGAGAAGTGCATGAGTGGAAAGAAAGAGACTACTTAGGAGGCTACTGCATTAGCCCAGATGAACAATGCTGGTTGCTTAGAATAGAGGAGATAATGAAAATGGAGAGAAGTATGCGACTTGGGAAATAGTTTAGGCATTACAGCCAGTCGGTATTATCTCTTGATCGATTAAGGAGAATTGGCGAGGGAGAGAGAGGTGACAAGGATATCTTCTAGATTTCTTGCTTGCACATTTGGGTGAATTGTGTTTCCATTTATTGGAACAGAAAACAGTGGCAGAGAACTAGGTTTAAGATAATAAACTACCTTTCTCTTTAGAAAAAATACCGCGGAGAATAGGGGAGGGGTGGGAAGAGGAGAGTGGCTTTCTCTTGACAGAGCCAGGTTAGAAGTTTCCTCTTACAATATGACTTTCCAGCAGTACATTGTAAAGTTTGGAAGGAGAACATTTTCTGTCTGGTTTTTAAAAGTAAGGGTCAAAGACTCTTGCCAAGAGATATTGTTCCTGCTCAAATATGTCATTGATTCTTTATCTTTCAATAGGATTTGTGATGTTGCTTTGGCTACAGCCACGGAATCCCTGCTGCCTCTCTTTCCTTGGGAATGAGAAGGTCTCAAAAGAAAGCTATAACCCCTATGGCAAAATTTTAAAAATCAATCAATGTAACAAGTGTCATGCCATCTGTACATTATCCAGAGGCAAAATTAAGCAAGGCAAAACTCCCTTGTGGACAAAACACACTGTACAACCATGTAAAACTTCAACATTACCAGGAGAAGAATGCAAAATTAATACTGAGGGGGAAAGAATCGAATGTACTGATTATTAGAAGTAGAGGAATGTTTACCCCCTTCTGAATATTCAGTGATCGACAAAATCTACCTCTGAATAAGAGAAAGATGATAATTATTTTCCAGAAGATGAAAACATGTAGAAAAGTCTCACAGCTCAGGGAAATACAAGTTACAGGGGGCACCAAACCATGTCAAAAACAAGCTAATACTTTGTTTCTTGATAAGAAAGAATATTATTCACTTCTTCTTTCCCTTTCTCCTTATTTTAGTTAATTCAACAAATACAGAGTGGGGTCCTAATATGTGTATTTTGTTTTCACTACCTATGGCTCAACAGATGGCAAATTGCATGATTTATCTATCTAAAATTATAGCACATAATTGCTGAAAAGTTCTAAGACTCTCTGTTATCAGTAAGAGATAATGAAAAAGACATTGTCAATAATAATAGAGTCTAAGAATGAACATTTTATTTAGCTAATCTAGTAGTTCTTTAGGGTACAGAGTATATTTTGTATTAAATCATTATATAAAAAAAATAAAACGAGGCAATAATTATTAGTGGCACATCATAGAATTCCAAGTGAGAAACACTTCCCTTTGGTCCCATCATACAGAGAGTGCAAAACCTTTTAGGAATCCTAGACTGTTTACTTAAAGCTATTTAAAGCGAAAATTCCATAAGCTTCACCACCGCCAGTCCTTTCACCAAATATTTGATAGAATGGACTGTCTATTTATTCACGATAGTTGGCATTGTAGCATTCATTGAAACACACACATTGAATGGAAGCAAAAATACATTTCCAGCTAAGCAATCAATTTTGTTTCAAAAGCCTGGATATCTCAAATGTGTATGTCCTGAATTATCTAGATCAGTATTTCTTTAACTTCTGCTTAAATACAAATTATTTAACTTTTCCAAATAGTCTTGAATAAATATTCTCTAATAATATCTACAACTCAGATAACTATAGTATACATTTGAAAATAAATCTAACATATTTTTTACATTTATCTAATGAAGCCTTAAGGTTTCTATTTTTTTTTTCTTTTCCAGATGCCTAACAGTTTGCTGAGGTGCAGAGAAGCTAATCTAGTCGTCCTACCTGTCCCATGCTACCAAAGAATACTAACTATGAGAGATAAGAATGTCCCGGAAATGACAAGTGAAGTGTGGGTGTCTACCTACCTGTTACGCTAATAAAACCCAAATAATCAAGACTATTTCCCCAGGTAGAGTCACTTGGTCTTTGGTGGCCAATAAGACAAGATTGACAAAGTAGCTGATCAGCTATTGGATCTCGAACTCCATGAGCACTGAAAGGTCTTACAGCTGCTTCTCAAATAAAAGACTTGTCATTTGCAAAAACTAAAGTGATCCTCAAGAAACCCTACAGGATCTAGAAAAATGATCAATATAAAGGAGATGTACATTGGAGAATGATTTTTAAATGGTATATAATGAATTAGGGAATAAATTAAAAATTGGGGTTCTAATATTTTCTAATTCTGGTTCACTGAGAAATACATTTTAAAATAATAAATATTCACTCTTAGAAATAGCCAGCATTTTTCTTTCAGCAACTAATCGGCTCGTTCGTTTTTCTTTTCTTCTCCACATGAGAAGCGTTGCCGGAAAATTACTCGAGGCTATGTCTGTTTTTAAGTGACCTGCTTTCAAATAAGTCCTGTTCTCACTGCATTTGAACTTCTCAGAAAGAAAAGACAGGGATGGCCCTTTCCTGAGCACTTGTTAAGAAGCAGACAAGTTATTAGCAGATCTGTCTAAGTGCTTTGGCAGGTGCCAAAGGTCTGAGAAGGGGAGCGTGCACAGTCTCAAAGTCAGCACAGCTGTGAAGATCTGACTCCTGATTGAGAGTCTGTAGGCTCAGAAAGTGGAGGTCCCGCCTGCACTCATTTTCTCTGTGAATGTTAATTTTAGCTAAATGGAATCCCAAGAAGGGATAATGGTGAAATTTTCTGCTCCTTACATTTGGAATCAGTATAGCTGCACTTGGGCAAGAAAAGCAGAAATAGGAATGGAAATTAAGAGACAATTCACAGAATGAGAAATATAAATTGTTATTATGGATGAAAAAATGTTCAGTCCTCAATAATAATCAAAGGGATTTAAATGGAAATCACAATAATATATCACTTTTAATATAAAAAAAATAGCAAAAATTTAAAAATACCAACATCCTTCGCTGACAAAGGAGAGATTAAAAAGGCACTTTCATAGATCGCTTATGGGAATATCAACTAATTATAGAGTTTCTGGGGGAAAAAATGACGAAATTCATTGAAAGCCTTTAATACACTCATATTCTTTGATTCCAGCATTTAGAATTAATAAAAGTTTGAAAAGAGGTGATTATTAGATATGCTATTCACCCTACACAAGGGCCAACTCCTAGCCATCCCACAGAGTGAAGCCACTGCTCTTTGGAGACATCTGGATCACATTGCTACTGGGTGTTGGAAAGAGTTCAATGATAATTGTGATTGCACTGAGATCCTAAGGCGTTTTTAGCTTTGAAATATTATTTTAAAATCTAAAAATGAAATAGATAAAGCAAAGCACAGATGAATAGTTCTTTAAGTCATAGTCTGTCAAAAATGCTTAGATCTGCTGTTTTATCTCATGGAAAGCAAATTCATTTAATTGAAGAAAACCTCCAAAGATCAGATCAGTAAGGGGTGTTTGATAACAAGTCAAAAAACCTTTTTCCTCACAAATAGCATAGGACATATTAGAATAAATTGAGTTCATTATAATCAAGTAAGCAACCTTGAGAGAATGGATTTTTGTAGACAGTCTTAGAAATGTCAATAATGTGAACGCTTAGCAAGAAATGCATCCACATGTTTCTCGGCCTGGCATGTGAGGTTGTTTTGAATGCTCTGTACCTGGCTTAACTGCGCACCTACAACTGAATTACACTTTTGAGCCCTGTACATGTTATCATTCCCTACAGGAACTAGATTCAAAAGGATAGACCATAAACATAGCTAGAATAGTCATGATAGAGATGCAATAATCTTTTAAAAATACGTGAAATATATCGTAGGTCTCACATATGTTTAACTGAGAGGAAAAAATCTGCAAAGCCACATTGTAAAAAATCGTAAGCATGGCCCTGCATCTTCACTTCTGACTGAGCACTAAATAATGGCTTGGGAAGAATGACATGAAGATAAAAATGTCATGATGAATTGCTACAAGGAAGGATCAAGGAGCCCTAGTAATTAAGAATCTGTCATTTTGACATGAAGAAATAATCACAAGAGGTGCCAGATATCTGAGAAAGACATGTGCTTGTCATTTCAATACCGAGGCAAGGGAAAATAAGCTTGATTAAAAGAGGACACTTTGGCAAATAAGAGCACTTTGTGTTTTTTGATCGCTTGTAATCCTGCAAACATTTTTTAAGGGGCAAAAATAAATTCTGCCCATTAACAGTTCCTTTAAGAGTATTTAGACAACAAACAGCATTTAGTAAGAGCTATAGCTTAGGTCAGTCCACACATCTGTGATATGGGGCAGTGTCTTGAATCCATTATATCTGACAGATGCAATATCTCACTTTTGATTTAAATGTAATATGGCTCCTAGGAGATGCGATTACTTTTGATACCAGACAGTTAGATTTGGAGATTTCCTAGGATAAGGTGACCATAACAATGTCTGTCTGAGAGTTATATGACCAACTTATCCTGCATTTTCTTGAGACTTTTAAAAATCTTTTGATCCAGGCACTTTAAATACAGTGTTTAATTCAATAGTGTCCATTTTCCGGATATGGGAACTAACCATTCTAGAGGTCAAGTAACTTGCACAAGGTCACACAGCGTAGATTAGAACAGAAATTTGTCCTAAAGTTTGTCAGACATTTACAAAGCCTATAGAATTTTTCCTATAGTACGATGACTCTGAAAGAATACTAGTGTAAAATCAAGAAGACCTGTGTTGTAGTGTCGGTTCTGTTATTGACTCAACATGTGATCACAGAGATATCATCCCTTTAATTGCTGTCTACTTGTCCTCCTGTCCACTTGTCATTTTTTAGGCCACTTCCTTTTTACCGTGGCCCATGAAGTTCATTGGTTTGCGTTTCATTTTACCTTTCATAAATACTTTTTGTATCAAAGAGTTATATCAAGCAGGGCCAAAGGAAAATATTAGAATTTACTACCCCCAGTGCCTCCTTCTTATCAGCCTTGATTTGATTCCTTGAGTCCATTATCATTTGTGAGGTCTCTAGAACTTAAGCGGTAGAGTAGGAATGCAGAAAGTTCTAAACAGGTTATTTAATTAATTTAATTGTCTATGCTAATTGTCTCTCACATTAGCTGGATTAATTGAAAGTTGACTGCAATAATAAGGAGGTCACTGATTAAAATTGGTGCTCTCACACCAATGATCTCACAAAGCTGAATGGGCAAAGTTACCAAAGATAACAAGTCACTATTCATCTACTTTTTCCCATGAAAAGGACAAAGAATGCAGGCTGCCTTGAAACTTTTTTCTTTATATAAAGAATTTGAATAATATTCAAAGATGCTTAATCTCTATTAACATTCGTATAACTAAATGATAGCTGGTAGTATCATCCATATCAATGATAATGATAATGAAAAATCTGTGGTTCATTCTTGATAGGATGGCAGAGAAGATTAAATGTGGGGTGTGGGAGAAAAACTAATTTGTCAAGCATTGTCAGATGCCAGAGAAAGTTCCACAAGGTTCTTCACTTACTTTATCTTATTTTAACGTAGAAAAATAACCCAAGCACTGTGGGTATTTTTGTCTTCATTTTGCAGATGAAATAGCTGAGGAGCATAGAGGTTAGCAAGTTGCCCAGGATGCCACAGCTAATCAGGACAGAACTGTCATGACTTCAGAAGCCTTTGCTCTTTCCATTACACAATGCTGAAGCATCTGGGCTCTCTCGGCTGTTCCTCCTCAGCCCTCATGATTGAAGACACACATTTAACAGATGGGGAAGGTTTCAGTCGTAGCCTTTTAGCAGAGTGTAGTATTCTCCTATGTGTAGACAACTTGTCATGTCCTTCTTTATCACTAGGATCCAACCAACTGAACAAACTCACCCAAATTTAGAATTGGAGGGGAAAAAAGTGCTGCCTAGATCCTGGCACAAGCCAGTTGAACATCTCATTAACTCCCTTAACAGCCTTTGAAAGAAAGAAGTGGCCTTATCAGGCTCTTGACAGATGAGGAGACTAAGCCAAACAAAGTTGAAATGACTTATCTTACATCACCCAGAAAGTAGCTACAGAGCTGGAAAGAGATCCATGGCCTTTGGACTTTTCTTTTAGCTTATTGACAGGAACATTTCACATCAAACACAAAGTACTATAATATAATAGCACCAACTGCATAGGTCAATTATTCCTTGAAAATAAAATATTATAGAAACATTTTTAACAAAATTCAAAACAGTGGGCTGATTTTTATGATAGTCATCCAGATTTGAGAAGGAGCTAACTACAGACATACTTCAGTAATAAAGCGAATATTACGATAAAAGGATTCAGAATCCTTTTGCTTGTGGAGGGTCTTGCCTTCAGTTTGTAAAAACAAGAAAGAACAAAATGTAACATCTGTGAGGCACGATAAAGCCAAACACAATAAAGCACAGAATGACTGCAGTGAATATGAGCCTGAACTTTAACAAATCAATGCTATTTTCTACAAATGATTTTATCAAGATGTTCCAGACTGAGGATTTCTACAGTTTGGAAGATAACACATCACCATGTCTGTCAGGGTCCCAAATGTAAATAATAAATAGAATTCCATTGTAGAAACCCAACCATGAGACCAAGTCCCGTCTTCATGTCATTGAAAATAAGAATTTGAAAACAAATCACAACTCTCATTATATGCAGTCCAGTTTTGTCCCCTTACTCATTGGCTTTGACTTTTCTGGTTGTCTTTAAATGCAGTCAGAAAGAATTCCAGTGCTGACCACTTGGAGAGCACTAAAAAATGACTAGTTTACTCATGGAATCAAAGATAATTTTGATATGAGATATAATAATAACAATACTACAATTATTATCCATAAGCTCTTATTATTCATTGGCCACTGTGATAAATTATGCTTGACATACATTGTTTCATTTTATGCTTACAGGAAACCTCAGAGATAGGTGCTGTTATTTATCATTCCTGTTTTAATGATATGTAAACTGAGGCACAATATGTTGACATATTTCACATACCTGTAAGAGTCAGAACAGGCATTCGAACTTAAAACTCCGATTCCAGTGCCTGAGATCTTAACTAATGATCAGTGGAACGAGAAGACTATATAGAATTACAGAGCTAACATGTCTGCTGAAGAAAGTGGTCCTAATTCCCAACAGAAGATCAGATTGGGCTCTTAGCCAGTATACTGTATTATCTCTCATACTCTGCAATAAAGACCATGAGTCATTGACTATCGGTCAACAGGCATTTATGTGGAGAGCTCTAGACAAGGGACTGCAAAGGTAGCAAGGAAAACTGACAGAGAAGACAAACATAACAAGAAACTAACGGAGATCTGCAATTTGACTTGCAGAAAAAAGAATTGACCACAGAAAGTATTACTAACATGAAACTGAGACTACCTACACAAAAGAGAATTTGAAAAATATAAATTCAGCCATTCGTGTATTTTGAAGACAGCAACGGAATTGAAAACAAAACAAAACAAAACAAAACAAAAAACCGAATAGGAACTGTATAGAAATGGTTTATAAGAAGTGATTGCCTAACCAAATTCATCATTTTACCTCCAGACCAGTATGTATGTGCAAGCATGTGTATGTGTGTGTGTTTGTATGCATATGTGTGTTTGAGTAGACACTATCAAAACTACACAAAACTGTTTGATGACTAATTGGTGTTTATATCTGTGGTTTAACGAGTCTTATATGTTATCATTGGAATGTATCTATGCATTTAGATTAGAGATGAGTATACAAATTTCTTGAGACAGATGAAATATAGTATATGAAGAGTTCAGCTTCCCTTTTTGTCTGTTGGTTCTCAGGCCTTCATTCTCAGACCAGGACTCATACCATTAGCCCCTGGCCCCTCAATTCATAGCCCTTTGGCCTCAGACTTACGCCATCAGCTTCCTTGATTCTTAGGCCTTTGGACTCAGGCTGAATTACACAACTGGCTTTCCTGATTCTCCAACTTGCTGAAAGCAGATTGTGGGACCTCTCAGCCTCCATAATAATGTTAGCTGATTCCTATAATAAATCTCTTCTATATCTACATCTACCTATATCTTATTGGTTCTGTTTCTCAGGTGAACTCTAATATACTCTATAACGAAGTACTCAAATTTAGTAATTTATACCTATACTCATTCTCTATTGCTCACACATACTTGAGATTGAGTTTGGTCTCAGCTAAATGGATTTGCTCTCGACAGCAGGTCTGTGAGTAGGCTAGAGCAGCTTTGCTTCAGGCTGTGGCACACGAGTGGCCCCATTTCCCAAGTTTATCGTTCTTTTCCTGAGACCTGCAGGATAGCTGGGACATTTTATTCTGGAGATGGCAGAGGAGTGAAAGGGTGACAAGAAGCATATAAAGACTCTTATATTTGAGTGTTCAGAATGGCATGCTAGCATTTCCATCAGGAAGAGGTGAAAAATAAACTCAGTCGACCACAGCATGATTAATTAGATGTTTATTCTGTTGTAAAGCTATTGGGAAGTTTTAGCAAAGGAGTGACATGATCTAATTTACATTTTACGAGGCACTCACATGTTCCTGTGTAAAGAATATATAGTAAAGGGCAAGGGTAAAATCACAAAGACCAGTCAGGAAGCCATTGCAGTAGACTAGGTAAGAGATGGTGTAGCTTCGATTAAAATAGAATAGTGATGAATGTGTTGAGAGGTGTATTGACACAGAAAATAATATGAAAATAAATTTAACAGGATTGCTGGAATTGCATGTGGGACATTGAAGAAACAGGAAACAAATCAATAACACCCAGGGGAATATTAGTGCCATTGATTGAGGTTTGGAAAAACTGGAGGAGGAGCAAGTTTCAGGAAGCTGTGTTAAACAGGAATTCAGCTCTGTACTTGTTAAATTTGAAATGTTTATTAGACACCCAATAAGAGATATAAAGTAATTAACTGAATATATAAGTGCGAACTATAGCAAGGAAATCTGAGCCAGAGGTATGTATTTGGGAATGTATCAATTAGTGTGACTTGAGCTTCAATTAACAGAAGAACCAACTGAAAGTATTTCTAACAATCAAGAGTAGTTGTTCTGTCATATAACAAGAAATTCAGAGATGAGCAATTTCAGATTTGATAAATCTAGCAACTCAATTACATCATAAAGACCCGAGTTATTTTTACTTTTCTGCTCTATCATATTCAGTGTGGTGATAATTTGTGTCATGGTTAAAAGATGGTTGCTATAGTTCTAACTATAACATGCAGATGAAAATATCAAAGGCAGAGAAAGAGAATAATTCAAGAAGGAGGGAGTGATAAACTAAACTAAATATAACTCATTGTTCAAATATAATTGGGTCTGAAAACTGACTTTTGAATTTAAAAACATAGAAGTCATTGGAGACCATGAAAAGAATAATTTCCATGTATTACGAAGAATAAAAACCTTATTAGGGTTCAAGAAAGAATTGGTGAAGATGAAGAGGATCACTCTTTTGAGGTGTTCTAGGTAACATGCATGGAATTGTAGTCTGAAATTCAGAGGAAAAGGTTGGTCAGAATATATACTATTGGAAGATGGACATCATAGTAGCCTTGAAAGTGGATGTGAGAGTGAATGCTTCAAAAATTATAAAGATTATTGGACAGAAAAGGCAAATCTATATTTTCATATGGGAAGTAATAGGACTTCATGAAATGATCTTTTTAATTTTTTTTTTTATTATGGCAACATTGGTTAATAAAATCCAGTAAGTTTCAGGTGTACAATTCAACAGCAAAGTGTGTGTGTATATATATATTACATAGTGTGTTCACTGCCCATAGTTAGATTTCTTTCTGTCACCACATATTTGACCCCCTTTACCTCGTCTGCCTTCCCCCACCACCCTCCCCCCTACCCTCTGGTAACCACTAGTCTATTGTCCATGTCCACGAATCCCTGTTTCTTTGTCCTGTACGTTTGCTGCTTTTAGGTTTATATCCTACATATAAGTCATATCATCTGGTTTTCAACTTTTTCTGTCTGGCTTATTTCACTTAGCATGATTATCTCAAGGTCCATCCATGTTGTCACAAATGGCAGCATTTCATCTCTTCTTATGGCTGAGTAATATTCCATTGTATATATGTACCACAGCTTCTTTATCCAATCATCTATCGTAGAACACTTCGGTTGCTTCCATGTCCTAGCCACTGTGAATAATGCTGCTATGAGCATCGGTGTGCAAACATCTTTTTGGATATGGGTTTTCAAGGGATAGCTTGATCATGTGGTAGATCAATTCTTAGTTTTTCGAAGAACCTCCATACTGTTTTCATAGTGTCTGTACCAATGAAATGATCTTTAAGCTTCCCTTCAGTGATGTTATTGCTGAATCTTGCATATATGTAAGAATGGCTTTGTGCGCATTTTGAGTCTTTTCCAACCATATTGTGGTCCACTTATTCTCAAAGGGGCATGAGGGATCTTAGTAGAGGAGGTAGAGCAGAATATCATGAAGGTTACCCTCCTTTTTAATTTACTTGTAATTTCAAATGAATATATTCTCATTCTATCAAGTTAAACTGTTCATAGATACATAAAGAAAACACTCAATCCTACTCTCCGTCACTATAAACACTTTCTCAATGATTATACACAGATATAGATAGATACAAATCTATCTGTCTTTTTCTCTACTTCCATCCATCTACCCACCCATCTATCTATCATCTATCTAGCTACATATATCTATCTATCTTTCATCTATCTATCTACCTATCATCTATTTGTTTACTGGAACTCCTTCCTTTTTCTTTATACAAGGTTTTCATGTTTAATTATACTTCAAGGACATTTCTCCCAATTAATAGCTATAGATCTAATTCAATTTTTAATACCTGCATATTAATACATAAAATTTTCCCAATTTTAAGTTTTGGAAGTTGTTTTTCATTTTCTAGTGTTTGTGTGGGTGGATTTGGGCTGCTTAGCACACACTTAGACATAAGTACATACTGTTTCCTTATTTCCGTGTGATAGATTCTCAACAGTGGAAATTCTGCGTCAAAAATTGTGTATATTTTTACATTTTAATATTCCTAACTAGTTATTTCTAAAAATAGTTTTTAGAAATTTACATGCCCATTAGCAGTATAAGAGAGAGCTTATTTCCTTGGGATTTACCAATAAGTATACCACCCCCCATTCAAATATGGCACCTAGAGGGGAGATGTAGTAATCAATGCTTCCCCAGCACTGTCATTACAAATCACTGTCCCAGTGAGGCATCTTTATGGACAGTTACATGCCATATCCCTTGGATGATGTGGGACTTTCTAAAGATGGATAATCATTGGTTTATTAGCTCTTCTTTCTCCACAAGGGCCCAAGTACTGGTTCAAAGGAGACATTTAGGCTGAGTTTGTGTGGACAAAATTAACAAGTGTTCACAATTTACACTTTGGGGATTAAATAATTTATTTAAAGAGCTAGGGAGTCACATAATAATACTACTTCCAAATGAGACTCTGACTAACTGAAAGCCAAATTAGGGCACTTCTATCTTCAGAAAATAACATCCAATAGAAAAGAAACAGAGCAATTGTACTTTCTGAGAAATTTCAAGATAAGGTATTTATTTGCTATTGTGTAGATATAGTCTTACATAGAACTTTAGACCTTCCTCAGATTGCCTGAATCTTAAAAATTAAGACATCAAGTAAATCATAAATTTATCTCCCTTTCCTCATGTTTTGTCAGTACCATAATAACAAAGCTGCCAATAACATATGTAAAAGGAAAGTTTATAGATGGACAATGACAATGCCCATTGAGATGATATCTCCATTATTTACATGCCTCACAAATAGAAACTTAAATGCACAGGGAAATCAATAGAATAAAAAGAAATCAATGCTCAGTGTATTCTTAAAACTACTAATGCTCAGTGTATTCTTAAAACTACTAATGCTCAGTGTATTCTTAAGACTAAAGAATAATTTCAAAACTATAGATATGCGGTATGATAAGGAGACTTAAAAATTCTGAACATCTTGTATTCATGCACTCACTACAAATGCAACATTGATTTTTTTTTTAAAGGGCTTAAAGTTTGTGTGTGTGATGGGGGCATATGTGGGTCATCCACATTGTGAAAATTAAAAATAATTTCCTTACAATCTAAGTTTGTGTTTTGGGTTTGTCAGTCCCAACTGCTCAGCTGGTAGATAACTTCTAAAGAGAGGATTTGCAGATAGAAGAATCAGTTACAGGGGTGAAAATCAATTGTTCCCTTTGCACTAACCTATCCCTAAAGGTAGTGACTAGTTAGGAAAACAAAACTTCTGAATTCATCAGCTGAATTTAAAGCCATTACCCATATGCAACTACGTATAGGTGCTCAAATCTAAAAGCCTTGTATGTTTTCATTACAGAAACTCTCTTGAATTGCCCTATCCTTGGCATTGTACTTGCCCCTAAATATTACACTTTCAGAGTGACTTAGAAGATTTCAGCCAATGTGAATAGACACCTTAACTCTGGGTTTTCCCTGGAGTGACATATTGAGTACATGCTACCACGTCAAGTACAGAAGTTCAGGGGCTAGAGGATTATTTTGACAAAGCAAGGGATTGTGTATTGAAATTTCTCTGGTGGTTTTATTTTTATTATATTCACTCTTATGAATTTCCTGGGGATGGGGATTTTGGTTATTTTTGCTTTGCTTATCTGTTTTTCTTTATTTGATTTGTTTTAGATGCACTATGGAAAAGTGAGAAAAGATTATGCTCCATAGGCACATAGTTGGCCCTAGATTGAATCTTGTAATTATCATTTTCTAGTTGTGAAAACTTGAATAAATTTATCATTTCTTCATCTGTAAACTAGTAATAATGATAGAACCTACCTCAGAGTTATTATGAAGAGTGAGATAATACATGCAAAGTGTGTCACAATGTCTGATATAGCAGACAATCACAAATGTTGGCTGCTACTACTACCATAACCACCACAATCATTACTACTGTCTTAGTTTGTTTGAGCTGCTAGAACAAAACACCACAGCCTGAGTGTTTTATGAACAAAGTTATTTCTCATATTTCTAGAGGCTGGAAGTCCATGATCAAGGCACAGGTAGAAGGGTGGTAGTCGTCACATGGTAGAAGAGACTAGGGATCTCTCTGGAGTCTCTTTTATGAGGGCATCAATCCCATTAATGTAGGCTCTACACTCATGACTTAAGCACCTACGAAAGTACTAACTTCCTAATATCACCATCTTTGGGGGTCAGGATATCAACATATGAATTTTTAGGGGACATACACATTCGGACTATAGCAACTACATACTCAATTACCGTGAAGGAAAATGTGGTGAGTGGTGGAGGAAAGGAATTCTCTCTACTCCTTGGGTTGGAAAGAGAGCCTTACCAAATGGAAGAAACAGTCTTTGGTAACAGAAGCAGACTCAATGAATCAAATCTGATACTATCTTTCAAATTATTACATTTCCAATTGATCTAGTTTTCAAACTGTTTGGCTTCAGAGACAAAACAGTTTGTTAACTAAAGCACTTATTCTGCAAGTTGGATCATGCAGATCAAGCCAATTGGTGGGACAGAATTATTTTATTTTCCACTGAGAAAGGGTAAACTTGCCAGAGAATATCTGTGATGCGATCGTAAAACTCTTAAAATCCGGTGCTCCTTGCCCAAGGCTGCTGGGTTCCTTTGCGTGGTTGCATTGAAGAATTTGTGTCTTGGAAATTGCTAACATAGATGATTAAAAACATTATTTGTAATAATAAAGCACATTACACATGGTATAAGACTTCAGTCTTGTGAACTTTTTATCTCTTTGATAAGGTGCTTAAAAATATAGGAGGGACATGGTAACAGAGCTAAGATTAGCAAAATTCTATTCTGTTTCATTATTCTTCTATCACAACTAAAGAAACAAATGTACAAAGATAAAAACCAAGAAAGTTAAACAGGCTCACAACTATGGTAGCTGTGAAAACCAACAGCTGAGCCATCACTAGAGGAAGTATGAAGAGTTTGGAGCTGTCCCAAATCCCTGTGTATAAAGAATAGTCACTGTTTTTGACCTGTCTGGCCTCTCTTAGGAAAGTCCCACTTAAATAACTCGTTTCGATTTGACCTAAGAGCAAGACCGGTGTAAGTTTTTCTGTTCTTAAGGCATTTATTGAAAACAATCAGCCACACTTGCACAATATTCCAGCTGCCTGAGGTGGTTATACCAGTTGGAACTAACAACAGATTGGCCAAAAGGAAAATCTAGGGAATGAGATATTATTCATAACAAGTTTTGAATAGCTCAAACATATTCCTGAGAATTTGAAAAGCATGTGCAGGGCTATGAGTATACCCAGGAAATACATGAAAAACAATCTCATTTCTAGATGATTTTGAGGCTCTGCACAAGCAGGAAGTGAAGATGAACACAGATTTGCAAATTGACTGCCAGAGCCTAGAAGGCATGCCCCAATGTATAAACAGAGCACTTTAGCGAAGGCTGGGAAACGTACTGTTCTGAGACATTTAAGGAAACTTCTCATAAATCATTAGCTTACCACTGAGCTAATAAAGTAGAGACTTCATGGTCACACACAACAAAGAATACAGATGTTGCAGATTTAGTTTAGAAAAGTCACTAAGCAAACAAACAATAAAAGCAAGAAAAACTAAGAGTAACAGCAATAAATCCTTTTGGGGAATGATATCTGATTTTCAAAACCCCATATTCCAATATTTAAAATGTCAAGCTCTTAACAAAAAAAGGATCGGACATATAAAGAAATAGAAAAGCATGTACCCTATACCAGAACATAAGCAATAATTAGAATCTTTACCCTTAGGAAGCCTAGATGTTAGACTTACGGGACAGACTCTAAATCAGATAGAACAAATATGTTCAAAGAACTAAAAAAAAAAAAATCATGTCTAAAGAATTAAAGTATGACAATGATGTCAAACCAAATAGAAAATATCAATAAGATATAGATTATGAAAAAGAACCAAATTGAAATTCTGTAGCTGAAAAACCCAATAACTGAAATGAAAAATTCACCAGACAGGCTCAATAGCAGACATCAGATTTGAACTAGCAGAAGAAAAATAACAAACATGAACATAGGTCAACTGAGAGTATATAATCTGAAGAATAGAAAGTAGAAGAATGAACAGAGCTTCAGAAACCTTTGGGATGCCATTAAACATACTAAACAAACAAACAAACAAACAAACATAATGAGAGAGAGTACCAGAAGCACAGTAAGAGAAAGGGCAGAAAGAATATTTGAAAAAATGGTTGAAAACTTCCCAAATTTGATGAAAAATATTAATCTAAACATCTAGGAAGCTCAGTGAACTTCAAGTAGAAAAACTGGAGAACATGAATACCTAAAGGCATCATAGTTAAGCTTGTCAAATGACAAAGACAAAGCAAGAGAATCACGAAAGAAACACAAGTTGACTCATCGGTTACAAGGGATACTCAATAACATTGACAGCTAACTTCCCAGCAGAAAACATGAAAGCTGAGTGAAATAAACTATCAACAAATTTATCCTTCAAAAATAAAAGAGAAATTACAACAGTCACACATAAACAAAACACGTGTCCTATAAAAATACTTTCTGGTATAAATGAAAAGGCACTTGAAAGTAAATTGAATTCATATGATGAAATAAAAAGTTATGATAAATGTAACTATATAAGTAAATACAGGATAAATATATTTTTATTTGTAAAGCTTTTTCTTCCTCCTATTTGATTTGATTTTAATGACAACTGCATAATGTAATAATTATAAAGCTTTGTCGATAGGCACAGAATTTATAAAGATGTAATTTGCATGAGAATTGTATAAAAAAGGGGAAAGGAAATGGAGCGATATAGGAGTAAAGATTTTTATTCTATTGAAATTAAAATGGTATAAGTTTGACCTAGATTGTTATAAATTAAGATGTTAATTGTAATCTCCAGGACAACTACTAAGAAGATAAGACAAACACTATGGTGAAAAAAAAAAAGTATATTTGAAAGTAATTTTAACACAAGAAAATATTATAACGGAGGAATGAAAGCACACCAAAGACATAAGGCATACAGAAAACAAATAGAAAATGACAAATATAAATCCTAACTTATTATTAATCACATTAAATATAAGTAGAATAAACACTCCAATCAAAAGATAGAGGAAAGTTAATACTACATTTTATTTTTTTAACAAATAAATAGGAAATTTGAATAGTATAAACTAACTATAATTAGACATTTATAGAATACTCTGCCCATCGACAACAGAATACATATACTCAATTATACAGGGGACACTAACAACACTCCTAAATAACCAACGTGTCAAAGAACTCACAAGAGAAATTAGAAAATGCTTTGAAAAGAATGAAAATGAAAACATAGCAACTCAAAAATTATGGGATTCAATAAAAGCTAACTTTATAGGGACATTTATAGCTCTAAATGCCTATATTAAAAAAACAAGAGTTTTATGGTTTCAGGTCTTACATTTAAATATTTAATCTATTTTGAGTTTATATTTGTATATGATGTAAGAAAGTGATATAGATTCATTTTTTGCATTTATGTGTCAAGTTTTCCCAACACCCTTCATTGAATAGACTGTCTTTATCCCATTGTATATTCTTGCCTCCTTTGTCATAGATTAATTGACTATACAGGCATGGGTTTATTTCTGGGCTCTCTAATTATGTTTTATAGACCAATGTGTCTGTTCCAGTTTTTTTTTTGTTTGTTTGTTTTTTGGCAATACCATACTGTTTTATTTACTATAGCCTCTTAATATAGTTTGAAATCAGGGAGCAGTTGATATTTGTTTTCCTAAAGGGCCAGCTCCTAGACTACTCAATGTTACTTTTTTTTCTGAAGATCTAAGCAGAGATAAATAATCCTTGGACATTGTATTCATAAGGCAAATACAATTGGATAATTTAGGTAATGACTGCTTCCATGAGTCTCTCAGATAACAAACAAAGGGAGAGCTATGGCCTGCAAACTTCTTGTAGAGAGAAAGTATCAAAGTTATATGAAATATGCACAAACTTTTGAAATTAAAAAAAAGTATCATTTATTTTGCACTGTGCTAAATATTCTATATTTGAGTTATTTATCCAAAACCCAAAACATGCTGAGCCTTGGCAGTCAGAGCCTTCTCTTTTCTTATCTTTGTCAATCACTACTCTGTTCTGTTCCATATAGTTTTACCTTCTCCAGAATGTAACATGAACGGATCTTACACTATGTATCTCTTTAAAGCTGACTACTTTTATATAGCATAATGTTTTGAGGTTCATTCAAGTTGTGGTATGGGCATGTGAGTTTTAGTTTTGACAGGTATGAATAATGTTGCTATAAACATTGAAGCACAGGTTTTCATGTGAACACAATGTTCCATCTTTTTTATTTTTTTCTAAATTCCTAAATGTGGAATTGTTGAGTCATTCAGTAAATGTGTGTTTACCTTTGTAAGAAACTGGCTGACTATTTTCTAGAGTGGCTGTGTGTTGTCTGAAGAGATATTTTGTGTTCAAAGATTTTAAGACAATATAGTTAAGATGTCAATCTCTCTAAATTGATCGATAATTTAACACAATCTCAAACAAAATCTCAATATGATTTTTTGTAGATACAGACAAGCTAATTCTAAAATATATATGGAAAGTTAAATAAACAAGAATAGTCCAAAAACTTCAGAAAAACTGAATTTTTCAAAAGCTTAACCACAGTACCATTAACAGACTAAAAAAAAGTAAGAATAATTTCTTAATATCATCAAATACACAGTCAGTGTTGAATTTCTCTACTTGTCTCAAAAATATTTAGTTTGCATTGTGTTTGCATTAGTAACTAAACAAGTTCTATAGAATACAATTAGTTATTAAAGAAAATTAAATTTTAATAAATCACATGAGGATACGCATGAACATCTCCATTCGATTTTAAAATGTTAGAAAATCGAATGGAGAGGTTTATGAAAAGGACAATATAGCATGACCAAGCTGGGTAATCCCAGTAATGCAAAGGTTACTTAATATTTAAAATTAATTAATATAATTCACCAAGTGGAGGGAATAAAGCAGAAAAAGCATGATCATTTCAATAGACACATAGAAAGCATGTGATAAAATTGAACAACTCTTCGTGAAAAACTTCTCAACGAACTAAGCATGAAAGGTACTTTCTAAGTTTGGTCAATGGTATTTACGAAAATTTTCAGCTTACTTCACAATTAATGATAAGTTATTGAATGTCTGCCCCTAATATCAAAAATAAGACAAGGGTGTCTACACTCCCCGCTTTCTTCAACATTTTATTGAATGGACTAGACAGCAAGAAAAAGTACGCTTATAACAATATCAGTACATAGAGTAACTAGAAATTACCAAAATGTCACAAAACTTGACATAAGACTCCATTAGACTCCAAAATATTTCTCAGAGAAATTAGAGATATAGAAATGATTTAATCTTATTTAAATGTTAATTATATCCTCATTGTTCTACAGATTCAATGTAATCCTAATCAAAACCAAAGCAGGCTTTTTAAAAATTAGAAGTTGACAAGCTAACTCTAAAATTCATAGGGAGATTCAAGGTTCCAGAACAGCCAAAATAATTTTGACAAAAACAACAAAATTGGAAGACTTAAATTATCTGTCTTCAGTAAATATTATAATGCTACATTAATCGAGACAGTGTAGTATTGGCATAAAAATAAGCAAATAAGAACAGAAGAGGCAATCTAGGTCTAGACCCATACATACATAGTTGATTGCTTTCCAACAAAAGTGCTAATGAAATTCAATGGAAAGAAGAAAATCTTGTCAACAAATGACGCTGGAACAACTAGATACCTATATTAAAACAAATGTCAACAACCTTACAGCATACATTAAAAATAATTTGGAACGGATTACAGGTCTAAAGAAAGAAGCTGAAACTAAAAGGTTTTCAGAAGAAAATATCTCATTGACCTTAGGGTTAGCCAAACTTTTTAAGGACACAAATAACATTATTCTTTAAAGAATAGAAAATAAATAAATTGAACTTCATATGAAAACCTCTGCTAATAAAAAAAAATTAAGAAAATAAAAAAGCAAATCGGACACATGAAAAACACATTTGTAATTCATACATCCGAAAAGAGATTTATACCTGAATATTTAAAAAAAACTCTTACAAATCAATAATAATAAATAAATAAATAAATAAATAAATAAATAAAAATTGGAAAAATATTCGAACAAATACTTTCAAAAAGAAGATATATAAATAGCCAATTAGTTCATGGACAGATACTTAGGATTGTCATATAGAAAAATGTAAATTGAGCCAAAACGAGATACCTACCACTATACACACATTGGAATTGCTTACATTAATGAAAATACAAGGATTTGGGAAGACTATAGAACAACTGAAAGTTTTATACATTGATGTTGGAGTGTAACATGGCGTTTCCACTTTTGAAACAAAATTAACATTTTGAATAAACTCGAACCTATATTTGACACTATGACACAGCATTTCTGCTAGGTATTTACCTAGTTGAGCACTCTCTCTCCCCCACACACTCATGATGGTTGCCATCTTCCCAGAATCCTCTCTTTCTTCAAATTTCCTCTTGACATGATCCATCTAGGTTTTCTCGCTAAAGAAGGAGACGGATTAGGCAACCAAATAAATTATAACTTCAGTGGCCAGCCTTGCTAATTTTCAAAAGAAAGCAATTCACCATCCATGTGCATCTACTAGAAACTAAGGGGTCTTGAAACTGAACTAAATTTTTCATAATTGCATGTGCATTTCTCAGTCACCTCTACTTTTTCCTTCTTAGTTTGGTGCAGATTTGCATAAAGGACTTTTAAGTGAGGGATAAACTTGAGAATGATATTGAAATCTCAGGCATATATTTGCAGCTCGCTGTGATTTCCCATTGGTAGCTTAATTCATGCCCCAATAGTTTATTTAACATATTTTTTGTTCTTGAAACACAGTGTCATCTGTTTGAAACTATTGTTTTAGTTGTTCAGTGAGTTCTTGCCTGAATAATTTGACATACTCAGCAGCTCTGTTTAAAGAAAGGACTCTGTTTAAGGTCTTTTCTTCTTTAGAGGCATAATGTGTGTCAGAGGGGAATTAGGAAGGAATTACCTTTGTTTAATGAACAGTAAAGTAAAAAAGGATTAAACATCTCTACAAATAGCCAGATCCCCTGGGCCTCTTGACTTTAAAGATTGTGGAAGGTAATTATATAGTGTAATTAAATTATTTTAATTCAATTTCAAGCTTTGTTTCATGAATAGAAACTATTTCCTGTTCTGAATAGGAAATACCTTTAGGATAGAAGAGAATTTGTCATTTAAATGTAAGCAACAAGGGACAAAGCAAATTTCAAAAAAATTTCCTGTTTTGATCTCTTCTATAATTTTTGGGATTGAATTCTGCATTTGTAAGTAATGTTATTGGCAGAAAACTGAATAAGCCTTTTAAAACTTGGCTCAGTATAAACATTCAACAATTGTAGACTGAAGAATACACACTTGCTGCTTTGTGATTTTCTTATCAGTTGTCAAGAAGCACTTACATATCAATTTTAAGAAAAAAGTTTATAAAATAACCAAACCAATTTCTTATTGCCATTTTAATTGTTAGTAGAACATAGAAAGTCATTAGGATATAGTGAAATGATTGAAGAAATGTGGGACTGAATCCTGACCTAATTAGCTGTACCCCCGGGATAAACTGGTTTAAGCTCTCTGAATCTAAGTTCCCTCATTAGCAGAATGAGGAGTAGGGTTAGATGACTTTTAAGGACGTTATCCACTCAAACATTCCGTAGGCCCCCAATGATAACAAACAACCATGAAAGTAATAATGCAGGTAGTCTAACTATATTTTACAGATGAGAAAATTGTGACTCAGTTTAAGTGACTTGTTCACAATGACACATCTAGGAATTAGAGAAGCTAAAATTCTGAATCAGAACCTTCTGATGCTTAGTCCAGTATTCTTTGGGTTATATGATACTCACTTCTGTGATTAACTTTTTATAGTCATGTAAAGAAAAAATATAATTACCGTTCTGTTTTATGACTGACTTTTCATTCTATAGTTTTCTGTATGTATAAAAGTCCAAAGTCAATGGTGAAGAAGAGAACACTATGAGCACTTAGAAAAGCTAGTAATACTGAAAGCAGGGCAACAAAGCAGTAAGGGCAATGAAGAGCCCTTCAATGAATAGACTTGGAATCTATAAATCCAGTTTGTGGACAGTTGAAAACAAAATAAATGGAGGGCCAGAAGCTTCACATGCATGTATTAGTTTCTTAAGACTGCCATAACAAAGTAGCACAAACTGGGAGACTTACACAATAGAAATATATTGTCTCACAATCTGGAGGTTAGAATTTCAAGATCAAGGTGCAGGCAGGGTTCCTTATTTCTGTGGGCTGTGAGGGAAGAATTTATTCTATGCTTCTCTCCTTTGCTTATAGATGGCTATCTTCTTTCTCTGTCTCTTCACATTCATCTTTCCTCTATGTGTGTCTCTATGTCCAAATTTTCCTTTTTTATGAGAACAACAATCTTAGTGGGTTAGGGCTCACCCTGATGACTTCATTTTAATTGATTATATGCATAAAGACCTTTTTCCAAATAAGGTCTCATTTTGAGGTGCTGGAGGTTAATACTCCAACACCTAAATTTTTGGAGAGTGGGGGCAAAATTCAACCCATAGGAACATTGTTTAATTTAATTCTCACAATAACTCTATAAGGTAAGTATCGCTAAGCATGTTGGATTACAGGGATGAATGACACTTCATTCTTTTCATTCATCCATGGATGGAAAAATGATAACAAATATACAGGTAAATTTAATATGGATGACATGAATAGACACATATGGAGAAATACTTAACCACACTTGGGTAGAATAAGAAGTGCTGTTGAAAGCTAATCAGGAGAGGGTATATTTCATCTTAGCCTTGAGAAGCAGGAGAATTTAGCTGGTAGGAGAAAGAAATGGAACTATTCAAGCCAGGGGAACAACTTGTAGAAATGCTAGCAAGAGACAATACAAGTGTTTTGGGAACCGTGGATATGAATAAAACCATTTTTTTACTGGGTATGTTAAATTCTGTCATTTAAACAAAAAAATGTACATTGCATTATGCCAAGATAATTTTCAACTTGCCTTTAGGTTTTGTGGCTGCATTCAAGAATGACCATGAGACTGACACAACCTGCCAGCTTAATTAAGTTTCTAAAATGCTTCTGAGAAAAATTAATATGTGTGGATACCAGTCCAAATCATTTTAACTGAACAAACTTCAGCTTACACACAAAGCTCTAAGAAATTCAGAGATATTAAAAAATTTTTTTGAATATAACAATATTGATAATGATGGTTAGAGAATTGTTTATTCTTTCCCTGGATATCTTCTCTCATTGGTTATTTCAAAGTCAATATGGTTATCAGAACCTTTCAGAGCAAAATTAAAACCTTGGGGCTAGGTTGCCATTTGGCAAATCCTCCCATGTATATCTTAGTAAACCCTGATGGATAGAAACAAAATAAACTTGATTCTAGTGTAAAGTTTACTTATCCTTTGAAGAAGGTGATGCTAAATATTAGTATTGAGTAAACTCAGAATCTCTTGCTGATCATCTCAGATGTAGGCCAACTGGCAAAATCAAGACTGAGTCTTCTCTTGTTTCTGTTTCCAGGATGTATTTTATCAATAAGGTAAAGGGTATAAAAAATAATGAGGCCCACATGTACAGAGTCCTTTATCATTTGCAAAGCCTTTTCACAGCTGTCATTTCAAATGGCCTCTACATCTACTCTTTGAAGGTTGCAGGATAGAGATTATGATCTTCATTTTATAGAAGAGAAAAACAGGATCTGAGAATTGATATTTTGAATGTTATAATCAGGGATGGGGCCAGCACTAGAACTCCAAAATTTGGGCTATTATTCTAGGGCTTGAACATATCAAAGAATGGATGGGTCTTAAAAGGCTATGTTGTTTAGCAGCTCTATCCTAACACTCTGATTTCCTAAAAAGTCTCAGATCTCATATTCTAAGAAATCCTACAAACCTGAAATGTAATAACTTTATGTCGAACAGGTACAATTGTCAACCAGTATAAGATCTTTATTTTTAAAACTGTACTCTCAAATTACCTTTTCAGGGGCTTTGGAATTTCCTATAAGGTTATATGTGTGTGTGTTTATTTTAATGGTCATCTATAAACAAACAAACAAACAAACAAACAAATAAATAAATAAGAAGCTATGTAAGTTCATTCCTTATCACCTACATGATCATCTTAGACATAGGCACTGAATGTGAATGTGATTTCATGGCCCCTGTATGGGTTTTTGGTCATGATGCCATTGGCATCATGGCTACCTTGAAGAGCAAAGGTACAAGAAACAACTGATCTTTTTTGGTGTCTTCCTAACAAATGAAGCCAAATGATATCATTGTATGTCATCTGAACAAAGGTTTCATAGTATAAATACAGAAAGTAATGGGGGAACTCTATGTAGAACTCCCAGAAGCTTATACCATAGCAATCACATGGTGAGCTATAATTTAGTTTTAGTGAGATGTCTTCCGTCACATTATATTAATGTAGCTACTTTAAATATTTTTGATTTTCTTTAGTTTTGCTTTGTGTTTAATTTCCCAATATATTTTTATGTTATAGTTATTTAAGAACTGTAAGGAGTTCACACCTCGTGTTAAGTTGGCATACATTGAAGAAACATATTAATATAAACATTATTTTGGTCAACATTAAAAATAAGAGATTGTTTTCCTCTTTATAAAGGCTCTATACACAATGAAATTTGGAGAAACACTGAACTATGTGACTTCTGACAGTCTAGCATTTGACTAATTTTAAAATTCGAAAGAAGAGTCAGTTCTGCTGATTCTTATCTTATGGCCATGAATATTCATAGAGTAGCCAATGAATCAACCCAACACACATCTCCGTGCCTCACCATGGTTGTGTGGTAAGAGTAGATAGAGCTAAAGCAAACAGTCTTGACCTTCAAGAAGTTAAATGTCTAGAAAACAGTTAGCTTGAGTTTACCGCTGCCTGACCTTACCTGGACTGACTCTGATTCTCAGCTTTAGAATCTACAAGTGTTTTGGAACTGTCAGAAAAGCAACTGATTATAGCTCTCCTTGAGGAGTGCCATGTAGCATTCACTGAAATATGCTTTCCTGTGGTACTCTAAAACTGCTAAGACTTGAGCATGGTTTGGGTAGAACTGTTTTCTAGGCAGAAAACATATGTGGAATGAGTGACCTTGAAAGAAAGTTTAGGGATGTTCATAGAAAAATTAAATTGAAGTAAACAAGAGCAAGTCAATAGAAATATCTCTGAGTTGCCTTTAAATATAAACAATAACGATAATAATACGTATAATACATGATGAAGTAGCAAGGGTTTGGGGCAAGGAATGGTCAGGTGAGTGGAGTTGGGTTTAAACTGGCACAGTTTTCTTTTTTGACTTTTTTTCCATTTTACCTTTACTGATCTCCATTAGACATCGATGTATAATTGAAAGTAGGATGCAAAGATGAGATTGGCCTAAGAAACAGCACCCCAGGAGGACCTCACATCTGAAAAGGATCAGTAATGGTAGTCATAATAATTTCAGATATGAAGAAAGTAACTTCTATGCCATTGTGGGTAGGTTCACTGCATCCTTCAGCCTATAGAAAGTATAGTACGCAGAAAGTAAGGGTAGTCCTATAATCACCTAAGTGCTTGGACCATAGCAATAGGCTCTTCACTGGTCTCCCTGATTCTATTACTGCCGCCTACCCCCAGGTTCTCACAATCTGTTCTCCATATAGCAGGCAGTGTGACCTTTTAAAAAGAATAATTAGTTTATGACATTCCCACGTCGAAAATTCTAAAATGGCTTATGGGTACACTTAGAATACAATCCAAAGGCCTTAAAGTAGACTATGAGAACCTATAAAATCCAATTTTGTTTCTCTTTAAGAAAAACATAGTTCTTAGCTTCACTTATCTTTTCTATTATTTTTCTACTCTCTATTTCATTTATTCCTGTTTGACCTTTGTTATTTCCTTCCTTCTGCTAACTTTGGACTTAGTTTCTTCTTCTTTTTCTAGTTCTTTCAGGTATAACGTTAGGTTCTTTATCTTCTTAATGTAAATGTTTATAAACTTCCCTTTTAGAACTGCTTTTGCAACATCCCATAAGTTTTGTTATATTGTGTCTCCATTTTTATTTGTCTCTCTATTTTTTATTTCCCTTTTGATTTCTTCTTTGACCCACAGATTGTTCAGGAGTATGTTGCTTAATTTCTACATATATGTGAATTTCCCAACTTTCCTCCTGTTACTGATTTCTAGTTTCCTAACATTGTGGTCAAAATGATACTTGGTATGATTTCAATCTTCTTAAATTTGCTAAGATTTGTTTTCTGACCTAACACATGATCTATTCTAGGGCATATTCCATGTGTGCTTGAGAAGAATGTGTATTCTGCTGCTGTTCAGTGAAATGTTCTATAAATATCTGTTAGGTCAAGTTAATATAAAGTGTACCTCAAGTCTAATATTTCCTTAAAGGTTTTCTATTTAGATGATCTATCCATTGTTTAAAATGGAGTGTTGAAGTCTCCTATTATTACATTTCTTTCTACTTCTGCTTTCAGACCTGTTATCGTTTGCTTAATATATTTAAGTATTCCAATGTTGGGTGTGTATATGTGTATGTGCATGTGTGTATACACACATATATGATATAACAATTGTATATATTTATACATACACACACATACATACACACACACAGTTGTTATATCTTCCTGGTGAATGGATACTTTTATATTATATTATGACCATCTTTGTCTCTTGTTATACTTTTCAATATAAAGTCTACTTTGTCTGATAGGAGTATAGCTATCCCTGCTCTCTTTTGGTTTTCATTTGCATGTAATATCTATTAAGATTCCTTCACTTTGAGTGTGTGTGTTCTTAAAGCTGAAGTGAGCCTCTTGGGAGCAGCATATAGTTGAATCTTTCTTTGTTCATTCAGCCACTCTATGTATTTTTATTGGAGAATTTAGTCCATTTAAATTTAAAGCAATTATTGATAGATAAGGGCTTACTATTGTCATTTTGTTCAGTCTTTTGTGATTCTTTGTTCTTTTTTTCCTTTTTTTTTTTTTTGCTCTATTTCTTTGTGATTTGATGATTTTCCATAATGGTATGCTTAGGTAACCAAGAAGAAATGAATAGAATTCTAGAAACATATAACCTATCAAGACTGAATCATGAAGAAATAGAAAATCTGAGTACATCTATATCTAGTAAAGAGACTGAATCAGCCAGTGTGGTTGGAGCACAAAGTGGGGGAGAATGGTATCCAATGAGGTGGAGATGCCAGGAAAATTTGTGCTTAGTTCAATGAGCAATACAAAGGTCACAGCACAGTTTTGGGTATAATCTCAAATGGAAAGTAAGTTCCTTGAGAACACAGACTTTGTTCAACTTACCATTGTTTTCTCAGCACCTACAGTAATGGCTGACTCATAGTATATCAATATTTGTTCAATGAACATTTCTCAAATGGATAATCAGATATCAGTCTTTAAATTATTACCATTCTTGTTGTTGATGTAATTCTGCAAAGTACAAGAGTTCCACTGAGTAACCTCAGGTACTTCGATTTTCGCTATTAATAATGTAAGAACTCATTGCTTAAAAGTCATTGACCACGCTATCGAATAATTTTTTTTTTAAAAAACCTCTTCTAGTTTAATTATTTGTTTCCTTTTCCAGATGAGAAGACTGAGGCCAAGGGAAGTAAAGGAACTTGACTCAAGTCACCTACTCAGTTAGAGGAAGAGTCAGGAACAGAACCCAATTGTCTCTTTCAAGTCTTGAGTTATTTTCACAACCCCTGGCTGCAGTATGCCCCAAAGAATCTGTTGTACCCAATTCTCACTAGAGTTGTTAGGGAGGGTTTTCTTCTATTTCATTTTATTTTTGATTACGACAAGGAGAGATAATGGCATAGTTATAATGGGTTAAAAAATAAGTTTTAGTGTGATTTTTTTCATTTGGCCTGAATTATCCAATATTTCCAAGGGAAGACAAGAGTATATAGTTAGTGTATGTTAAATATAGTTCTTTCCTCAATAAATCTTTGAATACTCATTCACTTCCTTCTAATTATCCATGACCTCATTAGTACTGCAATAGAATATTTAGAGAAAGAAAGCACATTACTGGTAACTGTTTTTGGATTCTTCATCATGAGCTATAACTCAGAAGTTGTACATACATTAAAAACTGTTAAAATGTTTTGAAGATATTTTTTGATTTGGAAAAATATACTGCAAATATTTCAAAATGTATATGTTTACCTCGTCAATAGATTTATTGTTAGCACAGAAAGAACAACCACCGCCCCTCTCTTTTCCTGGGCACAAAGTAAACACAAAGTGTAAATTATAACATTGGTGAAATAATCCTAATTTCATAAAGCAGGGCACAATAAACTGCAACAGAAAATTTGAAGAAATTCAAAACATAAAGCAATCAAAACAAAGACAAGATATCATTCATTCTGAAGACTTCCAATAGTACTCAACAAAAAGGAATTTCCTGCTATTTCTGGAGACCATTAGATGATTACTGTGAAATGTATAAACACAGAATTGGAAATCTGAGATCCATAGTAAGTAAGCAAAGGACTCTCAGTGAAAAATCAAGAAAGGAATAAAAACAGTGAGCAGAGGACTATATTTTCATGTTAAGACAAGGATTCATTGCTAACAGGGTCTGGTGTCTCAGCAGAAGCTTGTGTTAATGGACATATCTTTCAAGAGGGGAGCATTACTGGATCAGAATGTGCAAAGATTATCCCCAAAGACAGCATTACAATGATGAGCAAGCTGGCTGCCGTAGTCACAACTACCTATCACCTTTGAAAGTTTACCCATTATTGTTTTGATACCCAAGCTTGTTACTAACACTGACATTACTACTGAGGGGCACAATAGCTTAGGTGATAAGATTATGGCACTGGAGCCAGATCATGAGGCTGATGAAATCGGACAAGGGATTCAACCTCTCTTTGCCTTAGTTTCTTTCTATGTGATAAGGAGCAATAGTAACTACCTCAAAGAGTTGTTAAAATGATTAATGTAGTTTTTACATGTAAGTTGCTTAGAATTATGGTTAGTACATGATTAAATTGTCAGTTATTACCACAATTTTTACACATTTATTACTTACCCAAACATTGCCTCAAGAGTTTTATAAAAGTGCGTATATTTGAGCTTGTGTACATAAACACACACAGATACTATTTCTTGATTACCTGTAATGTGCCATGGACTGTGTTAAGAATGTGACAAACAATTTTATTCAATATGCACAGCTTTATATAAAATGGACTATACTGGTTATAGGAATGACTACTAGCAAAATAACGTGTCAATGTTTTTAAATGCTTACTATGTACCCCAGACTATGCTAAGCACTCTGTTCTATGTGAAGTATCTTATTAATCTTCAGAACCACACTGTGTGTTATGTATTGTTATTATGTCCACTTGCTGCATGAGAAAAATGAAGTAGGCAGAGTCTTAGTGACTTGCCCAAGGTAACACATCTGGTGAATGGTAGAACCTGCATTCAATCTAATTCTTTCTGACTTCAGAGTCTAGACTCTGTTCTTCAATAAACAGCCTCTTCCCGTCAGCCTTTTCCTCCCATCCTGAGAGCCTAGAGCCTCTCACAAGGCATTCACAGTCAAACTCCAGAGAGAAATGTTTGTTTCCCAAGAGTTTTTTTTGACATTACACTTACCTGGCCCTCTTCCCATCTCACCAGTTCCTCCTTCTCACTCTCCATTGCTGATATCTCCTCGTCTCACCTACACATTAAATGTTGGAGAGGCCCAAAGCTCAGTCTTTGTACTTCTTCCATTTTCTATCTACCCTTACTTCCTTGGTTCTCTTATTCAGTTGCATGCCTTTAAATAAAATTTATAAGTGCAAGATTTCTACATTTATAATCTAGCCTGTTGCTATCCTCAACACCAGGCTTGTATATCTAACTGCCTACTTGAAATCTTTGGTTGGATGCCTGATAGGTATCTCAAGTTTAACATCTTCAAACTGAATTCCTGATTTCCCCCCTTATATCTGCTCTTTCCCCAATCTTCCCTGTTTTAAAATGTAGCAATTGTATCACTTTCATTGCTCAATCCCAAAACAAAGTCATCCTGACCCTTCTCTTTCTTTTACCACTGCCCCACACATTAACCCATGAGCACATCTTTTCAGTTGTATATATGAGATATTTCTTGAATTCAAACACATCTCACTAATTTTATCACTGTACCGTGAATCCCAGCTACCATCATCTCTCATCTGGACAACTGCAATTGGTTTTATAGCTGGTTTCCTTACTTCTGTTCTGACCACCTAAATAGCATTCTCTTTTCAGCAATTTTTATGCAGCAGAAACTATCCTATGTGCTTACTGCATTAACTCACTTAATTTTGACAACATTCCTATGAGATAAGTCCTATCATTCTTTCATTTTACTGCTAAGGATATCAATGCTTAAAAAAATGAGTTAATTTGGCCAAGGAGAAACTGCACAACAATCTTAGTCATGCTCTTTCCATAGGGCTTTAATGCTTCAGTAATCCAGTAATTAATTCTTAGGGCTTTATGCAAGAAAATAAAGCAACAGGAAATAGATGGTTAAAGGCATTCATTAATATGTTAACTATAATTTGGGAATGTCAGCCACAATGTATAGGTCTCCAAACAGGTGAATGGTTAAATAAATCAGACTATATTAATATAATAAAATATTAAGCTCTCACTACATACATGTATTGAAAATATAAAGCATCATAGACAAATACTTGAAGTATGTATGTAAGATAGTAAGTTTGCAGCTGCAATTTTTGCCCACTGTAGAAATGCCTAATTAGGTAATAGGACAGATTTGAAGTCTACTGAAATGAATCAGTTGAATGTGTAGACTCAAGAGGTCTTTATCTTGAGTTTGTATGGGCACTGAGAGAGGGACCATTCTCAATAAAAATACTGCAGTAACCTACATTGGCCCCTTGGCCTGAGTTCATGAACTTGGGTCTAAGCTCTGTGGAGAGTCTGCAGGAAGAAACTGAAATAACTGTTCCATGAAGAGTTCTCATGTACCAGGTGCAAACAGTTCCACTGAGCTAAGTCTAAACTACTCCTCTCACCCTTTGCCTTTATAGCTCCTATACATATTTTTGGTTCAAGCTGACCTGTCATTTTCCCTTAGAAGTCCTGCCTGCCAGCCCATCTGGAATAGGAGTTGTTCCTTTATGTTTTATCAAGCATTTTCCTCTTCTCTTATTATAGCACTTATCACACATTACTGTAATTCTTTAATTTCTGTCTTTTACTCTACCCAGTAAACTCCTAGAGGGCAAGGATTTGTCTATTCTTGTTCTGTAAGCAAGGATAATATCTGTAGTATTCAGTTTTGAATCTGCAGCTCGTAGCACAGTGTCTGGATCAAAGTAGGTCGTCAATAAAACATTCCGAGTATAACTAGATTCTTTACTGATTCAAAAGCCAATTATTTCACCATCCAAAAGAGCGTTGGAAAACAATGAAAATATTTACTGAAGCCCTAAAAGAAGTGAAACGGGAATTATATTGCATACCACCCAGAACTACGCTCTAAAAATCTTCACACATCCATCGCCCCTAAGTGTCACTAATTATTGCTTAGTATTCAGTATTCCTTTTAGTTTTGCACGGGGAGAACAAATAATTCTAAATAAGCCAAAACCAAATAAACAAACTCCACATTTTCTTGCTCCTGTCTTCTCTGTTCTCTTTCCTATCTGATACCTCTGCTCTTAAGAGAATAACTCCAGATATTTTCCAATGTAAAACACTTTGGCTTTTATTGCTGGTTACAATTTAGCAGCTCAAACATACTACCCCAATTACAGTGAATGCTTAGACAATTGTAATGTTAGAGCAACAGAGGATCCTTTGTCCCTACAAGAGTGAGGTAAGTGGGCGGGTTTTGGGGGTGGTGTTAGTCAAGATAGGATTGGAAATGTTGCTGTAACAAATATGACCTGGTCTTGGACAAGGCAATGACAAGCTAGGAAATTTTCTGATAAGCGCTGACTTAGGGGCTCAGGCTGCTTCCATCCTGGGAAGCATCCTTGTTGTTGCTCTGGCATCAAAGAGCCAGTGGGACATTGGGGTCAGTTTTAGGGAAAGCATACTAGATCCTTTAGCCTTGGCCTGTATGTGACACTCAAGACGTCCACTCACATTCGAATGGCCAAACTAGTCACATGAATAACCTAACTGAAAGGAGGCTGGGGAATGTAAAGGTGAAGATGGTTATCATTGAGCATTAATGGTCATTCTACATGCAGAAAGGAAAAGTCAAGTATATGACTAATGAGCAAGTTCACCTTTGTCATGGTAATAAGATAAATAAAGTGGTAATTTTTGAGTTTCCATCAATATTTTTTTTTTTACTATTTTCTTATTAAGATGTGATTTTTAAAAGCACATTAATGATGCAGGGAAGATTTCTGAGTACTATTCGGTCTCTTTCATAATCAAACTTGAGTATGAATCAGAGAAAACAACATTTGGAGAAAACGAATAGTAAAACAATTGACAACCATCTTAGGGATAGATGTCACTGTATTAGTTATCTACTGTCATGTAATAAATTAACTCAAAACTTAAGAGGTTGAGAAAACAAATACCTCAAAATGTCTGTGGTCCTGGAATCTGGGAACAACATATCTTCTGCCTCTGGCTCAAGGTCTCTCTCATGAGGTTACAGTGAAACAGTCAGCTAGGGCTATAGGATCACACCAGAGGATTTAACTGGGGAAGAAACGGATTCATTTTCAAGCTCGCTCACATGGTCGTTGGCAGAAATTGGTTGTTTGGAACAACGAGCAGCTGTCTTCCCTCACTCAGGGTGACTGGTCCCAGAGAGAGTGAGAGAAACAAAAGCACCTAAGTCAAAAGTCGCAATCTTTCAACAACTTAATCTCAGAAGTGGCATACCACTTCTGTCATATTTTATTTGTTAGAAGCGAATCAATAAGTCCAGCCCACACTCAAAGGGAGGATATTACACATGAAAGTGAATGTCGATTTGGGTGAAGGTATTTGTACTGTTTGCAGCAGTTCGAAGCCTCCTTCTTCCGTGCACTGCAAAGCTTGCTCTGCTTTTCTCCCACTCATTTCTTTTATTTGCTGCTAGCCACCTTTGGGGACTCATTTTGGGACCTATTTTAGAGGCTGTATATGGCAGTAATTTTCAAAAACAAAATCTTTACAATTTTTTTTCGAACTTATATTTGAAACTAAAGTTTTAATATTGTTTATTTTGGGACTAGAATAAAATAATTTAGTTAACTACTACAGCCTTGAAATTAAAATAAGTATTGTGAAGTGACGATAAAGGCATATATTACAAGTGTTATCCAAGATAAAACTCATGTTTTGAGAGTTTTTCCATACATAATTTATAGCTCTTATCCTAACTTATTGTGCTCTTTGGCTTCTAGATAGAGACCTTGAAAATAATTTTTTTCCAAAATTGCTGCCTTGGGAATATGAAGATAAAAAAGCATTTTTTTGAATTGACATTTAGCTATGAAAAGCATTCCCCTTTGAAAAGCATTTCAAATTTTCTGTTCAAACAGGTTTCCTTCAGGGCAGTATTGGAGTGAAAGCCCACCATGCTATAAAAATCCCATAAGTATTTTCCTGACACTTTGATTCTTGGATAACTAGAACAAAAGGCAACTCTGGCCCAAAAGAATTGTGCTCTCTTTTGCCAAAGAACCTTACTTTTAAGGGTCACCAGATTAGCTAACATTTTAAAAAGAATTTTAAAGTCACAAAAGCACCATTCTCAGAAGAGATAACTATAATTCCGGGGGCAAAGACAGAAGAAAAAGAATGCTCCCAAATCACTTAATGACTAGATAAGCAAAAGATGTCAGTTTCCTATCAAGAGTTTGCTAGGGGGTGGGAGGGACACGCAAACGAAAATCTACACACAGAACTTTTATCCTACAATGATATCTTTATTCAATCTCAATCCTCTACTCTGTCGCTGGGATAATCTTGCTAAAACAGAGTTCTGACTGAGTCACGCCCTACTTTTAAATTTGTCATAGATTTCCTACTGTCAACAAGATGAAGAGCAAACTCCCCAGACTGAATAAGCTCCTTCATGAGCTGTCCTCGACTTTTATCCCTTTCATAAGTCTTTCACCCATCTCATCTCCCTGATATTCCCCACCCAGCAGAAGTTATAACACAGGCCTTCTGACTCTTGTCAATTACTTATTTTAGGTTAAATCACAGTAATAGTAAGTGACTGTTTTCAATACCTCTGTGGTAGTACTAGATCTTCTGTCTCACTGCATGATTGAAACTGTGTCTTTTCATTTAGGCTCCATCTACATAAAAAAACAACCAACCAAACAAACCTTTTATCCCAGGATCCTGTCTAACTTTTTAAATCATGAGCACACGCACAAAAACAGATAGATGAATGAAAAAGAATAAATCATCCAGACATATGTAACTATACTAACTATACATATAGTAATTTAGATTGTGATGAAAGTGGCATTTCAAATCACTAGGGAAAATAATTTCTTAACATTTTGTGTTGCTAGAAATGACTAATCATTTGGAAAAAAAACAGAACTAATCACTACCTTAGTACTTACACTAAAATACAAATAATAACATGCTAGAAAACAATGTGTGGTTTAAAAAAACAATCTTGCTTGTCTTTTCAAACGTAACACAGGACACCAAAAAGTCATAAAGGAAAGCATAGTTACATGTAGCTATGTAATGTAGTATGGCAAAACTCTTCATAATGTGTGTGTGTGTGTGTGTGTGTGTGTGTGTGTGTGTGTGTATGTGTGTATATATGGCATCATCTAATATAATCCCACTATTTGTCATCCATAAAAACAATCATTATTATTTCTGCATCTTCATTCATATCATTGATAATATTACTAACCAGGACCAGGCCAAGGCCAATGTCCTACATCATGCCACTAGAAACCTTGCCCCATGATGCCATTCTTTATTTAATCAGAACTATCCAGGCACATTTGTTCGCCAGTAATTAATCTACCCAACTGTAGTTTTCATGTCTTCATCTTTGCTGTGAGATTATGACACATCTATTTAAATGACATGATGAAGTACAGAAAAAGTTGTCTTTATATCTTTCAAATGCCAGTTTTGTAACTTAAGCAAAGATGGGAAATATATTAGTTTTTCTCAGTTTATTCTTTCCTGTTCTCAAAAAACCCAAATCAAACAAAACAGGAAATCCTGTCAGCTCTACCTTCAAATTTATTACTAATATTGCCTCTTTTCACCACCTGATTTGCTACTATCCTGGTCCAAGCCACCTTCATCTCTCACTTGGAATATTACAAAGGGTTCCTAACTTATCTTGATACTTTCAGTTTCAATGCAGAAACCAAAATTTCCTTTCAAAAAGTCATATGAATCCATTTTATTGATCTGAGTCCTTTAATGTCATAAATTATTTTTAGAATAAAATTTCAAGTCTTGACCATGACCTAGAAGTCCCCACATAATCTGACTCCCTGTCTGACTTTGTCTCCCACTTTTCCTCTCCCTCTCTACATTCTAGCCACTGTGGCCTTCTTGCTATTCTCCAAAAATACAAAATTTATTTCTGGTGCAATATGTTTGGATAGCTCTTCTCCAAGGTCTTTGCATAGCAGATTACTTCTCATCATTCAGATCTGCTCAAATCTCATCTCCTCATAAATCTTCCAAGATCATCCTATCAAAAATTATAGCTCCTGCTGACAGTATTTCTCTATTTTCTTAAGCTGATTTATTATTTTCATAGGACCTACCATCCTCTGAGTCTATCTTGTTTAATAGTTTACTTGTTTCTCATCAGTCTCCCTGCTATAATGTAATATTCATGAGGATAGAGACCATGCTTCTGTATGCTTTTATGTAACACCAAATTCTCCAATGCTTATTATGGTGCCTAGCACATAGCAGATACTCAAGAAATATTTGTTAAATAAATGACTAAATAAAATAAACCAATAACTACAGTAATATTCACATAGCAGAAGTAATATAAGACATAAATGAATGAATTTATTACACGATGATATTAATTTTATTTCATTCTCTCCCTTACATTTAAAAAATGAATTTTAGCTTTATTCCACCACTCTGTGCCACATATTTTAATAACTAAAAACATTTCCCAGCTCAAAAAGAACATACCCTATTGTGTTTTTAAGGTCATAATATTCCCTCCTTTCTGCACTTCTATTATGTTTGCCTGGGAAGTCCTGAGTAACCAGATGAGGAAATGACTATAGTTATCAGCCTTGGGAGACTCATTTAGCTCATTACGCAAATGCAGTATAACCTAATATTCAGGGCATATCACATCACCTCCTATTTCAGGGTCATAAATAACCATATAATGTAATTAAAAGATAGTGCTCTGATGATAAGATACCCGGAAGAAAATCTAGAAAACAGAAAGATCCTTAAAAGGCATATTATTAATTCATTTGATACAAATAGTTCCTACTGGAACTACTAAATATTTTATAATTTTGGTTACAAATCACATATTAATATATATGTATGAGATAAATCATCATGTAATATATATTTGGGGAAATATATATTGCATTTAATAATGTGGCAATTGGGGTCCAACATTTATAGAATCCTTTTGAAGGAAGATGCATTTTAACATTAATTGTGATAGGAATAGATGCAGCAGTCTGGCAAAGTTTAATTGCAAAGATTAATATTTTAATAAAGAATTATAAGTCAGTCATTTTGTGTTAGATAAAACTAAAAAAATCATTATAACATTTTTAAATAAATAAAATTACTTTCAATTTTTCCAACAACTGGTTTATTAATTCATTGTTTATTCCTTTTGGGAAATTCTAATCATCATGCAAATAAAATCACAGCAGCCACATCTGGTCTTCTGAGAGATTTCAGTGTATCTTGAGAGGAAAGAAACTAAGAGAATACTTGGGTTTAATTTCTAAACATAACACTGACTTGACATGCAACATTTAACAGATTGCTCTAACTCTTGGATTCTGTTTCCTCATTTCTAAAATGGGGTTACTACTATCTGCCTTCTATTCCCCAAAAGGTTTCTATTTGTATAAAATTTAGTAGTACCAAATATCTTGGTTCAGAGGCAAATATGTGTGACTCAAAGTTCATTTGTAGGAAAAGTTTACAATTAGATAACTACGCATGATGTCTACAGAGAAGAGTAACAGCAAGAAGTGCATCATTTTTTTCGTCATGTATCTGGAAAGCTCAGATTTGGAGGCATCAGTTATAGCAGAAGGTCATGTAAGAAGCAGGGTTGAAGGTAAGAGGATTGTTTGAAATTCTATATACGGAGGAGTTAGACTTTCACTCACACATCCCATTTCCTTCTTCAAATCCATATACCCCTTTCTTGGACAGTTCCACTATAGATATTGATCTGGGGGATGATCTTTAAATAAACATCAAGGTTTCACACAATTACTTTAGAATAAAACACACCATTTGATAAGACTTGCTCATGCTCACAGGGCTCTCAATTCATGTCTAAGTAATTATCCTTACATATGAAAATAAATGAAATCCTCTCACATGAAAGATACGGAAAAAAAGGAAAAAAATCAGAACAGTAAAACACTTCAAAGCTAAGACAAAACAATCTATTATTGCTATCCTCAAATATTATATAATTCATTCATGAAAATAGAACAGGTTGCTATAAAAAATAACCAGAGGACAAAAAAGAACATGAAGGAATGTGTTTGTATGTGTTTGTGTGCATGCAGGTGCACATGTGTCGATGTGTGTATATCTAATCTAAAAGTTATTAGAAAGATAAGACAATAAAGAATAAATATATCACCAAAAAAGTAGAATAAAAAGACAAGCATGGATAAAGGAGAGAAAAGATAAAACTAACAGATTAATTTAGGAGGTAACATTATCTTACTAATAAGATCTGAGAGAGGACAGGAAATGGAGAAGAGGAAATTATCAAATAATTATTGTAACAATTTCCTTCAACTGAGGATTTCTGCTTCCAGTATGAAAGTGTCCAGCATGAGGTATCAATTTCCTATTGCAGTTGTAACAAAGTATCACAAACTTGATGGCTTAAAACAATACAAATTTATTCTTTTATAGTTCTGGTGGCCTAAAATATGAAATCTGTTTCATTGAGCTAAATCCAAGATATTGGCAAGGTTACTTTCTTCTGGAGTCTTTAGGAGAGAATCTATTTTTTTTTTTTTGCCATTTCTAGTTTATGAATGCTGCCTGAATGCCTAGGCTCATGATCCCTTCCTCATGTCACTACAACCTCTTTTTCCTCTATTCACATCTTTTTCTGTAGTCAAATCTCCCTCTGCCTGTCTCATATAAAGACCTTTGTGATCATCTGGTCCCACCTAAATAATCTGAGATAATCTTCCCATCTCAATATGCTTAATTTAATCACATCTGCAGGTCTCTTTTACCATGTAAGGTAACAGTTACTCATTCTGAGCAGATGATCACTAAACAGTCATCTGAGGAAGATAAGTCAGATTCATCACAAGGTCTTTATTTTGCTAAGTAAAGGATGCCCCACAGGAATCTCCCTTCTACAGTAGTTAATAATCAAACAGTTCTCAGGCATTTCCTCTAATAAATGTTAAGTAAACAGTTAAAGAATATTTGAAGATATGTCAAATTATGGACCTGCCTACTGTCTTAATCTGACTCCTGCATCACGGGCCTGACTCACGAGTCTTGCCATAGTCCGGTTCCACTCTCCTTATCCAAACATCTCCCTCTGCTTCCCGTCACCTCTCTTTACTGGCCAGCTTCACAATGGCCATTTTTATGTATGACGTTTGTCATGCCTTAAGTGTCCTGTAATCTTAAGAGACCAGTCTTAAGAGACCATTCAGGTCCCACGTGCTACATAAAGATTTCCTTTGGCACAGAATTACCTATTGCCTAATGCTGTTTCCTGATCATTGTGTACGTGTGTATTTTCTTCCCTAAACTAAATTTTAATCTCCTGGTGGGGGAAATGGCAGTTACCCCTTCTGGGAATTAGAATGTGAACCTCTTTTGGGCGGTTTTATTCAGCCTACCACACTACCCTAATGAAAAATAACTTTAAAAAGCTTCCACAGACAGAATAGATGGTTAGGCAATGTAATAAGGACCAGGAATCTGAATATTATCAGAGCTTGCAACTGCAATATTGAAAGCTAGTCTAGCGGTGGGCGGGGGGCGGAGGGAGGAGAGAAAAGATTGAAAGAGAATTTAATGCCCAGTCAAAATCTCTAAACGTTGACCTCTCCCACCTTCACTGAGTATATGGTTTCACCCACACAAGAGAGTAAACCAAGAAAGAGAAAGACACGAGATGCAGGAAAGAGAGGATCCAACACAAGTTTGTGATGCAAGAAGCCTCAGGTGAAGCCCCAAGAGAAGGAAAAGTCTCAGAATGACAGTTGTGTAGCGGATCTAGAGTGCACAAGTACAGATTGAAGCACAAGGGGCAGAGAGCTTTAAGATGGGAAGGAGGATTCCTAAAAAATTAAAAGAACTGATAGAGTAGCTGAAACTCTATTCCAGAATTTGGGAAAAAGTATTATAAGAAATGTTACAGATTGTTTGAAGATTTGGAAAATTAGTTACAGGTACATGGAAAACTAAGCTAGTGGAAAAAAATCAGGCATATTCCATGCCAGACAACACAAAATGCTACAGGAAAAGAAATTTAAAGTGTACTCTACATAGTTCAGCAGCAAATAATATTTACATGGTAACAGTGTAAATATTAATTATAATTTTAGCCAAAAATTGCGGTATAAGCATATTAGGACAATAAGGGCAAGGAAGTGGAGGTTGTAATATACACAGAAATGCACAGATTATGTTAATAATTGATCATTCAATAAGCACCAATATAAGCTTATTCTTTAGAAAAAATGAGGTAAATACCAAGGGAAAGAGTCAAAAGACTTTAAAGCAGTTGTCTCTGATGTGTGAAGCTGTGATTGGATACGGGTGTAACAAAAGACTGCTCTATTTTCTTATAAATCTTTTAGTACTATTTTATGATTTTTAGCAATGTGCATGGATTCTTTATAAAATGAAAGTAAAACAACACAAGCAAACATTAATGGAGTACTTACTTGAAGTTGGGAACCAAGCTGGAGACATTGTCACCATGCCACTCACATGGAGCTTTACATCCCACTATGTGGCCCTGTCCTCAGTCTTCTCAAAGTCCCTGGCTCCAAAGAGCACAATTTCATAAGACAGCATGTGAACAAATATTTTATGACCTAATATTCAGTAGGTATTTCTTACTCCAGAAAATAGCTTACAATTTACATTATAGTATTCCACAACATTATACAAAAATTATTTAAATCCGAAGTAATCTACAAGTTGAACTAAAAGCAAAGCTTTGCTTCTATTCTCTGTATTAAAGCACATTTACAAGAGCTTCTGAGCATCAATAAATTTAACTGATTTAACATTTATAAGATTTTATTGTACATTAAAACAGTTTGGATTGCTGCACTAATGTTAGAAGCAATTTTGCATCCTCTAGTTACACTGCTCTGAGATTCTTCTTCTAATGTCTAGCTTCATGTTATTAATACTAGCAGCTACTGATTATTGAGCATTTAATCCACAGCAGGCAGCACGCTAAGAGATATATATGCATTATCTCAGTTAATCCTCACATCATCCAGTGAGGCAAGAACTATCATATCCCCATTCTAAATGTTTAGAGGAATTAAACAATTTGCTGAGTCACAAAGTTAATGGAAGGCCGAGTCAGAATTGGTACCCAGGTTTTATCACAGGAGGAGACACTCTGAACTACACGTGCTCCTCTGCCTTTCCAAACGTTTCAGTGTCTCTCCACTGTCTATAACATAAAATTCAAATTCTCTATGGCCCTGTTGGTTTGCAAACTCTGAAGCCTCCCAGGTGAAATCTGAAACTGACCTCCATTCATGGAGCAAGGAGAAACCAAAGAAAGAGGCAGGCCAATCTGGATTGGTGGATGGCAGGTTTAATAAGCAAGGGAACTTACTGCGGCTTGTCTTGGGCGGTGTTAAGATGAGTAGATATCACCCACCCACCAGAATCCTAAAAGTTTATACAGTGGCCTTAATGAGGTTTAGTCATTCAAATGGTCTTAATACATTGCTCTCTCAAGGATGCTACTGTGGGAACAGTGGGGGGAATGTACATTCCAAGTACAGGGAGGAGTGAGGAGCCTCTGACTGCCCAGGTCCAGCTCACAGGTCAACCGGTGGTCATGTCAATGACCTCCTGGTCTGACCTAAATGCTCATCTTCTGTCCAGCTACCCTTCATCAGCCCAGTTTTCCCCTAAATGCCATGCTTATAGACATCTGTACATAGCTCCTAAAATTCTCAATGCTGAATAACTTTCTTTGTCTATTCAAATATTACCCTTCCTACAAACTTCACCTATTGCATGAAATACTTACTGAACTATTCTATTCCACCACGATGCGTCCAATTTTTTAAACATACAGTCATATACCACATAACATTTCAGTCAGTAATGGCCAGCATATATGATTACATCAGATTATAATGGCTGCAAAATTCCTATCGCCTAGTGATGTAGTTGTCATAAAGTCATAGTGCAATGCATTTCTCATGTGTCTGTGGTGATGCTGCTATAAACAAACCTACTGCACTGCCAGTCATCTCAAAGTACAGCACATATAATTATGTACAGTATATAATACTTGAAAATGATAATAATCAGCTTTGGTACTGGTTTATATATTTACTATACTATACTTTTTATCATTATTTTAGAGAGTATATTTTTTACTTATAAAAAAACCATTTGCTGTAAAACAATATGCCACGTTTTGCCAACAGCAGCCTCATACATCTCACAGTTACCACATCTCTTGATTGCATCATTTTCTCTTGTGCTTGATTTAATTTCATGTTGTTTTATACAGTAACACACTGTACAGGTTTGTAGCCTAGGGGCAATAGGCTATACCACATAGCCTAGGTGCGTAGTAAGCTACACCATCTCGGTTTGTGTATGTGCACTCTATGATATTTACGGAAGGACAAAAGGCCTAGTTATTATACACTTCTCAGCTTGCCCAAGTCCAGCTCACAGGTCAGCCTGTGGTCATGTCCTCTCAATGGCCTCCTGCTCTGACCTAAATGTTTATCTTCTGCTGTTAAGTGGTGCACGATTGCATATGTAAACACACAGCTACTGTCTTAAATGGCATTTATCTGGGAATATGTATTAAATATTAACTAAAATGCAGACTCTCAAAGGTGTTCATATTGTACATGCCTCCTATGGAATTCAGAGGAAATTGAAACATATGATATGTATTCACTTGAACTGGTCAAAGGGTAAAATAATGACTTAGTAAAATGGTTAAATTCTGTTACTATGCTCATTAGAACCAAAATCAGTGAACAGAGTGTTTTATGTGTTTTATTTATTTTAAACGTGTGTGTGTGTGTGTGTGTGTATATACATATATATATACACATATATATACACACACACACACACACACACACTTTTTATATATATATATACATATATATATAAAATACTTCATCAGATCATTCTATCATTCTCTCTCTGTATATATGTGTGTGTGTGTATTGTGTGTATATATATATATACTACTATATATATATATGTATATATGATCAATCAAGTATTTTCTGTATATTAATGCTTGCTCTAGTTAAGCTATTAAATATTTAAAATTTAGATTTGCCAAGAATATTTCTCCAGCTGGGTTTCAAATATCTGAATTCTCTAATTCTTTAAAAACACACACACACTGCTTTTGCCACACACACACACACACACGCACGCACACACACACACACACCTGAGGTGAAGAGAGACCACCAGGTTTGCTGCTCACCTCTCTACCTGAGCTGAAATTCGATTTCCAACACCATGACAATTGTGCCTTTGCTTGAGTAGCAGGGCGTTTCTACTTGCCTTGCCCATTAGCACATGGTTCTAATTGCTGGTTTTAATTATTAGAAAATGGCCACTGTACTTTGTTGTCAGTGACCCTGATGCCTTTACTTTTGCATAGAGTAGTTCTTAAAAGTCAAGTGCTCTTCCACTCTCGCCCCACTTACTGCAAAGCATTGGCAGCACAGGCTGCATGGTAATTTGGCAGGGGACACTGACCATCACTGGCATTTATTTTGCTCCTTGGCTGACATATTTATTTTAAGAAATACTTCAGACAATATGATAAAGTTTCCAGACAGAATGCCCATTGGCTTTTCTTATTGGAAAACAAAGCATATGTGAGGTCAAAAAAGTAGTGGAGATCTCTGCAACTGTACTAATGAGAAATGACAAAGGCTGAAATAAACGATGGAAAACAAATAGAACTGGGGAACTGGTTCACCATCTGATTAAAGAGTATCTGCTTTGCTTTTAGTTGTATATTTGTAGGCTACAGATAAAAATATAGTAATTTCATATAATTGTGAAAAGGTCATCTGCCTAATTTTATTTCAAGCCTAAGAAAGTGGGAAGGATACTTAACCTTAATTTGTTGTTAATCATATTGCTTCATAATATTGCTAGAAGGAAATCCTTATTGACCAGAGAAAATACTAAAAAACAAACAAACAAACAAACAAGAAAAACAACAACAACAAAAAAAACCCACCACCACCAACAAAAAAATAGTGTCCCTAAAATGTCTTGCTATCTTTTGTCCTTCATCTGTTTATGTCCCAACACATACCTTTATATTAATGAAAAGATCATGTTACGATAATTAGCAGTAACATTTATTTAAAGCACGTATTAATGTCCTGTAAGATGTATACAACTTTCGATAAGTGCAACAGTGAACATTTTAATTGTCCCATAAATAACATATAGAGCAATAGATTGCCCAAATGATCAGTTTCATCTTCAGCTGCAATTTGCACAATGCTACAAACTCTTAAAGCTAAAATTGGCATCATAATTGTTACAGAGTTATTCAGTCACCTTAATTATACTCACCATGCAACTGGCAAACTATATAATTACTATTATTTGGGAGATTGTTTTGCCAAATGGTTTGTTTAAAGGTTACTTCCCTTTTCTATCATATTTTATCTCAAAGCATAATTGTCTGTGGCTTCTTTGTGAATGTGAAAGATTCAAAACAACTGACTTAGGAATGAAAAGATGGGAAACCAGAGGGTCTTTTAAAACTTACAGGAGAATCTCTTTGTGCCGTTTGTTACAGATGAGTCGTATGAGTATCTGCTTAGACTGAACACAGTTCTTTTCCAGTGAGACAGTGTGTGACACATAGCTTATCAGAAATCATCTAAGAACAAATTGTGTCACAATGGCTCTCCACTATATCATTGTGCCACTGTTTCAAAAAAGATAGTGTAATGCCATTCTCCAATAAAAAGAACCAGGGATCATTGGAGACAGTGCTGATTCTAGGATTGGACCTGGAAATACACAAGATGAAGCTGGAGCATCTTGTAGTTAGTTCCAGAAAGTACATAAAAAAAAAACAAAAACAAACATTGAAGGGGGTAAGTCACAGGGACTCTGAAGTCAACTGGAAAAGCTCCCAATGGCCAAATCTTGAATAATTTGAGCAAGAAAATAGCATAACATCAGATTATAACCCAAAGTATAAAATTAATATCCACAAGTTCATTCTGATAAAAATAAATGATTGAATAAGTAAATTCAGAACAGGCACACTTCCCCTGTAGAATAATTTCAAAATATTTATGCAAATACTACACCCACAAGGACTGAGAGTGTAATTCATCATTTCTTAAGTTTGGGCTGCCCATAAGTGAATTCATTCCAAAGAATATAGTATGTATGGAAAGGAAAAAAAGAAATGACTTTACAGTGAAGAACCTGTCAAGCACTACTTCGGCTAGGTGGTGAAGGTCGCCACTAACAATGATAAGTCATGTTGATATGATGTAATAAAAAATGGCACGTAAACTCTATGGTCTTCCTTTCCAAAACCCATAACCCTACTCTAATCATGGGGAAAACATAGGACAAATCCCAGCTGAGAGACTTTCTGCAAAATACCTGACTAGTATTTTTCAAAACTTTTAAGGTTATCAAAAACAAAGAATGTCTGAGAAACTGTCACAGGCAGAGGAGCCTAAGGAGACATGATGACTAAATGAGATGTGGTATCTTGGGCAGAGTTCTTTATGGACTGAAAAAAAGATAGCACTTATACAGTAGTTTCTCCAAGTATAGGATTAGACCTTCACTGATCTGGCAAAAATTCTAAGAGTTAATCTCTCTTCTGCCTATGAAAATTAAAACCAACCTAGAACTCTTTAGAGATATAAACTCCATATTCTTCCTCATAGGATCGATAATAACTATATTTTGGGTCAAAATTTTAAGCTTTTGCTTCTTATAAGGATTTTGATGGATAAAAACAATTACCATTCAAAGAAAATGTATTGAGCACTGTGCTGAGTATCAGCATTCAAAGGAGAATAAGACAATCCCTACTCTCAAAGGTCTTGCAGCCTGACATTTGAGGCATATAGATAGCTACATATAAAATAGTTGCTTTAATTAGAACACTTATATTTATACATGAGTACAAACAAAAGAAGAAATTCTACTTGTTCTAATAGTAGGGAAAGCTTTACATCAGAAATGACATTTGAATTGTGCTTTAATGAATGAGTTTAAATTTTTCAGGGAGATTAGGAATATTGTGCATAAATCTGTTGTTAATTAGAGGTGAAAGGAGATTGGAAGTTTTAAATGAGAAAAGGTAAAGTATATAGATGAGTAGGAGCACATATTTTGATGACAAAGCCTTGAAAGAGAAAAAATATGAATGTATGACTTTTAGGGGGTAAAGGAGCTGAGATGTGCATAGGAGTGACAGAACCTCACATTTAACTTCTATATTTTAAAAGATCCATTTTATTAGGCAGCATGCTGACACATGGAGGAGAAATGATCTAGAATTTTTTAGATCATGTAACCCACTTCTTTTTAAAAATTTTCAGACAAAACTATTTAAAAAGTTGCTCTAATCAAGACATTTAATACACATTTTGGCAGCCCCATTCCTTGGTGGATAATTCTACCTAGCCAGTCTCATTGTTAGAATATTATTTATTCTTCATTAATTTTTAATACCTATGCATTTATTATAAACATTCCAGTGTAAATTATTGAAAAGCCATCTACATTGTGTAACATAAAACTTGAGAATCTACTGAAACCTCCAGGGTAGCTACTAAAGTATTATTAATAATAAGAAGTAGAGAAAAAAATATACCCTATCATACCCTAGAGTATGATAGAAGAAATCCAAATAGATTAATCCAACTTTATGGAAATAGATCTCTCTCCCAGGGCTTGGGGATATAGACAAGGAAGGGTGAGATGACTTGGTCATTCCTTGCAGTAGCATGTTTCATATGATTCAAGGTAGCATTTTACTACCTGAAACAGCAAGATACAGCAGAAACACTTGGGACTGAGAGTTAAGAGTCCTGATCTGAAAGCCTGGTTTTAAGGACCCATCAAGTCCTTGCCGCTGCCCCTGAGTCTTGCATTTCTTTAACTGTCAAGTAAAAAAAGTTAGAAATGATCAGTAGTTTCAACTCTTTTTGCAGAATTCTTTCTTTTTCTTAATTATTTCTTATATATCCCTCT